>NC_092762.1:25473473-25797736 GCF_047496795.1 Chiloscyllium punctatum
AAGGGACAAGAGTAACAGATGAAGTTTAATTTAGATAAATATGAAGCTTTGCATTTTGGGAAGGCAAATCAGGGCAGACATTATATACTTCATGGTCAGGTCCTGGGGCGTATTGCGAAACAAAGGGACATAGGACTGCAGGTACATTGTTCCTTGAAAGTGGAGTTGCAGGTAGATAGAGTGGTGCAGAACACATTTGGCACATTTGCCTTAATCAGTCAGAGCATTGAGTACAAGAGTTGTGGTGGCATATTACATCTGTACAGGATGTTGGTGCGGCCACTTTAAGAATAATGCGTACAACTCGGTTTTCTGCAGAAATGATTTAGACACAGATATTCCAGGACTGGAAGTTTGAGCGTTAGGGAGAGGTTGATTAGGTTGAGGCGTTTCCCCCTGGAGTGCCAGAGGCTGAAGGGTGACATTATGGAAGTTTATAAAACCATCAGTGGCATCGATATTCTGAACAGCCACGTTCTGCTCTCCAGGGTAGGGGAGTCCAGAATAAGAGGGCATAGGTTGAAGGGGAGAGGGCGAATGATTTAGAAGGGACCTGAAGGTAAATGTTTCACACAGAGAGTGGTGTGTGTACAGAAAGTGCTGTCAGAGGAAGTGGTGTTGGCGGTTACAATCGCACATTTAAAAAGTATCTGAAAGAGGAGGGATATTTACCAAATACTGGCAGCTAGGACTGGATCAGATTTGATATCTGATCGGAGTTAACAGATTGGATTAATGGGTCTGTTCCCATTCTGCATGACTCTCTCATTCTATAAGAGGGATGATGAAAAATTCTGAAAGGACCTTTCAAGTGGGAATTCTCTTCACTGGAAGTTTATTGTGCCTCTATGTTCACATTGATTGAAAGCTGCATTATAAAATATTTGACAGAGAAGTGAGTCACGGATATTGGGATACAGACAGGAAAGTGGGGCTGAGTCCACAACCTGATCAGCCACAATCTTACTTCCTGGTGGAGAAGGGTCAAAATATCTAATGACTCCTCAGTCCCATGTTCCTGTGTTCCATTCAGCCCCTCATACCTGCTAGACATGAACAGTTGGAGGCCACTTACTCCTATAACCTGATGCACAGAAACAGAGGGGACCATTCAGCCTCTCAAGACTGTCACACACGCTTTGAAATGATTTGGGAAATGTAATTGGAAAATCCAGGCACGGGTATGAAAGTGTCCCCTCATCTCTCTTTATAGAACTTCCCCTCTCTGCAACTTGTGTTCCAGTTGTTGGTCACGTTGTAGACCCAGATTCACTGTGAATACAGCCCATATACCTCACCCAGAGATGGCTCACAAAATCATCTGCTCTTTCTGACTGCAATATTCAAAAATATAACATTCATGAAAATAACACCCACTAACTTTCCAATAACAGAATGTGAGAACATCAGAAACAGGGGCATGACGTTCACTCCCCAAGCCTGCCTTGCCCTTCACTAAGATCATGGCTGATCTGCTCTTGGTCTCAAATCATCTTTCAAACCCAATTCCTCATAGCCCTCACCTCTCTGACAGGTCAATATCCATCTACCTCCTCTTCAAATACTTTCAGAAATCTTGCTCCCCGAAGACTCTTGAGAAGAGAAATCCTGACATTCAATCCCATCCGCTTGAAGGAAACACTTGCTGCTCCTATATCATGGCTTATTGATGTGAACAAAAAAAGTTGAGACAAGGGTTCAGGTACAATTTACTGGCCCCGATATCAAGGCAGTGGTTGACGTCTGCTGACATCAAGGAGCTTAACAAAACTGAACTTAATGGGAATCAGAGTAAACTCTCCAGTGTTTGGAGTCAAACATGGCACAAAGGAAGATGTTCACCATCTCAGTCCTGGGTCACCTCTGTGCGAGATCCTCAGGGTAGCTTCCTCTTCACAAACAGCTTCAGCTGCTTCATCAATGTCTCCCATCCCCACCCTCCCCACCATAAGATCAGAAGTGGGGATGGTCACTGAAGATTCCACAATGTTCAGAACATTTTGTCCCCCGTCAGCTGCTGAACTAGTCTGTGTCCATGTGCAGCAAGACCCAGACTCCATTGAGACTTGTGCTGTTAAAGTGTCGGTAACATTCATCGACCAGCACTGCCTGACACTGCACATTGCCACAGTAAAACAAGAGTTCATTCAGCACCTCACGCTGGGTTCACAGGAATATGAGTAAGTCGTTCAGCCCATTGACACTATTGGAGAAGAACAGGGACAGCCCACTCAGTGCCTCCAGCCTATTACTCAGGACGAGAAGGAGTCTAGTGTGATGGACTACACCAGAGCCCCTGGTGAAGGCGGTAGCCTAGACTTTTTTTTTTACTTTAATGGAAATGTAAAGTGTCTGTTCTAGACGCAATGTGACTGGTCAAAGTACTTGGTGTGAAGCAAAACACCATTTATTGAAACACGAAAGATAAAATGAAACCAAAGAAAGAGGAATCTAGAATAACTTAATTCTACTGGACAAGTTAACAGAATAATAGATCTACGAACTATTACTAATGAACTGTTCCAATATAGTAAAACCACATAAACACAGTCCTCGGCAGAAAGGAAAATTCAGACACAGCTTGTCACAAATAATTCTCTAATCCTGGAATTAAAAGCAGCACCAAGAGAAAACTCAGGGAAAGTAGCAGGAGGCATTCACTGAAGCTTCCAACTCTGTGGAGACCCCAATAGTTTCTGATGTTGCTGAGAAACCAAAACCCAGAGATCCTAATCTGTGAGAGCTGGCCACACCCATTCAGGCTGCATTAAAATAAACACAAGGCCTCTCTCGTTGTTTTCTCGAGTGGTCTTAACTAGCCAGCTTGGTAACGATTGTTCAATCTCTCTCTTAAAAGAAACCCGGACAAAATAACCTCTTAAAGCTGCAGCATCATCACACTTGTCAGTACATCGACCTGTCAAACAGGAACCAGGGGTAAGCCAATCTGGGCCTTGACCATGTCCAATCGGACGAGGAAGAAGCCATTCAGACCCTTGGGTCACTTACACAGCAATGGGATGAGGCCATTCAGCTCCTTGAGTCACTTTCACAGGAACAGAAGAGGCCATTCCCACCTCAAAGCACTTACACAGGGACAGAATGAGGTAATTGATGCTGATTCCTGATGAATGGCTTATGCCGAAACATCGATTCTCCAGCTCCTCGGATGCTGCCTGACCTGCTGTGTTTTTCCAGCAATCGACGCTGTAGTCTGATCTCCAGCATCAGCAGTCCTCACTGTCTCCTAAATGATGCTCCAACATGATGAACAAGTGGGGCAGAGGCTGCACAGACAGACTGCTCCACGTTGTTCCTCCTGGCTCCGTTGCTCATGATACACACGTGGGACTTTAACGTGGTTTTCTAGTGGTGAGGAGGAAAGCCATATATCTTGTGTGAAGTCTCATGAAGGCATCTTTCATCTCTGAGATCCTTCTCTGTGTAGGGCGGAAGCTGATGGGAATGGCTACCTGTTTCAGATGGAAGGTATTGTGGCTGCTGTTGGGGATTGTGAGTAACCTGACGCTCAGTACAGAGTTCACACACCGACTGCACAATAATATGGGGAGAGTTAATTTAGGCATATAAACTATTAGGAAAGTCACGTTAGACTGATGAATTGACTCACTAAGTTCAAATAATGCTGATCTTGCTCATGTTGATCTTGTCTAGTGCACGTCCTGTTCAGTGTAACCTGTATGCCTTACTCGGTCCAAGTTTATTTCCACCCTATGATCTGTCTGGCCATGCTTACTATTATCTTCGTCCACTGCTCATAAATAAAGGGTTTCCCTGGACACGTGACAATAAATCAAACCAATCAATCCTGGGTAAAGTATGAAATTTCTCAACCTATCAATGTGTCTTTTGGAAATAATTGATCGCTGCCACTCCTCCTCGTGTTTCAGCATCGCCATTTCCTCAACTCTCACAGCTCCACAGATTAAACACTCAGCTTATTCACTCTATCCTCATATTATCATCACCCATGTATGTGGTAAGGAGATCATTCCTTACAAAGGAGATCAAATTTGTGTAGTGTGCTCCTAGTGCTCTCTCAGCAAGTCTCGACAACAGCAGGAAGATGCCTTTAATTATGTACTCGAATCATCTCACAATGAAGGACAGCATACCATTGACTGCACCCATTACTTACATAGGGTTTGATTCGGAGCAGTCAGCATAGACTTGTGAGTCGGAGATCATGCTTACAAACCTTGTTAGAGTTCTTTGATCAAGTGACCAGGAAAGTTGACAAGGACAGAGTGGTAGACGTAGTCTCTATGGATTTCAGTAAGACATTTGATAAGCTTCCATATGGTAGGCTGCTCAGGAAGGGTATATCGCGTGGAATGCTGGGAGAACTGGCCAATTGGATACACAGTTGGCTTGATGGTAGGAAGCAGAGTGTTTAGTGGAAGGATGTCTGTCAGACTGGAGGCTGGGTCCATTGCTGTTTGTTATCTATGATTATCTATGATTATCTATGACTACAGACACACAGACATGGGATAAAACTTTTCAATGATCTCTGAATCGGCCAAGCAAGACACTCTATTGTATCAAACTGCTCCGAGGTCTTAAAGGATAAACCCGAACAGAACACCCGGCCCCAGCCTCAGTATCGGAAAAAGTGAACGGGAAACACAGTCCTGTTGACACTGCAGGGACCTCCTTCTTAACATCTGAGAACTTGTGACAACATTTACAGAGCTTTCCCGCAGACTGCACAAAAAACATCAGAAATGGAGTAGGCCATACAAAACATTGAGCCTTCCTCATTGTCGTTCATGTTCAAACATCTCCACAATGCACTTATCCCACACAATTAATATATCCGTTAATGTGAGTAACCTTGGGAAGCTATAAAATAGGAAGTGCAGTAGTCCCTTTGGTCCATCGAGTTTGCTCCCAATTCAATACAATTATACCTCGCCCTTTATTTCCACACCGTACTCCTGCTCTCCCACCATCCCTTTACTGTCTCTAAATCCGTATTTATATTCAGTGTCTTGGTTTCCATGTGCGAGCGCATTCCCCAGGTTCTCCAGTCTCTGAGGGCAGACATTTATTGTCATCTTAGTGCAGAATAGCCTGTCTGTATCTAATACTGCGGCCACTTGTTTTAGACATCACAGCCTGGGAAATTATCATCCCTGCTTCCATTCTGTCTCACCCTGTCAGAGTTTTATATATCTCACTGAGATCTTCACACATTTTCCTAAACACCATGGAATACAGGCCCAGTCGCCCCAAACTCTGCTCCCACAGCAATCCTGTCATCCTAGAGATCGGTCTGCTCATCTTTTGCTGCTCTCCCTCAATGTCAGGGTTGTCCATTGTTAGGTACAGAGACCAAACCTGCACACAATATTGCACAATGTTCGAGATGGGGTCTCAGTAAGGCCCTGTACAGCTGCAGTAAGACACCCTTATTCCTGGATTCAAATCCCCCTGAAATGAAGGTCAACACCCAATTTACCTTCCTAACTGCTTTCTGCTCCTGCAATATTGCTTTCAGTGACTGGTCTGCAGGGAGATCTAGATTCTTTGCAATGTTACAGCTCCCCACTTGGTTGGACTATGTACACTGGGCAGCGTGCCAATGCCATTCCCAGTATTGACGTCTGGGTTCAGACCTCACTGCGCTGCAGGGACCTCGGAGGCTGCGCAGAAGGAAACAACAAACAGGAGCATTTGTCTCTTTGTAGATCAACATGTTTCAAACAATCCCTTTTCAAACGATAGGCTGCCAGTCTATTGTTCCCAGCAAAGGGCACACTGTCACCTCTACCCACCTTGCTCTCCATCTGTCACGTATTTGCCCATTCACTCCACTTGTCTTAGTCACCTTGAAGCTTTTTTACAAGCTCCTTACCCACTCACAATCCAACATCCTTTAGTTCTGTCAGCAGGTTGGGATATATTCTATTTGATTCCTGCAACCAAATGTTTAATGGTTAGTGTGAACAAATGGGGCCTGAGCACCGATCTCTGTGATGTCCCAGCAACCTTCCTCTGTTATTTTTTAAAAATAATATTTATTTCGTGAATCTGGGTGTGACTGGCTGGGCCAGCATTTATTGCCTGTCCCTCGTTGCCCTTGAAAAGGTGGCCTTGTTGAACCGCTGTGGATTCAATGATGGTAATACCATTGAATGACAAGGGCCAGGTTAGATTGTATTTTATTGGAGATGGTCACGGTCTGGAATTTGTGTGGACTGAATATTACTTGCCATTTGTCAGCCTGGATACTGTCGAATTCTTGTCGCATTTGGACATGGCCTGCTTCAGTATCTGAAGAACCACAAATGTTGCTGAACATGTTGCAATCATTGGCGACCATTCCCACTTCTGACCTTAGAATAGAGGGAAGGCCATTGATGAAGAAGTCCTGAAGATGTATGGGCCTAGGCCACTGCCCGAGGGACTCCGACAGACTTGTCCTGGAGCTGAGTTGACTGACCTTTAACAACCATGACCATCTTCCTACGTGTCAGGTATGATTCTAACCAGCGGGGAGTTTGCCCCTTACACCCATTGATTCCAGTGTTGCTAAGGCCCCTTGATACCACACTTGGGAGAAGACAGCCTTGTTTTAAAGGGTTGTCACTCTCACCCCACCTCTGGAATTCAGCTCTTTTGTCCATGTTTGAATCAAGGTAATGAGATCAGGAGCTGAGTGGCCCTGGTGGAGCCCAAACTGGGCGTCATTGACCAGGTTTTTGCTGAGCACGTGCTGCTTGAAAGCACTGACACCTTCCACCACTTTACTGATGATTGAGAGTAGACTGATCGGGTGGTAATTGGCCGGATTGGATTTGTTCTGCTTTTTATGCATAGGAGATACTTGGGGTAATTTTTGATGTAAACAGGGAAATGTCATTGTTGTAACTGTAATGGAACAGCTTAGCTCGGGCATTGACAAGGTCTGGAGCACAACTTTTCAGTACTATTGGCAGAATGTTGTCAGGGTATGTACATTCTGGAGTATCCAGTGTCTCCCACTGAATCTGGATATCGCGTGGACTGAACCAAATTGGCTGATGACTGGTAACTGAATTGCTCAGGACGACTGGAGGAGGCTGAGGTGCATCATCCACTCAGCACTTTTGACTGAAAATTATTGCGAATGTATAAACGTTATCTTTTGGACTGAAGTGCTGGTCTCTTCCATCATTCAGGATGGAGATACTTGTGGAATCTCCTCCTCCAATGACTTGTTTAATTGTCCATAACTATTCTCAACTAGAAGTGGAAGGACTGCAGAGACCTGAACCATTGCTTGTGGAATCACTAAGCGTCTCTGTCACTTACTGCTTGTGCTGTTTGGTGCACAAGCAGTCCTGGTTGGTGGCTTCATCGGGCTGACACCTCATTTTCAGGTATTCCCAGTGCTGCGTCTTCCCTCCTGCACACTCCATTGAATCAAAGTTGATCCTCTGTCTTGATGGTAATTGTTGTGAGGGGGATATGCCAGGCCATGAGGTTGTGCTGGAGTACAGTTCTGCTGCTATTGATGCCCCACAACAGGTTATGGAAACCCAGATTTGAGCTGCTAGTTCTGTTTGAAGTCTGTTCTATTTAGCACGGTGATAGTGCCAACCAGAATTATGGAGGTTATTCTTAATGTGAAGGTGTGACTTTATCTCCACAATGACTATGCAGTGGTCACTCTTATCCGACACTGTCATGGACAGATAATTGTGCAACTGGCAGATTAGTAAGGCTGTGGTCAAATATGGCTTTTCCCTCTTGTTGGTTCCTTCACCACCTGCTGTAGACCCAGTCTATCAGTTATATCCTTTAGGACACGGCCAGCTCAATCAGTAATGCTGCGGCTGAGCTACTCTTGATGATGGACATTGAAATCCCTCACCCAGAGTATGTTTTGTGCCCTTGCCACCCTCAGTGCTTCCTCCAAGTGTTGATCAGCATAGAGGAGTACTGACTCATCAGTGGGAGAGGCTGCTACATGGTAATCAGCAGGAGGTTGCCTTTCCCATGTGCAAACTAGCACTATGAGTCATCATGGGATACAGAGTCACTGTTGAGGAATCCCAGAGCAATTCCCTTCCAACTGTATCCCACCGTGCCGCCATTTCTGTTGTGTATGTCCTGCTGGTGAGAGAGGAGATATCCAGGGAAGGTGATGGAGTGTCAGGGACATAGTCATTCTCATAGAATCATACCTTAAATACAATGTCAGGCTATTCCTTCACGAGTCTGTTTATTTCTATTCACTCTTTCCTGCTTGCTGTCCCGTTCTAGAAACATGGCCATATATTCGCCCCAATCCACTAAGATTTGATTTTACAAACTAGGCTGGGAGGTTTATCAACATTTTTTTCTGAAAATCCACGTGTTTTACATCCATTGCTTCTCTTTCATTTGTCTCCCAGTCGGTTTCTCAAACATAATTCCCAATTCATAAACCTGTGTTATTGTTGTCTATGACCATTATTTTCAGTCCCAATAATTTCTCCCAAACGATTTACTTACTATGTTCTATGTTCCATGTACTATTTAGTTTTCCATACCAGACTTGGTTTTCCTGGTATTGTCAGAAAGTTCTGTGAAGACAGAACTGAAGTAGTGGATTCATAGTTTTGCCATTTCCCTGTTTCCCATTCTCCATTCTCTGGTTTCAAACTAGAAGGAACCCGCACTGTTTTTTCATACTTCTCACATTGACATAATTTGACAAGCTATAACAGTTCACTCTTATAACCATTGTGAATATTATCTTCAGAAACCTATCAATTCCTGTATTAAGCTGCTCAGCTCCACATTATACACTCTGTACCAACAGAAATACAGCATGATCTATATTAGTCCCACTTTCCAACACCATGCACATAGCCTGGAATTTTGTGACACTTCCAAGTGCTCGTCCAAGTACTGTTAACGGTTGAGAGATTAGCTGTGATATCTCCCCTCTCAGGAAGTACATTCCAGACCTCAACACGCTCTGGGTGAAAAAAAAGTAATCTTTAAATCCTCGCTGAACCTCAAACCCTTCACTTTAAAAGTGTGCTCCCTTGTTCTTGACCCTCTGCCTAAAAGGAACAGCTGCTGTCTATCCACCCTGTCCATGCCCCTTGTTAACTGATCCTTCTGAATCACGTCCCCCTCAGCCTCCTCTGCTCCAAAGTAAACAAACCGAGCTTATCCAGGCTCTCTCCATAGCTGATATGCTCCATCCCAGGGAACATCCTGGTGAATCACCTCTGCACCCTCTCCAGTACAATCACATCCTTCCTGGAATGAGGTTCCCAGAACGACATACAGTACTCCATCATGGACTAAACCAAGTCCTGTATATCACTTATAATCTACTCCCTGATTAGTAAAAGCTACACCCAAGGTTCAATTCTTAACTAGTCCATTACCCTGTTCAGTCACATTCAGGGATGTGTGGAGAAAAACCCTCTGGGCTCCCTAGTGTTCTGCCAATCATTGTGTACACCCCATGTCTGGTTCCTCCTTCCAAAGTACATCACCTCATAATTATCACGATCACATTCCATCTGCCATTGATCTGCCCATCTGATCATTCCACTTGTATGTTCTTGTAAAATCAGAACTTTCTCCTCACTGCCAATCACCCGGCCAATCTTTGTGTCAAACACAAACTTACTTATCACAACTCCCACCCCTCCACCCACCAACCCCCCCCCCCCCCTCTAGATTCACATCTATACCATTTATGAATGCTACAAACCATAAGGGACACAGCACTGATCCCTGTGGTACACCAGGAGACACTGGTCTCCAGTCACACAAACAGCCTTCTCCCACCATCCTCTGCCTCCTGACACTAAGACAATTTTCGTTGTAACTTTTCAAGGTACCCTCGATACTGTGAGAATTTACATTATGTTTTTTAATTTCCCATGTGGAACTTTGTCAAAGGCCTTGCTGCAAAACTAAATAAGCAACCTCCTCAAACTAATTCAATCAAATTCATTAGATGTGACTTCACTCTGATAATGTCATGATAATTATCCCTAATCAAACCTTGCGACTCTGATTGGAGTTCGATTTTCTCCTTCCCTGTTTTCTCCAGTAGTTTCCCGAACAGTGATCTAATACTCGCTCGTCCGTAGTTACTTGGCAAATCTCTACCACCCTTACTGTGAAGTGGAATCATATTAGCTGCTCTCGAGTCCTCTAGCACCTCCCCATGGTCAGATTCCAATTAAAGTTTCCTTCCTTGACTCCAACAGTATCCAGACCTGCGGATTTGTCCAATTTTATACGAAACAAAGCCTCAAACCCCGGTCGTATTTTTCATCAATCTCTTCAAGAGCTTTCCAGTCCATCTTCTCGAATTTTGTACCTGCATCCTCCTTCTCCCAAGTAAAACAGCTGTCATGTTTACATGTAACAATCTATCAATGTTCTCCGGGTTGACGCACTGATTGCCCCTTTGGTTTCTAATGGACACTAACTGTTTGCTGATTATTCTGTTCTACTTGACCGTGTAGAATACCGTGGGATTCTCCCTAATCTCGCCTGCTTGCACTTCTCCATGTCCCTCTGTTATTCAGTCCCCTCTATGTTCCGAAGTTTCTAAGTTTCACTGCAATC
This sequence comes from Chiloscyllium punctatum, assembly GCF_047496795.1. Classification (NCBI taxonomy): domain Eukaryota; kingdom Metazoa; phylum Chordata; class Chondrichthyes; order Orectolobiformes; family Hemiscylliidae; genus Chiloscyllium; species Chiloscyllium punctatum. Next base: position 25,484,070 of record NC_092762.1, read on the forward strand.
ACCTCTCATCTTTTGAAACTCGAGAAGACAGGCTGAGTTTCCCCATCAGACAAACTTGGATTTTTAGGGATTAGTATGGAAAATATCTTTTGCAGTTCCTCTGTAGTCAGTATATTCTATCTTAGATTGGGACTCCAAACGGTACACAATACTCTAAGTTTAGTCTCAGCAATACTATATGCAGCTGGTGCACGACATCTTCTATACTCCAATTACATTCACATGAATGTAAACCTAATTTTTAGTTTCCTATTTGCTTGCGTTCTTCCCAATTCCTTTCACTTTAACTTTTCTTATGATGTTAGTGGGAGAGTTCTTAAAAAAGATCCTCTTGAATATCCAACGATACATTATCCATTAGCTCCTTGTTGCCTACGCCCACAAGAATCATCTTCAAACCATTCCAAAAAATGTTTGCCACATATGGTTTTCGTTTCTTCGATGCATGATCATCCTCCCCAGTTTTCCCATTACCTTCTATATATCCAGTAACACGGTCTTTGTAATTCAGCCCAGGAGACACCCGACCGCGGATGATAAGTTAACTGGTCTGTAGTTTAACACTCTCCACCTTCATCCTTTCTTAAACTGTTGGATAATATTTATAACTTTTGCCATATCCAGATTGGCTAAATATCTTTCTGGAATATATTGGAAAATAACATGAAAATCTGAGATGCAATCAATACATCTATTGTTGCTTCCTCTGAAATTCTTGTATGAAGTACATCTGATCTGTCAGATTTATACTCAATCCAGCTTTCTTTTTAAAGATGACCTCAACACTGATAAGAATTATCTTAGACTTTACTTACACAAGTCCCATGGTCACTTGGTATTTCTTTGAGAATTTCTGGATATTCTGCCTTGAAGATAGACACAAAGAAATTGTTTCTTTCCCCTGTGATTTCTGTGTTCTCTACAATAAATAACCCTGTCCGCACACCTACTTTTCTACATTTGACCTTGTTTTTACTTTTGTTTCATACACTGATGTACGTTTTTTTAAGCAGTCTTTATGGTTTTCTTTTGTTTGCATGCTGTTTCACTTTTTGATTTCTTTCTCAGTTTCTTGGTCATCCGTTGCTGGGTCCTACATTTCTCCGAATCCACTGGCTTACTACAACACTTGGCATTTTTCTAAACTGCTTCCTTTGACCTAATAGGTAGTTAAATGTGAGATTGAAAGGGTTAGGTCGGAGAGGAGGATGGACCAGATTGATGGGTAGGAAGATGAACACACAGAAACGTTCAAAAGGGGGAGTGTGCTGAGTTGGAATATTGGACTGGGGTAAGGTGGAGTTAGGGGAAATGGGGAAACTGGTGAAATCTACATTAATACCCTGTGGTTGGAGGGTCCCAAGGCAGGAGAGGAACCTTTCTTCATCCATGCTTCGGGTGGTTAGGGTTTGGCGATGGAGGAGGCCCAGGACTCTCGTGTCCTTGCCAGAGTGGAAAGGAGAGTTAAAGTGTTTAGCCACACGTTGGTGGAGTTGGTCAATGTGGCTGTTCCGGCGATGTTCTCTGAAATGATCCACGTATGTCTCGCCAATGTAGAGAAGACCACACTGAGTTTAAAGGATGCAGTAGATGAGGCATTCTGTCTCCCTTCATCACCTATCACTTTCAACACCGCCTTCATATACCTATTGCATTCCTAGCTACCTGCCTCCTGCCACACCCCCTTCTCATTTATCCCTCAGGTCCCTTGACCCAGAAGCCTCATTCCTGATAAAGGGTTGTGCCCGAAACGACAATGCTCCTGCTCCTAGTACGCTGCCCGACTGTGCTTTTCCAGCACCACTGATCTCCAGCAGCTGCAGTCCCCACTTTCTCCTCACACCTTCAGGGCTTGCACCATTCAGATTTATAACAGTGACTTCAAATAAAATAAACACTATCGTGTACTCAAACAGCATAAAAGAAAACCAATACATTGTGGTCACTGTTCCCAAAAGGTCCTTTACAGCAAAGCTTCCAATTTGCTTTTCTGATCATCCAACTCCAATTTCTAAATAACCTGATTTCGAGCTCAGCTCGACAAAATGTTAATGCCATCATCTAACACATGCTCATGAAATCCATTTTTCCCAGCATTAGCATTCAGTTGGGTTAACACAGTTTAGATATATTGTAAACAGCACATTATTACTGCAGTACCCACAAATGTGTATGTCTCATTTTCCTGTTTTATAACATGTCCAGCATTTGTATTGCAGCTTTCACTTTGATATATAACTCCCATCAATTTTTGATCCTCCTTGCTGTTTTTACACTCCACATTACAAGATTCTGTAGAATCTGAGTGACGTGGGATTTGGGGAGATTATTGGAAGAGATCATCTTGCCACATCATTTATGATTTTCTTAAGCATCATTGAGACATTTTCTCCAGATTTCCCGTTATCCTAGTGGAGTAGAGAAGGACAAAGATCGTTCAACAATGCCCTGTATTTCCCCCAGAGAGCTGCGACAGCTCCAACCTGGGTGGGAACCTTACAGCAGGGTGGTAAAGTATTGCTGCTGCTGGACAGGATCTTAGTGAGATCACATCTGGAGTACTGTGTACAGATTTACTCTCTTCAATGAAGAAAGGGTATTGTTATATTGGAAGCAGCTCAGAGATGGTTCCTTCAGCTGATTCCTGCAATGAAGGTGCTAGCTTATAAAGAAAGGATGATCAGGTTGATCCAATAGCCATTGGAGTTTACAAAAATGAAAGAAGATCTTATTTTAACAGAGATGACAGGAAGTAGTCAACAACTGAAGAGAATTACACAGATAATGGAGGAATCCATTCCGTTCTTCAGCGTGTTACACAGGAACAACAGAAGGATATTCAGGCCTTTGACCCTGTTACACCAGAATAGGACGAGGCAGTTCAGCCCCTGGAGCCGAATGTATATTTACAGGAGGAGGCCAATCAGCCCCTTGACTCGATAATACAGGCCCCAGAATAGTCCATGCGGCACCAGTATCCTATTAAACAGCAACAGGATCAGCCCATTCAGCCACCTCAAGTCCGTAACATAGGAACAGAAAGCGGTCACACAGTGACAGGAGGTCTGTTACACTGGGATAACAGGAGGCCATTTAGACCCACCGAGCCTGTTGCAAGAGAATTGAATCAGGATAAAAACTATCTGAGACTTATTTCATGAGAAAGGAGGAGGTAATTCAGACACGTGCCTGTTGTATGGGAACAAGAGAAGATCAATCACTCCCTCGGTCCCATCTCTGGGATACATGAGGAGACCGTTCAGTATCTCCACCGATTATGGAGAAATATGAGAAGACCCATGAGCCCCTCAAAATGTTACACAGCAACGGGAAGATTCCATAATCCCCCACCCCTCTAACACATCAACAGGAGGTCGTCATTCTGGCCTTGGAGATGACAACATGGGAACACCAGAAAGACTTCATCCCATCGATTTTGTACACCAGCAGGATGATGAGTCCAGTCAGCCACACATACCGCTTATGCAGCAATTGGAGCACATCTTTTAAAACTCTTTTTCCCATATAACAGGAATTCAAAGAAAACGTAAAGGTTTGAGAAAGGGAAGAACTTATAATAACTGAATACATTAGGGAGTAAATTTTAACAATAAAGTATTCTAATTTAAGGCAAATTATTAGAATCCATTGTTGTGGACATTTGCAAACGTAAACCACAATTCATCGGAGTCAACATGGTTTTACAAAGGATAAATCATGATTGAAGTGTTTTCTTGAGTTATTTAAAGATGTGACAAACAAGGTGGATAGTGGGGATCCTGGAAATGGAATATATCTGGTCTTCGTGAAGGATTCAGATACGTCCCTTCTCCAAAGAGTGAGTGGTAAGATCAGACAGCATCGGTTTAGGAGTAATTTATTGGCTTGGATGGAGGATTGGTTAACCAACAAAATGCAGTCAGATGAATTAACTGTGTCATTTTCTATTGGAAAATGCAATTTGTTGGGTGCCATAGATTTCAGTTCTCTTGCTTCAACCATTTGTGATCGACATTATTAGTCGGTTGACGGGATAGAAAATACTATAGCTACATTTTCAGATGACACTAACATTGGTGGGAAATTACTTCGGAATGATGATGCAAGAGATTTTAAAACTATATGTATAGATTGGGTGAATGGGCAAACATTTCGCAATGAAAATTAAAGTGGATAAATATGGGGTTATTCAAGTTGGCCAGCCGAATAAAAAGGCAAATTATAATCTAAATGGAGAGAAACTTCAAAGTGCTGAAGTGCAGAGGGATCTGGGTGCATCACAGAAAACTTGTTTTCAGGTACTCGAAGTAATGAGGAATGCAAGCATAACTTCATCGTTTATTTGTAAAAGGATAGAGTAGAAAAGTTGCTATAACTATGCAAGGCATTAGTGAGGCTGCAACTGGAGTACAGTTTGGGTGTCCTGCAGAATGAGGTATTTCCATTGGAGGCAATTCAGAAGAGCTTCATTAGATTGATTCCATATTTGAAGTGTTTGTCTTATGAAGAGAAATTGAGCAGTTTAGGCCGATACTCTCGAGTTTATAAGAATGAAAGGAGAGCTCATTGAGGTCTGTAAAATGCTACATGTAATTGAAAGTGTAGCTGTGGAGTGGATATTTTTTCATGTGGTGCAATCTACAATAAGAGACTAGAGTTTGAGAATTGAGAGAGGGCAGGAAAGTGGAACAGAGGCCGCGATGACGTCAGCCATGATTGTATTCCATGGCGGAGCAGGTGCGAAGGGTTGGATTCCTGACTGATGCTCCTTGTTCATATTCAGCTTTACGACTGTGTTACACAGTAATGGGGGAGGATTATGGATGAAACAGGAAGCAGGAACTCCGGATAAATCAGTCTAAATCAGTTTGACAGAACGTTACCAGTGGAGTCACACAATGACCAATGCTGGGTCCTCCACTATTTACAATCTATATCAATGATCAGGAGGATGGAACAGATATAGAGATACTGAGTTTAGTCATGTTGCTGTGATAAGCAAGACATTCAATTATCAAGAGAGGGTGGAGGGTCTACAGATAGATACAGAGAGGAAAAGGCAATGGATAATAATTTGGCAGCTGCAATATAACATAATATAATCTGTCATTTTATTTACAGGAATAATGGAAGGCAGTATGTTACTGAAATGGAGAGGGATTACAGGGCGTAATGATACTGTGTACTGGGGGATTCACTTCGACTCGTTCAGACATGGGAGGTTTTGCTCCATCCCTGATCGTCTGCTCCTTGATGCTCCAAGTGACCCCATTGCTCTCCGTACACATGGAATGTTTTGAAGTGTTTGGTTGTTGATGTGGGATGCTGTTTTCAAACGTGTATCAAGGGGATGTCCTTTATCCAAGATACATTCACTCCTTCCTACATGGAGACCCGAAGACGATGGGAATGGCTGCCTGCTTGTGAATGAAGAGGCTGTGGTTGCTGTCTGGACAGGGGCATTCACCAACATGATGTACTGTGATGGGCATGCTGCAAGATTAATACAGAGAGTGCTCCTTCAGTTCCTCCACCTCTCCCCATTGACATGGCGACTCCGCAGATGCCATGTACACCATCGGGAATCCCACTATTATGGATACACCCGGCAGTTCCCTGCTGAGGGTGAAACAATGTATTTACCTCATCCACAATATATATCCTCCGTCAGTGAATGGTTACATTGATGGCAACATACTGGCAGATGATGGATATGTCACCCAGTTCTGTTTGAAAAGTTCCAGAGCATAGAAGCTGAATGAAACAGTGACCCTAACTGCCCCTGGCAGCACCACCCTTCCCCCTGGTGTGAAGCTGCAGGTCGTGTTGAAGGATGAGACACCGCTCTGTGACCAGTTCCTTGTTCAATCAATGTCCCCTTACACTCTGCTCCTGGGTTAAGTGGAGCTTGGGAAGCTGTTCCTGGAAAACCCGGGGTGGATACAGCAGATCCCTTTCCCCACACACACTCACTCCATGGTTTCAGAGCTTCCCCTCTCTGAAACCTCTGCTCCATTTGTTGTTCTTGTTGCAGACCCAGATGTTGTAACTACAGTCCCCATGCTCCATCCAATGTTGGGTCACCAAATCCTCAGGTCTCCCTGAATATCTGAGGCAGCTCACAGCACAACCTCCAGCAAACCATCCCCAGCCCCTCCACTAACGTTTCAATAACAGGAGTCAGTTAGGAACCCCTCGTCTATAAGTGTTGTGGACCAGACCAGATTCCTGCAAAATATTTTAAGAAGGCCGCTTAGACCCAAACCTTTCGTTATTTTGCATAAAGATGTGAAATGTGCTTTCCAGATATGTTGTGACTGGTCAAACCACTCGACATTAAGCAAAATATAATCTATTTAAATGCTTTAGTTAAAATACAATCAAAGAAAATAACATTTCAGGATGGCTTATATGTGGAACACTTACACAAACAATAGTTACCGTACCTTCTTGGTATACACTGCTTGGTACAAAGATATATTCAAATACAGATTCTTCCATGCAATTTTCTTATCCAGGAGAAATGAACATCAACAGAGATCTCAGAGAGAAAGGCAGCGAGGGATCATGTATTGACACTTCCAACCATTCTGGGACCCCGAACAGCTTCTGAATGCTGCAGTCAAAAACAACCTGGTCTGGGAGAGCTGGCCACTGCCCTTCCATTGTTATCACCGTTTTAATAAAACCTAAAGGTTTTCTCAGTTATTTACTTAAACAGTTTTCAGACAGCAGTTCTGCACCTCTGCCTTTAAAACCTCTCTTCAAAAAAACATTCAAGAGAAAATAACCTTTTTACAGTGATAGTATCCTCACAACTCCATCTGTAATAAAATAATACATCAATATGCAAAGATGTATTCATTTTCGACCTCCTAATCTTCCACTATTAGTAGACTGAAATGCATATACTTTACATTGACTGTGAGCATACAAATGTTCACAACTAGTTTCGATTTCAGTCATTTTACTCCTGCCACAGAATACCTTTGTCTTTCTTCATCCAAGTCTCCTCAACGTGTCAAAACTTAAGTTTTCTCGCCCTGTCAACTTTATAGTTTTAAATTGAATGGCAGCAAGAATAAACTCAGTCGAAACAGACTGGTACTTTTCTCCCTAAATTTCTCCAAAAACTTTAAGGGGTCACGATCAGTGATAAAGATTTGTCTCATGTATGTTATTCGTTATTTAAATGTTGAAATGTTGTAACGCCAACACCAAGCTCAAGGCCTCCTTGTGGAATTGTGGGATAAATCTGTTGATGTTTCCACTGGACACTGGACATAATGGAGCACTTCTCATCTCTCCAATACTCCCTCTGAATGACATAACTGCTCATGTCTCAGCGTAAAAGAATTACATACTTCTGTATCTCTTAATGTTGTAACCTCTTTACCTGCTATTCCTGGCCTATACCAGTAAACCTTACTCTCACAGGTGTATGTTTTAAGATGATCTCGCACATTCTTCTCAATCCCTCACAGCAACCAAACTTTGATTTCTGAACCAAATCATCAGCAGCCATTTTAGCTTCTAATCTTGCCATTGTTACTCTCTGCTCTTCCACACGAGTTCTCACGACTGCAGGAAGTGAATTGTTGAACTTCTCCAAAATTAGAGTCTCTCTCAGAGTGTCATAGGTTTCCTCTGTTTTTAATACCCTTACCCACCTTTCAAAATTACTTTGTTTTATTCTTTCAAACACAATATGTGTTTAACCACGGACACCATTTTAGATTCCTGAAACACTGTCGGCTTCTGGCACAAGCTCATATGCACTTCAGATGGCTTTCTTCACCTCCTCCGATAGGGATGCAAATACCTATCAGCTTTGTTTGGATAAACTAAATCCACATGTTCTCTGGCCACTGCACTTGTTTAGCCACTTTCTGAAATGAAATTAAAAAGGCTCCCCCATCATTCTCATCAAATTTAGATAATGCCTGGAAGTATTTAACCCGATCCTGATCAGGCCTTTGGCTACCATAGGGTTGCTCAACCTCACTATCCTCTCAGGAAAATCCATACAAAATGAAGAGGAATTTAGAATAACTTAACTATTGGAAAACTTAACCGAATAATGGATACAGTACGTTCTAAAAATGAACTGTTCAATCTATTAACATCACCTAAACACACCCCTTGGCAAAAAGGAACATTCAGACATGCATTCTTGCATACAGTTCTCCAATCCAGGAGGAAACACCACCATGTGAGACTTTAGAGAGAGTAGCAGCTAGGGATGATTTACTAAAACTTCCAAACTCTCTGGGACCCCAAGCACCCGGTGATTGTTACAGCTACAAGCAAAACCAAACTAGAAAGCCTGGTCTGTGCGAGCTGGCCATTGTTACTACTATTTATTAAAAACCCTAAAAGTCCCGTAAGTTATTTACTTGAGCCGTTTTCAATTGGTAGTTTGGCCTTTAAGACCTCTTACGAAAAAAAATGAGAAACTAACGTTTTATTAAAAAAATAACAGCATTGTCACACAATTTATATGCCTGGTCCTTCACTCAGTGGAATTCCTTGTGTTACTGATCGTTAGGTCACCTGAGAGGGACAACCACAGGTACAGACCAAGTTACAAGGATGTATCTCATAATTTCTGAAACACGCCTGTCCATGGACCATCACATGGGACATACCAGGAAGTGAACAATAGCTTGACACACCAATTTAGTATTTCTGAGCTGCACAATGCCAGCACTCGATACACTAGGGAGCCAAAACCCAAGGCCAGGGAAAGATACAGAGGAGCAGAGAAATTCACATTAAAGACAGAAACAGACAGTTAATTAACTGAAAAGAAGTTGTGGAAATATGCGTAAAAAGACAGGACAGTGGGACTAACTGGAGAAGTGAGATCTTCGTGAGTACAATGACAAGAATGAGAACATTGAATAAAGGCATTGTCAGATCAGTTGTAATGGTTTGTTACATAAAATTCTGAATCTGCTCCACAAACACCACAAACAACATAAACTGGGAAAAGCTGACAGCCCAGCATGGAGAGCTGTGCAGACCATGATAGTGTGTTGCTCAGTAAACTGCACTATCTGCCCAGCAGGAGAGTATTGCAAACTTTACTATCATTTGCTAACTATCCTCGCATCAGATTACTGCCTGCAGATGAAGGAAACTATTTTAAATACGAACAACTGGCAAGCTTTTTCTTAATCAACACAGAGAACGAGGGAAATTTCATGGACAGATGAGATAAAGTGTTTGAGAATGTTAAAGTAAAGTCATTGCCAGACACAACAGCAATATACATCGGCGTGCACATGAATGACAGATGGATGGCGGTTTGGTGTGAATTCGAATCAGATTTTCTTCAGCAGGTTTGAAGCCGGGAGTGTCAGCAGCAGATTATTGGCTTCATTAAGCCTGTATTTCATAGTTCAAGGTTCAAACAGCAGATGGAATAAACCAGTGAGATATATTCTGGAGTGGTGAGAATTTCAAGTTCGAAATGGTCAGGGCATGGTGTCAAGAATCAGCTCATAGTCAAAGAGATCTCCCACAGTTGTGACTTGTCTGCTTCAGTCGCAGATATTCGCCAGGGCTGGGATGGAAACAGTGGAAGGAAGTGGAGTTTGTAACCAGAGCAGTAGACGGTGACCTCAATGCTCTTAACAGCAAAGGCAATGATACAATGCATTGTGGTTCTCCCCTGAAACTGAATAGATCAACATAGAGACCCGTGAGTAACACTGCCAGAGCAGAGAGTGAGACAGTAATTGAACACGTTCATTAATGTAGTTAGTAGTGGTCTGTAGAGTAAATATCTGGATTGAGAGATTCAACAGGAACAATAATAGTGACAAGAAGTGTAGACGATATGAAATAACAGTAATACAGTCATAACTGGTTTATAGAAAACAAAATCTGGACAGTGACACTCACCAGGAACCCCACCGATAGCCAGGAAGGGATAATAAAAGGATTGAATAATGAGAAAAGCGTAATAGATCCGCACTGATAATGACCATCAATAAAATGCAGAAAGATTCCAAACATAATCGGATAAGATCCTGTAATATTGCTGCAATATTCCAGTCTAATGTTCTCAGATTGTGATCTCTCCTCCCCCTCTCTCTGGATCTGCTGATCCCTGTCAGTGCTGTCGGTGATGCTCCCGCTCATGTTATGGGTTGACACATTGAACGGAGCCCATTTATCATTAAAAGATGGAAACCCTCCACTGGCAGAATTAGAATCCATGGAGATTGGCATTAATCGCAGTCACTGAACAAATAGACTCAGTTAACCAGTTCAATACATCACTTTTCATTTCCTGGTTTTGGATGGAATGGATGAGGGTTGCTGAGGAATGGATCATAAATCTTTAAATCTTTTAAATCTTTTTATTAACTTGTATATGAGAATAATAACAGGACACTGCATGCGTCTATATATGTTCCAGTCTGTTTATGAAAGGAGGCAGTTATAAAATAACAGATCGGCTGCATAAAAAAAAGTCGGGTGGACAAGTTTCTCGATACCTGAACCCAAAGTACGGTACTTATTGACCTGTGTGCGGCCACTCCTGGTTTTAATGCCATGTTGTCAAATCCTTTCATGACCTTGAGACAGAGCATTGAGACTGCTGCTCAGGAACAGGCCAAAGCAATTCTGTACCTATGGGCCTCTTACAGAGGGATAGGAGAAGGCCATTCAGCCCATATTAGCCTGTTGCTACTTGAAAAGGTGTAAAGCTGGAATATTGGCACATTTTGTAAACAGAATAATTCAAAACAAAGAGATGTGTCGCTGCAGCTGTATAAAGTGTTACTGAGAGGGCACCTGGACTACATTGTGTTGATTGTGTTTCTGTAACTGAGAAGGAATGGACCTCCATCAGATACAGTTTACCGGCTGCTCATAATCCACGGGTTGCTGTGTCATTTAATGTCTCGGATGTGTTACACAGGTACAGGAGGAGGCCATGAAGCCTCTCCAGTCTATTACAGAGGGACAGGAGGAGCCTATTCAGCCTCTTGAAACTTTTTCAGAGGGGCAGGGAATGTTTATTTAACTTTCATGTCTGTTACACATAAATATAAGTTTTAAACTAGTTATGGAATAGGAAACACCTGATGTAAACATTAAAGTTCTAACTTTGAACAAGGCCAATTTTGAAATTGTAAGGCGAGCCCTGTGAAAGGCTGATTTGAATACCCTATTCACAGGTAAAGGGATGTTTGGAAAATGCAAGGCCATCAAAACCTGGTTTCAGAGAGTCCAGAGTCAACGTGTTCCCATTAGAGAAAGGGGCAAGGCTGGTGGGTGCAGGGAGTGCTGGATGGTTAGATATATTGATGCTCTGGTCAAGGTAATGAAAGACGCATATGTCAGGTAAACAGAGCTGAGATTAAGTGAATCCCGAGAGGTGTATAAGGGCAGTAAGTGTATAGTCAACGGGGAATTCGGGCCAGAAAAATGTGGACATGAGATGGCTTTAGAAATAGGGTTCACGAGGCATTGAAGCAACTCTACACATCCTTTAGTTGCAAAATATTAACTAGGGAGAGAATAGGGCATCTTAAAGATCAGTCAGGCTACGTATGTGTGGAACCATAGGAGATGGAAGGGATATTAAAAAAAATACTTTTCGCAGTATTTAAAGTAGAAGAGGTTACAAGAGCGAGAGAATGAAGAAATACATAGTGATATCTTGAAAAGTACCTATATTACAAGGAGATGTTGGACATTTTAAAACATATAAAGGTGAACGAATCCCTGGGACCGAATCAGTTGTATCCCAGAATATTGTGGGAAGCTAGGAAAGACATTGCTCAGCCTTTTGCTGATATATCTGTAACATTGAGTTCCACAGGTGAGGTGGCAAAAGAGTGGAGGGTTGCTAACATATTGTCATTATTTCAGGAATTAAGGAAAATCCAGGTAACTATAGATCGGTGAATCTGACGTCAATGGTAACTAAATTGTTGGAGGGGAATTTGAGGGAAACGATGTATATGCATTTGGAAAGACAAGGACTGAAGAGCGCTTTGTACATTGGAGATCACGTCTCACTGACTCGGTGGTATTTTTTGAGGAAGTGAAGATGATGATTGATGAAGGCAGGACAGTGGGTGCTGTCTTCATGGAGTTCAGTAAGAAAACCAAAATATTCTACATGGTAGACTGGTTAGCAAGGTTAGACTGCCTCGGATCCAGGGAGAGCTCGCCATTTAGGTCCAAACGTTTCTTGAATATCGGAGACAGGGTGTGACAGTTGGCATTTGTTCATTAAACTTGGAGACCTGTGACCAGTGGCACTGCTCGCAAAGATCAATAGTGGGTCCACTGCCTTTTATTACTTATACAACTCATTTGCATTTGATTATATGAAGTATGGTCAGTAAGTTTGTAGATAATTCCAAATTTGGTGGTGTAGTCGACAGTAAAGAATGATCTCTCAGAATAGAATGGGAACTTCATTAGGTGATCCGAGGAGTGTCAGATGGAGTTTATTTTAGATAAATGTGAGGTGCTGCATTTTGGCAAGACAAATCAGGGCAAGACATACAGGTAGGGTCTTGTTGAAAGTTGCCAATCAAGGAGAACTCTATAGAAATTATAGAATCCCTACAATTAGGAAACAGGATTTTCGGCCCATCGAGGCCACACCGTCCCTCTAAACAATATCCCACTGGACAAACCCCTACCCTATCCCTCTCAGCCTGCATTTCCCATGGCTAATCCACCTTGCCTCACATCCAAGGGTACTATGCACAATTTAGGATGGCCAACCTATCCTTATCTGTATATCGTTATATTGTCAGAGAGAAACATAGCACCCGGAGGAAACTCACACAGACGAGGGGAGAATGTACAAACTCCGCACAGTCAGTCATTCAAGGGTGGAATTTAACCCAGGTCGCTGCCCTGTGAGGCACCTTGCGGTGCAGGTTCTCAGTTCCTTGAAAGTGCCGTCACAGATAGACAGTGCAGTGAAGAAGGCACTCGGTGACCTTCCCTTTATTGGTGCATGCTTTGAATCTATGCGTTTGCATGACATGTTGCATCTGTACAGGACATTGGTTTGGCCACTTTTGTAATATTGCCTTTAATTCTGGTCAATCTGCTGTTGGAAAGATTTTGTCAAACTTGAAAGGGTGCAGAATAGATTTAAAAGAATGTTGCAGGTGTTGGAGGGTTGGAGTTACAGGGAGAGTTTGAATAGGCTGGGACTATTTTCAAGTGTTGAGGCTAAGGGTGGACCTTAAAGAATTTTATAAAATCAGGACGGGCATAGAAAAAGTGAACAGTCAATGCATTTTCCCAGGATAGACAATTCCAAATATAGAATATAAAGGCTTAAGGTGAGAGGAGAAAGATTTAAAAAGTGACGTGAGGGACAACATTTTCACACAGAGTCTGCTGCGTGTATGGATTGAACAGCCAAAAGATGTGGTGGAGGCAGGCACAGTTACACCTTCTAAAAGGCATTTGGAAGGAAAGTGTTTAGAGAGAGATGGGCCAAGTGCTGGCAAGGGAGACGAGATTAATTTAGGATATTTGGTTGGTATAGATGACCAGACCGAAGGATCTTTTTCCATGCTATACATCTCTGAGAGTCGTTTGAATCTTGAAGGTTTAACACGGGAAAAGGAGGAGGCTTTTCAGCTTCTGAATTCTAACAGTCAGCTGGTCTGCTCAATTACTGACAGTCAAAAACAAAAATAAATCATTCAGATTTTGATGGTGTTTTACAGAAACAGGCGAAAGGCTTTTAGTCAAGAAAAGCTGTAAACAATGTGAAGATGCCATTCAGTCCCTCACCTCCATTCCACAGGAGCAGCAGGTGAGCACAGAGCTATTGGAGCCTGTTAATCTGTACAGGAATACGACATCTATTTTCACAAAACTTCGATAAGGAGGCAGTGAGTCAGCTGCTCATGACTGGGACACAGGTACAGGAGCCAGTTATTCAACTGCTCAAGACTGGGGAACAAGATCAGGAGGGAGTCATTCAACTGTTCGAGACTGGGACAGAGGAACAGGAGGCGGTCATTCAACTGCTTGAAACTGGGACACAGGGAAATCTGGAGGCTACTGAGGCCCGAGGATTCTGTTACGCAGGAACAGGAGGAGGGGACTCAGTCCCCACCAGTATGGGACACTGGGAGAGAAGGGGAGTTTGCTTGAAACAAACACAAATATATGAATACGTTGCATTCGTGGTCCACACAATCCTGCCCCAACATTCACTGAGACCAAGGCTGATCTGATGGTGATTCCATTTTACGGAGACTGTGCTCTCTGCAGCCTCTGCTTCATTTGTTGGTCATGTTGCCGAACCAGATGCTGGAACAACAGTCACCATGACTCATCCAGAGGGTCGGGTCTAACCGGATGAATCTGGATTTGAAGGGTCCAATAACAAGAATTAAAACTCAAAATAAAGGTATAGCCAGATGTTTAGTTCTCTCACATTCGCAATCCAACTCACATAACCAGCCCGTCCATTATACTTTCAGGATGGAGCACTGTGTAGATATGGCTAGAGAACTGCAGAATACAACCCAGCAATGTCCAGAATGGAACTCTGTGCAGCCCACACCAATGTTGTATCTATAATCCTGGGCTAAATGTCCAGCATGGGGAGCTGTGCAGTCCGCACTGGTTCATTCATATATAAACCCAGGCTGTTGCATTGTTCGGTAACACTGTGTTAGATCACTGCCCAGTGTGGAGAAACGTGCAGCCAATGTTGGAAGTGACAGGATGTGCAGCTCCCATCCATTTACAGCTCCATAACTCCACTGTGCCTTGACAAGGGGTGTCATGGATGTGAAAATCACTGCGATGTAGAGATGTAAATGGAAACAGTTCAAATACCAATAGTTCTGATTAAGGCGCGTATCACTCTAGTATTTAAAGCTGAAATACCTGAGATAATATCCAATGAGGTTTCGTGAATGGGCTAAAGTAGTTAGAGGGGGATGGTAATGTTATAGTGGTTGCACTATAATTAACAATGTGAATTAGAGGAACAAATATGCAGGGGGACTGGGGAGACTTGCAGGAACAATAGGGTTGTTATAATGGGTGATTTCAATTTTCCTAACATAGACAGGGGTTTCCAGATGGTGAAGAACTTAGATGGAGCGTAATTTGTTAAGTGTGTTCAGCAAAGTTTCCACAATCAATATATTGAGTATCGTACTCGGGAAGGGACAAACACGACCTACTGTTGGGAAA
Organism: Chiloscyllium punctatum; assembly: GCF_047496795.1. Taxonomy (NCBI): domain Eukaryota; kingdom Metazoa; phylum Chordata; class Chondrichthyes; order Orectolobiformes; family Hemiscylliidae; genus Chiloscyllium; species Chiloscyllium punctatum. The sequence goes on from NC_092762.1 coordinate 25,499,286, forward strand.
TAGGGCAGGACAGGTGAATGGGAAAAAGTGGAGGAGCATTTTGGTAAAAGTGATCAGAGTTGTATTAATTTTAAAATTGTTATGGTAGGGACGAAATTGGTCCACAGATTCAAGTTCTAAATTGGGACAATGCGTATGTTGTTGGAGTTAGACAGGGGATTGCAGGGGATGATTGGAGTTGTTTGTTTCCAGATAAAAGAATCCCGGGCAAGTGGGAGGGCTTTAATAGTGAGATAGCTCGAGTTCAAGATTTCCATTTTCCTGTGAGGGTGAACGTTATGTGAGACTGGAAGAGAGAATTCTGGATGTCAAGAGATATTGAGGCTTTGACCAGAAAAAGGGAGGCGTGGCTCATGTTCAGGCAGCTCGTATCAAGGGAATCCCTGGAGGTATACGGGGATAGAGGGGTTTACTGAAGAAGGATATCAGCAAGGCCATAAGGGGGTATGAGGTAGTCTCGGCTGAGAAGATTAGAATGAATCGAAATTCAGTATAGGAAAGATAAAGAGCAACTAGAGAGAGAATAGGATGCTTTAAAATCCAAAAGCAGCATGCATGCGTAAAACCTCAAGAAATGGGTGAAGTCCTCAATTTCCCCTCTGTGTTTATCATGAAGAAAGACATGAAGATCTGTGACCTTAAGGAGGTTAGTTGTCATATCTTGGTACTGTTCATATCACAGTAGAGTTGCTGTTGGACATATTAGAACGCACAAAGTCAGACAAATCTCTTGGTCCTGACCATATATATCTGAGAGCACTGTAAGAGGCGAGAGAAAAAGTTTAGGGACCAAGATCCAAGGAAGTCTGGGCGGTAGCAAATGTTGTGCCCTTATTCAAGAAGATCTGCAAAGAAAAGCCTAGGAAATATAGACCAGTAAGCTTCACATCTGTTTTCGGTAAACCACTTGAGAAGGCTCTGAGATATAAGATGTGCATTCATTTGGAAAGACAGAGTTTGACTTGGAGCAGTCAGCATGGATTTGTGCGTGGTGGATCATGCCTTACAAATTTTGTTTGAGATTTTGGAGGAAGTGACCAGGAAGGTCGATGAGAGCAGGGTTGTATACATATTCTATATAGATTTCAGTAAGGCCTTTGATAAGGTTCCACATAGTAGGCCGCTCTAGAAGGTTAGATCGCATGGAATCCAAGGTGAAATGGCAAATTAGACTGAACTGCCAGTGGAAGTGGTTGAAGTGGGCACACTAACACCATTGAAAAGGCATTTGGACAAATACACAGATAGGAAAGGATTAGATGGGTACAGAGCAAAGGCAGGGAAATGGCAGATTGGTAGATAAGGGGAAATTACGCCATGGTTTGTTGACGGAGCACGGTGGGCGTATTGGATGGGTGAGTATGGAGGGGGAACATTCCCATCCCAGAGGGTGCCACACCAACAGACCCACCGAGCATTGTCTGTGCTCACTACCAGATTCAGTGCAGTATTTGAGGTCTGAAGAAATGTCCAGCAATACAGGACAAACATAAAAAACCTTTCCCGCTCTGTCAGGATAAGGGTCACCGTATTCTGTCTGCTCCCTCACACTCACTGTATATCTCTGATTGCAACTACCACCGAACAAGGCTCATGGTCCCCCACTCTCACTACTGCATGCAACACCTTCTCTCTCTCTCTCTCTCTCTCTCTCTCTCTCTCTCCTTTGGAATTACTCCCACACAGTCATAGAATATTCTGGAGAATGCCGATTATAGAATGTTCCAGATAATATTCCAAATATTTCCCAATTTCAAGAAAATGGTAGTGTCCCAGTGTGTAACACATAAGAGTTCATTTGACTCACCTTAATTATATTAAACCAAAAACAACTTCTAAACACTTCTTGTCATAAATGCACTTTCGAGCAGAGAACATTTTTACCCTCAGGTGTTATCTTCACTGTTATCTGAATTGTACCACTTTCCTTGTTATGAATGTTTCTCTTACCCTTTGTCTGTGACTGTTTCTGTCTGTAACAGTTACACTGCCTCCCAGTCGGTTGGCTGGACGGCTGGTTTGTAATGTAGAGGCAGGGCAACAGCGCAGGTTCAGTTCCTCACATTGACAGAGATTACCATGAAGGGGACACTCTCTCAGCCTCACCCCATCACCCTAGATCTGGTGATCCTCAGGAAAAACCTCCATGAGTTTATCTCATGAGAGTTTTTTGGGACTGTATTCTATCAATGTTAGCGTTATAATTTTAAAAAAGTTATCTAAAAAGAGATTTTTAATGTTATAATAAACCAATAACAACACAACTCAAATAACTGGAAAAAATTACATCCAATTGCATGTACACACAAAATAACTTAAAACACTACACAGACAGAAGAAGAAACAAAACTAAACAATAAATAATGAATAAATAATACAGCTCAGCATAACAAAAGGACAGCTTTTGTTCATCAAGAGCATTAACTGATACGCATTTTTATGTTCATAGTTCTTCCTCTCTGGGGGTGGGGGAGTTCAGACATCCAACACAACAGAATATTTTTCCTAGCACAGAAAGTACAGAATGTACGGATATAATTTTTTTCCCATATTCATCTGTGGAAAGTACCTTGGGCAGGCCCAGGAAAACAGAAACCAAGTCCATCTCCAATTCAGTCCCCTAAACCCACTCTATCACATCTGACACCGTGCTCCAAAATAGATGAATTCTGCAGCTGGACGACAAGCAATGAGTAAGAGTGCCTTTAGTCATTCTGCATTTAGGACATGCTGAAGATAATCCCACTTTGTATTTTGAGGGACAATCGGGGGTCAGATAGACCCTACGAAGAATTTTCAACTGCATGGAATGGGTCCTATTACAGACCAAAATCCTTCGAGCATTTTCACAAATATCCTCCCATTTCTCCGAGGTGTTCTGAACCCCATCTCTCTCTTGTAGACATCACAAAGCTTCACAGTCTCGTCTGAGGGGACACACTCCAATTAATGATAAAGGGTACTGACAGGGAGTGTATTAAGCAATAAGCGCCCTCTTCCCTTTATCGGATCTGTAAGAGTGTGGTAAAAGTATGTTGTTTTTAAATCAAATCTCTGATTGGGAAAAAAATACAGAAGAGGTCTCTACGAGGTAGTCCATACGTAAGAGTTATTTGATCAAATGACATCATTGTTTCTCCATCAAATAACACGTGTTGGCTCAGTGATGTGCGCTGCCACCTCACAGCACCAGGGTCTCGGCTTTGGTTCTGGCCTTGGGTGACTGGCTGTGTGGAGTTAACATTCACGCCGTGCCTGTGTGGGTTTCATCCCACAGTACAAAGATGTGCATGTTAGTTGAATTGGTCAAAGATAAATCACCCATAGTGTTCAGGGACGTGTAGGTTTGGGCATTAGTCAGGGTAAATATAGGATGGTAGGGGAATGGGTCTGGGTGGGTTACTCTTCAGAGGGTCGAAGTGGACTTGCTGGGCCCAAGGGCTTGTATCACACTGTAGGAATTCTACTAATTCTAAATCACTCAAGTAAGACACATTCCTTGCTGCCCACAGTTTAAACCTGGAATCATTAACCCCAGATGACAACCTGGTATACCAATTATAGGGGTAAGAAACATGGTTTTGTCTGTATTGCCATCGATCTGACGCATTGTCATTCATGCTTTAACAATATTGATAATTATTGGGTTACGACAATACTTTATAAATGTTGTCAATTTAGCTAAGAAAAACAGACTAATAAAGGTTCACTTTATCTCATAGAGTTCAATATCTCACAGTATTGACGCTGAGTGCTCAGCAGCCCAGGCACTAACATCGGATAAAAAAAGAGCTTAATTGATAGCTTTTAATCTGGGAGATCTACTCCCCACAATCTGTGGAGTGGTTGCAATTTGGTTAGCTTGATAAAGAGTTGCTTATGCTGCCAAATAAAAGAGCTAAACCAGCTATTATGTCTCCTAAATACCTATGTGGAAAACATCAAGGAAGCATCCACACGGGGTATAGTAAATGAGGAAGGACATTCTTTAATAAGAGCTATCCGACCTAGCCAGGATATTGGAAGTGCCTCCCATCTTTGAAGGTCTTGTTTAATTTTGTCAAACAAGTGGACATAGTTCACGTTAAATAAATGATCAAAAACGATGTAATGAATATACTGAAATAGAGAAGCTCACCACACCACCCCCGTGACCATTTAAAAGGAAACCAGGATTTGCCCTCATCAGGTATTTCCCCAAGACCTCCCATAGGGATGGCCTCCAACGTTGTAAAATTAATCTTAAAGCCCGAAAAGGCGACAAGTGAATTATTGCATTGTATCACGTGAGCTGCCGAAATTGCGGGATTTGACAAAAACATAAGACCATCTCCATACAACATAATTTTATGTGACTTTTATCCCACTTCTGGGGCAGGAATGTTGGAGTAATATTCCCAATTGTGCAGGATGCCACCGAATCTAAGATTGTTGCAGGGATGGGGAAGAGATCAACCCTCGTGTGCCATTTCTGCGTGTTAAAGAAGAAAATAAAATCCCAACTTGTGAGGTAGATGTGCCTCCAGGTATCCACCAGCTCTAGTTCTGCACACAAATCCACTAATTGCTTAAATTATAACAAGTGTATTGGGGGACCTTTGGATATTCTGTCCATCGTGGGGCGATAAGACAGTCAAAATCTCCTTCTACAATAATGCGCTATGATGCAAGATAACTGAATTTGGAAAATGCATCCACCAGGATTTTCAGAGGGTTCAGCGGGTGGCAATAAACATTTAAAATACTGTATTAATTCCTGTAGTTCAAGACTTTGAGGATTATGATCCTTCCATGGGTGTTTAATACAATCTAGTAATTTAAATGGAAGATTCTTCCTATCCATTATGACTTTTCCCCGACTCTTAGTATTAAAAGACGAGAAATAAACCCGATCAAACCCGCCCTGCTGTAACGTCAAGTGTTCCTTGTCATCAAGGTGCATCTCCTGCAGTAGGACAACTCTCTTTTTTAAGACGAGAAAGTATATTTTTCCTCTTGATTGGATGATGGCACCCCTTATTGTTCCAGGTACACCATTTAAGCACATCATTATCCATAACACACTGCAGCAACATTTGAACTCTAGAGAATTTCATATCGAATTTCATCGCTGAGCATTAATGACAAAAGAGACATCGAGCCTTAACTCTGTACAAACTAAAACTACTGCCACTAACAAGCTCTCAAAACTTTCCAAAGCTAAAAACATAAAAAAGAACGAAACAAAATCCAAAGTGCCAATGACACTTGATAGGGTTTTTACCCATCCACCCCTCTCACCCAATGGGGACGCTGACGGCCTAGGTCTCTGTCCTACAACACTGACAAAGGCCCTGCTTTTAATTGTATAGGTCCTGCTCTTGTTGATTTACCAAATCCAATACCTCGCATTAATCCAAACTAAACTCCATCTGCCACTCCTCAGCCCTGTGAGTGATATTACTGCCTTTTTCCGTCTCTGGTGTTCAGTCATGAAAGTCTATTCGAGACCCTTCATTGTGGAGAGTGTGTCTGCAGGATTTCTTTCCCTAATATTGCAGACTACAGATAATAGCGATTAAAGCTGTTCATAGTTAACTTCGATGGCACAGCACGCACATTCAACAAGATAAAAACAATGACTGCAGATGCTGGAAACCAGATTCTGGATTAGTGGTGCTGGAAGAACACAGCAGTTCAGGCAGCATCTGAGAAGCAGTAAAGTCGACATTTCTGCAAAAGCCCTTCATCAGGAAGTGCATTTGCCTGAAGCGTCGATTTTACTGCTCCTCGGATGCTGCTGATCTGCTGTGCTCTTCCAGCACCACTAATCCCATATACTCAACACCCGACAGTTGAGACAAATATTTTGCCTTTGTTTAACAATACAAAGTGTTTTGTGTAATTCAGTAATGGTAACCTGATTATAATAAATCCACACCGAGCTGAAAGCTGACACTTAAAATATGACACAAAATCTGGATATGGTAGCGTCGTGGGTAATGTCGCTGCCTCTGAGCCAGGGGTCTGGATATGATTCCTGAACGTGCGTGGTGGTGTTCCAAGCTCTGGACTAGAAGTTCTGGATTCAAGTCCTGCCTGTTGCAGAGGTATGTCCCAGCATATCAGACCAGGGTGATGAGCAAACACACAGGAGAATAATGTTACAGCTTTATGGGTATTGCTGAGTGATGCTAGTGTCCCTACCTCCGGGCACAAAGGTCTGGGTGTAAATCCCACAGAAGTGTCTCATAACACCCCTGAACAAACTGATTAAAACGGATTTAGAATTGTGGCTTGATGGAGAAGGAAGAGGTGTCAGTATTGCATTTCAGAATTTCGGCCCAGGATGATTTAAAGCACAGCCATTCCTGTTGATTGGAGTCACATTTTGCAGCAGTAAAGGTTTATATAATCAAAACGCTCATGGATAGGGGGAGTAGTCAGGGTTTTCCCCAGATTGGAGCGTCCAAAACTCGAGGGCATTGGTTGAAATTGAGAGGGGAAAGCTTTTGACGAGACTACGACACCATTTCACGCAGAGTGTGGAGTGCATATGGAATGAGCTACCAGAGGAAGTGGTGGAGGCTGGTACAAATACAGCATGTAAAAGGCATCTGGATGCTGACAGAACTGTCGAGCTTTTCCAGCAATTTCTGTATTTGTTGCAAAATGCATTCATTTTAACACAGGTATTCTGAATACATTAAACATTTTATTTTTTAATGACGCAGCGACATATAAACATATCTTCAAATCGACTGAGACCATTTTCTGCTCAGGATATGGCTCTATGTATGACAGCAGCAATGATGCACCTACATGGAACAGGGAATGTGATGGAGACATAGTTTGGACAATGTACAAGGAGACCTCACATGGTCCAGTTTGGGAGAGGATGACATTACTGTGTGATTCAGCTCAGAGAGAGAGAAAATGTAATCTGCCTGAGAAGGAACGGCCGATTACACTCTCTCTCCTTCATTGTTCCTCATTACAGCAATATGTGCGAGCTAAAACAAAAAATCTACAGTCATCGTTACCATTCTTATTTTTATAGAATCCCTACAGTGTGCAAACAAGCCCTTTGGCACAAAACATCCATACCAACCTTCCCAGGCTCGCTCCCTTACATTTACCCCAACCGATGCACCTAACAACCCCGGAACACTTCGGACAAATTATCACCACCAATCCACCTAACCAGCACAGTTTTGGACTGTGGAAGGAAACTGGAGCAACCATTAGAAGGGGAGAATGTGCAACCTCGACACAAATAGTCACCCGAGTCTGGAATTGAACGCAAGGCCCTGGTACTGTGAGGCAGCAGTGCTAAGTACTGAGCCACTGTGATACCTTGGGCCATCCCTGGCCAGAATTCATTGGAATCTCATCACTGCCTAATGCAACGGGAATTCAGCCAAATCCATTTGTCCAGGATGAAGTCCCGTTGCTAGCAGCTTGTGTGAGTAGAATGTCTTCAGAAGCAGAATAACATTTTGAACAATTTTTCCTTTTGTCATGAGTTACAGTAATATATGGACAAAGCGCGTTCAACTTGAAATTGCAGAGATTTTATTTATCGGTGTGTGTGTGTGTGTGTGTCAGTGTTTTTAGAAAGGGAAATACCGATTCTTTATTTGCAATATCCAAACAGTTTGCCATTCATCTTTCCATCACAGTTTGTGTAACATTGCTCTGGATCATAAAGATGCTATTTGAGCAGATTAAAAAAAATAGCCTGACTTGTTGCTAAAACTGACATTGACCCAGTCTGAGACCGATATCATCGACCATATTACCGAGCTGGTTCCATTTGACATGCATTGTGAGCAATGGAGCATTGGGAATGGAAAAGGAAGCAGTGACCCCAAACGTCGGGGAACTATAGACCGGTGAGCCTGATGTCAGTGGTGGGTAAGTTGTTGGAGGGGATTCTGAGGGACAGGATTTACATACATGTCTATGCCGAAACGCCGATTCTCCTGCTCCTTGGATGCTGCCTGACCAGCTGTGTTTTTCCAGCAACACATTTTTCAGCTCATACATTTGGGAAGGCAAGGGCTGATCGGGGTTTTCAACGTGGCTTTCTGCATGGGAAATCATGTCTCATTAATTTGATTGAGTTTTATGAAGAGGTGACAAAGAAGATTGATGAAGGCAGTTTGGGAGACATTGTCTATATGGACCTCAGTAAGGTGTTCACAACATTCCGATTGATGAGTGAGGTTCGGTCTCACGAGATACAGAAGAAGCTAGTCACAATTGGCTTGAAGGAGGAGGGATATTTTTTCAGACTGGAGGCTTGTGAGCAGCAGTGTGCTGTAAGAGTCAGTACTGAGTTCACTGCATTTCATCATTTATGTCAAGGATTTAGATGTGAATATTGGGGCCATAGTTAGTAAGGTTACAGATGATATCAGAAAGGTGGTGTAGTAGATTATCTCAGAGTACAAGACCGCAATTAGATGGGACAAAGGGACAAGGAGTAACAGATGAAGTTTAATTTAGATAAATTGATAAGTGCCCTTAACTAGCCAACTTGGCAACAATCATTCATCTCTGAAAAGAAACCAGGACAAAATAACCTCTCAAAGCCTCAGCATCATCAGACTTGTCAGCACATCGAGCTGTCAAACAGGAACCAGGGATTACCCAATTAGGCCCTTGGTCCTGTCCAATCGGAAGAGGAAGAAGCCATTCAGACCCTTCAGTCTCTTAAACAGGAACAGGAGGAGGCCATTCAGCCCCTTGAGTCACTTACATAGGAACAGTACGAGGCCATTCCCCCTCAACGCACTTGCAAAGGGACAGAATGAGGTAATTGATGCTGGTTCCTGATGAATGGCTTATGCCCAAAACGTGGATTCTCCTGCTCCTCGGAGCTGCCTGACCATCTGTGATTTTCCAGCAATCTACTGTCTACTACAATCTCCAACATCAGCAGTCCTCACTGTCTCCAGATTGATGCTCCAGCATGATGAACAAGTGGAGCAGATGCACAGTAGTGCACAGACAGAATGCTCCATGTTGTTCCTCCTGGCTCCGTTGCTCATGATGAACACGTGGGACTTTAACGTGGTTTTCTAGTGTTGAGGAGGGAAGCCATATGTCTTGTGTGAAGTCTCAAGATGGCACCTTCCATCTCCGAGAAGCCAGCCTGGTGTTCTCTATGTAGGGCGGAAGCTGGTGGGAATGGCTACCTTTTTCAGATCGAAGGTATTGTGGCTGCTGTTGGGGATTGTGAACAACATGGCGTTCAGTCCGGGTTCACACGCCAACAGCACAATAACATGGGGAGAGTTAATTTAGGCATATAAACTATTAGGAAAGTCACGTTAGACTGATGAATCGACTCTCTATGTTCAAATAATGCTGATCTTGCTCATGTTAATCTTGTCGAGTGCTTGTCGTGTGCAGTGTAACCTGTACGCCTTACTCTGTCCAAGTCTATTTCCACCCTATGATCTGTCTGGCCATGCTTACTATGATCTGCCACCTCTGCTCATAAATAAAGTGTTTCCCTGTACTGAGGTACACGTGACAATAAATCACACCAATCAATCCTGGGTAAAGTATGGAATTTCTCACCCTATCAATGTGTCTTTTGGAAATATACCTGCTACACCTCGTGTTTCAGCATCACCATTTCTTCGTATTTGACAGCTCTGCAGATTAAACTCTCAGGTTCTTCACTCTACCCTCATGATACCGCCATCTGTATCTGTGGGAAGGATATCATTCCTTACAAAGGTGATCAAATCTGTAGAGAGTGTCCCAAATGCTCTCACAGCAAGGCTCTCCAACAGCAGGAAGATGGCTTTACTTATATACTCGAATCATCTTACAATGAAGGAGAGCATACCATTGACTGCACCCATTACTTACACAGGGTTTGAATCAGAGCAGTCAGCATAGACTTGTGAGTGGGAGATCATGCTTCCCAAATTTGTTAGAGTTCTTTGATGAAGTGATGAAGAAAGTTTACGAGGACAGAGCAGTAAATTTAGTCTCTATGGATTTCAGTAAGGCCTTTGATAAGGTTCCACATGGCAGGCTGCTCTGGAAGGTTCCATCACGTGGAATGCTGGGGAAACTGTGCAATCAGATACACAGTTGGGTTGATGGTCGATAGCAGAGGGTTTAGTGGAAGGATGATGGTCAGACTGAAGGCTGTGTCCATTGCTGTTTGTTATCTATGATTTGGTTGAGAATGTACAAGGCATGATAGTAAGTTTGCAGATGACACTAAAATAAGTGGGAGCGTGATCAGTGAGGAAGTTTATCAGAAATTGCAGCAGGACCTTAATCAGGTGGGGAAGTGGGCCGGGAAATGGCAAATGGAATTTAATAAAGATGTGTGAGGTCTTGCATTTTGGAAACTCAAGTCAAGGTAGGAGTTTCACGGTGAATGGGAGGGTCTTAAGCGGTGCAGTGGGCACAGAGACCTTGGTTTTCACGGGCACCCTTCTCTAAGAGTAGAGTCACAGGTTGACAGGGCAGTGAAGATGGCTTTTGGCACATTGGCCTTCATCAGGCAGGACATTGAGAATAGAAGTTGGGAAGTTATGTTGCAGTTACACAGGACTTCGGTAAGGCCACACTTGAAGTATTGTATTCAGTTTTTGTAACCTTGTTAGAGGGAAGATGTTATGAAATTAGAAAGAGTGCAGAAGAAATTTACGAAGACGTTGCCAGGACCCAATCGTCTGAGTTATAGGGAGAGGTTGGACAAGCTAGGGCCTTTTCTTTAGAGTGTAGGAGACTGAGGGAGTCCTTATAGAGCTGCATAAAATCACGAGGGGTATGGAGAGCGTTAATGCTCTCAGTATTTTTCCAAGGTGTACAGAATCGAGGATTAAAGGGGATCAGTTTAAGGTTAGAGGGGAAGGAATAAAAGGGAACCTGAGTGGCCACTTCTTTACACAGAGGGCTGGTACATGGATGAGCTGCCAGCAGATGTGGTTGGTGGTGGGGCGGGGGGTGGGGTGGGGGTTGTACATTAACAACATTTCAATGCATTTGGATAAAAATGTCGATAGGAAAGGGCTGGAAGGATATGGGCCAATTGCAGGGAAATGGTTTTAACGTGGATGGACATTTACAAGGTGAAGATGAACCCCTCTGTTAATTAAACCCAAACACCCAGAAAAGCTCGCCTCACCTCGTAATCTGTTAAAATACGAGGGACACCGATCTCCTATATTCCACTATTTAAACAAAAATTAACAAGTTTGTTTCTTAACTTTAAGAGTGAACACTAAACAACAACTATTGACAAATACAAGACCCTCTTTTCTTAGCTACTTAATATCTGACTCCAACTCTGTAAAAAATATGCTGTTCCAACAGCCCACATGTTAAACATTACAATCTCAAGACCACACAGTTTCCATCTTCCCACTGTGTTCACTCTTCCAGCTGCTGATCTCCCCGGGTCATTTTTTATAATTGCAAGTAGGTTTACATGAACATGTGTCTTTGAGAGAGAGTGTTTGAGATGGCCAGTTAGCACTCCTGCTCTACAGCAGTTGCTCTGCTGTTGGATGGCAGCAGCTCTCCCACCAGTGTTCAAAATGCATGGGTATGTGTACTCCCCATGATATAGTATTTCTCATAATTTGGTTCCTTACCAGGTGTCCAAACAGTAATATTCAAATTCCATTGGCTTCTGGTTTCCTGAGCATTATTTAAATCTTTGGTTGCATTTGAATGGCTGTCAAAACAGCATCCAAAACTCAGGTATCCATTTCTCAGCTAATGGTGACATGTGGAACAGTTTGACCTTTAGCTGGCATCTGTGGCTTTAATTTTTATTCGGCAAAACCCGTTCTGTTTTAAAGTACCCTACATGTTTTTGGCTTCATAACATCTCCCCGCTTCAGAAAATAAAGTGAACCAGCAGAATGAAAAGATGACTACATTTCTTCTCCTCTAATTCTTAATCCCAATTTTATGAATTACAGAAGTATTAATCTCAGTTATATCATTCATATTAATTCTGCACACCATTATAACACTGGAATAAGGTAAATCTTATCTACACTTTTTCCTTTAAATCCACGATAACACATCTGCTATCACATTGTAGGAGCCGCAGCATGTACATTTTGTAAGTTTAAAATCGGTAAGGTAAGACTCCAATGAAATAGTCTCATATTCTGGTCTTTAACAATTCCAAAAAATGCGAGAGATTTGTCATTGTCCACAACCATCTCCGACAATTTGTTTGCCACATACACATTAAAATATTGCCAGGCCAGTGCGAAACAAAATCATTCTTGTTCAATAATGGAGATTTTGGTTTTTTTTTTCTGTTGGCTATTGAGTTTTTTCGACAAGCAGCCAATTAGCCATTCAATCCCATCATCATCATTCTGTGTCAATACACCTCCCACCCCTATATCCCGAGCATCAAGCACAATTTTCAAAAAGTTTCAAAATATTTGGTGCATCTAAAACTGGTGCGGTGATTAATCCTGACTTAAAATTCTCACATGCCTCCTGGCATTGTTTTGTCCACCACAATTCTGTGTTCTTCTTTCATAAATCCATCAGTGGTGCCCATACACTGCTGAAGTTTGGAACAAATTTCTGATAGAATCCACTCAGTTACAAAAATTGAAGCACCTCTTTCTTCGCGGATGGTTATGGAAATTCCTCAAAGCCCTTCGTCTTTGTGTTCCATGGGGTCAACCTTCCATGTCCAATGTAATGTCCCAAGAACGTCACCTCTGCCTTCCCGAATTCTGTTTTCGTTAAGTTTATTACCAAGTTTGTTTCTTGTAATCGTTCAACATGCTCAGCCAACTGTAACATGTCAGCTTTTAATCACTTGCTAAAGATCACCACATCATACAGATAAACTGCACAATTTGTTCATCTGGCCGCAACTCTGTTCCTGAGTCTCAAATGTGTCTGGAGCATTATTCATCCATATAAAATACTCGATAATTTTTTTGTCATCTCCAGTATCTTTACTAGATAGCTTAACTGACTCCACACTTTTTTAATTTGAAAGGGGCCGCTAAACCTGGCTTTGAAGGGATTTCTTACCACTGGTGGCAATACTAATACATCATCCTAACGGGAAATCTTCAAAGTTTCAGAGTTTCTATCTGCCACCTGCTTCACTCTATGTTGTGCTCTTCAGATACTATTCAGATATAGTATTTAGCAAACTCACCTACTCCATCTACTCTCTCCTTCACCTCACACACAGAATCCAAGTGTGAGATTTCAGACTTCGGTCCTGTCAATTTATATTTAATTAATTTCAAAGGACCTCTCACTTCATGTATGAATATTAACTCAAAGGAAGTAATGTCAGTAGATTTATTTGGGGTATCTCTAATGGCAAACAATATAATGGGACACCTTTATTCCAATCATTCGGGTAATCATAAAAGTACGCTGTGAACATGGTCTTCAGCGTCTGATGCTAACTTTCCAAGGCTCCCTGGGATTCAGGATGGGACGAACTTGATTTAAACTGCTGCATGCCGAAGCTATCCATGACTTCCTTAAACAGCTGAGCGGTAAAATGAGATCTTTGGTCTGACTCAATCTTACTGCCTAGCCCACAGCGAGTAAAGAAAGCTACCAACCCCTCCACCTTCCTTTTTATCTTAACATTCAGAAATGGAATTGCCTCTGGAAATCTGGTGGACACATTAATTATGGTCAGTAAATATAGTTTTCCACTTATATGTTAGGAAGCGGAGCTACACAATTAATCATAACCCACGTGAAATGTTCTTCGAATGCAGTAATTGGCATGAAATGTGCTGGTTTTAATTCTGCCTGTTACTTACCTACCATTTGGTATCTATGTCACGTACAAAAAAAAACCACGTCCTTGTGCATTCCAGGCCAGTGGAAATGCTTCTGTACCTTAGCCTGAGTCTTCTGTACACCTAAGTGACCGCCTGCAGTTAGTTTATGTGCGAGCCATAACATTGTATGCTACAGGTAACGCAATGTGGTGTACTTCAGCCCATGTCCCTTCTGCAGTAACCTATCGGGGTCTCCATTTTAATTTTAGGATTCTATCTTTCAGTTAATAACCTTCAACAATATATTCTGATTCCTTTTCTGTGTGTGTGCATGTGTCTGTGTGTGTGTGAATGTGTGTGTATATATCTGTTGTAAGTCCATTAGCCTTTCTGGAATAAACCCCTCTGCCTGATCCTCTGCCTGTTCAGGTTTTTCCTGCACCGTTACATCAAACAGGGGGTCAGTTCACTGAGCATCAATTCATTTGTCTTTTTCTTTCTTCCTGCTGTAACTTATGACAGTGGGATCTTGTTATTACACAGTCTGGAAAGATTCCTCGGTATTTTACTTTTAACAGCCCAATTCCCTAGACTTCTGTTGGCTTCTCCACCACAAGGAATGCGTCTCCCACCTCGCCTACTGCTAAATCGTTCACAAGAACAAACTGTATTCCTGGAACTGACACTCTGTTACTCACTGTCACTGTTACTTCCCTCATCTTGATTTGGCATTCCATCCTGATGTTACACAAGGGAATGCTTAATTTCTGTCCCCATTCCACAAATTATCACACTCTTGATTAACATGCCAGAAAGAGTGAAAATACTTTCATCTCTTAGTATTAGCGGCCGAGAGAAATTGAGGACTGCAGATGCTGGAGATGAGAGTTGTAAAGTGTGGGGCTGGAAAAGCACAACACGTCGGCAGCATCCCAGGGGCAGGAGAGTTAACGTTTCAGGGAAAAATCCTTCATCAGGAAAGTGGGGGGGAAGGGAGGGGGAAGGAGGTTGAGAAATAAATAGGAGGGTGGGGTGGAGCTGGGTGGAAGGGAGCTTGGAAGGCAATAGGTAGATGCAGGTGGGGTGTGATGGTGTCAGGTCGGAGAGGGGGGTGATAGGACTCCTATCGGTGGTAGGAGAGCTGGAACCCTCAAACTGTACAGCATCAACGTTGACTTCACCAAATTCCCAATCTCCCCTCCACCAACCTCTCCCATATCTAACCTTTCAATCTAGCACTGCCCTCTTGGACTGCCCTAACTAGCCATCTTCCTTTCCACCTATCGACTCCACCCTACCCTCCGACATATCACTATCACTCCCACCTACATCTTCTTATTGCCATCCCAATGACCCTTCCACCAGCACAGCTACTCCCCTCATATTTATCTTTCAGCCCCATTGTCCCCCCACCATGTTCCTGACGATGGGTTTCTGCCTGATATTCGATTGTCCTGCTGTTTGGATGCTGCCTGATCTGTTGTGCTCTTCTGGCGCCTCACTTCTCAACTATAAGAGACTGAGCAGATCCCATATCTCACAAAATTATAACTTCTTGTTCTTCTCCCCCTGTTCTTTCTGAGTAAACTTTATCTACAGAGGTGAATTCTTTAGAGAGATCAGGCACTGCCTCCATACCCAGCCCTTGTCTAGGCTGTGCACTCTCCTGCAGCTTCTCGGCTCCACTTGGGGTCTCCTTTACTCTGACATCTCCCTGGCAGTGTGGAAAATTACTCAGCTATGTACCGCTCCCTAAGAGAGGAATAATTACAATCTGAAAAATTACCCCTCCCTCAGTCCCATCACGACAGTCAAATTGGTTGGAGTTCTTTTTGACAGAGCTGGCAAACAGCACAGAAAAACCTGCTCAGTGTGGTTTCCAACAGGTCCCCATGTGGAGATGGTGCTGTTGTGGAAATGTTACTGGATTACTAATCCAGACCAGGCTAATGCTCTGGCAGCGGGTGCAAGCTAAAGACAATTAATAAAATATCGAGATCTAAAATCTGGTGTCAGTAACAGTGACCTTGAAGCCAATATCGATTGTAAACAGAGTTTCCTTCTCCAATGTACTTTTAGGAAGTGAATCTCCCATGATTTCCTGGGCTGGACTAAAGTGACTCCAAAGACCCTGACATGTGATAAACATTTCAATGGTCTCTGAAACGATCAGGCAAAGCACTCATTTGTATCAAACCACTCCGAGGTCTGAAAGGATGAAACCGGACAGAACACCCGGCCTCAGTATCAGTGTCGGAAAAGGGAATGGGAACACAGTCCTGTCGACTCTGCAGAAACCTCCTTCCTAACATCTGAGAGCTTGTGACAACATTTACAGAGCTTTCCCACAGACTGCACAGAAACAGTGGGAAAGGAGTAAATCATTCAACACATTGAGCCTCTCCCATTCTAGTTCATGGAAAAAAATCTCCTCAATGCACTTCCCCCACACGATATACATATCCGTTAATGTGAGTAACCTTGGGAAGCTATAAAATAGGAAGTGCAGTAGTACATTTGGTCTATCGAGTTTGCTACCCAATTCATTGTAATGATGGTTGGCCCTTCATTTCCACACCGTACTCCTGCTCTCCCACCATCCCTTTAGTGTCTCGAAATCCTTATCTATAATCAATGTCTGTGTTTCCAGGTGCGAGCGAATTCTCCAGGTTCACCAGTCAGTGAGTGCAGACATTTATTGTCATCTCAATGCAGAGTGAATTGCTTCCAATCTGACTCACCCTGTCAGAGTTTTGAATATTTCACTGAGATCTCCATTCATTTTCCTAAACACCATGGAATACTGGCCCAGTCTCCCCAATCTCTGCTCCCACAACAAGCCGGTCATCCCAGAGATCAGTCTGGTCATCCTTCACTGCTCTCCATCAATGTCAGATTTGCCCTTTATTAGGTAAGGAGACCAAAACTACACACAATACTGCACAATGTTCGGGATGATATCTCACCAGGCACTTAGAGCTGCAGTAAGACACCCTTACTTCTGGACTCACATCCACCTGAAATGAAGGTTAACACACCATTTATCTTCCTCACTGCTTTCTGTTTCTGCAATATTGCTTTCAGCGTCTGGTGTACAGGGAGATGCAGATCCTTTTCAATGTTACAGCTCCCCAATTGGTGGGTGTGTGTACACTGGACAGCGTGCCAATCTCCATGCCCAGTATTGACTTCTGGTTGCAGAACTCACTGCACTGCAGGGACCTCAGAGATTTATGCAGAAGGAAACGACAAAAAGGGGCATACGTCCCTTTGTAGATCAACATGTTTCAACCAATCCTTTCTAAATGGTAGGCTGCCAATTTATCGTTTCCACCAAAGGGCACACCGTCACCTCTATCCACATTGTTCTCCATCTGTCACGTATTTACCCATTCACTCCACTTTTCTTAGTCCTCTCGGTGCTTTTTTCCATCCTCCTTACCCACTCACAATCCCACATCCGTTTATGCTGTCAGCAGGCTGGGATATATTGTATCTGATTCCAGTAACCAAATGTTTAAGGGGCATTGTGAACAGCTTGGCCCCAATCACCGATTCCTGCGACACCTCAGCAACCGTCCTCTGTTAATTTCTATTTATTTATTTCTCGGAGTCACTGGCTGGGCCAGCATTGTCCTGTCCCTAATTGCGAAGGTGGTGGTGAGCTGCCTTGTTGAACCGCTGCAGTCCACCTGCTGCTGTTGACCTCCAATGCCATTAGGGAGGGAATTCCAGGCTTCTGACCCAGTGACTGTGAAGGAACAGTTATATATTTCCAAGTCAGGATGGTGAATGGCTTGGCGTGGACCTGAAGATTACAGCATTTCCATACATCTGCAGACTTTGTCCTTCTAGATAGATGTGGTCGTGAGTTGGGAAGATGGTCTCTCAGGATCTTTGGTGAATCATTTCATTGCAGCATGTAGATAGTAAAACATCGCTGCTGCTGCTGAGCGTTGATGGTGGAGCATTGTGGGTGAATGGACTGTCAAACTGGCTGCTTTGTCCTGGATGGTGTAAAGCTTCTTGAGTATTGTTGGGGCTGACCTCATCCAGGCAAATTGGGAGTCTTCGACCACTCTTCTAACTTATGCATTGTAGATGATGGACGGACGTTTGGAAGTCAGGATGTGAGTTATTCGCCGCAGTATTCTTAGCTTCTAATCTGCTGTTATAGTTACTGTGTTTATGTGGCGAGACCAGTGAGTTTCGGAGCAATGATTACCCACCAGGAATTTGATACTGGGAGATTCAGTGATAGTAACACCATTGAATGCCAAGGGGCAGGTTAGATTGTAATTTACTGGTGATGGTCATGGTCTGGCATTTGCGTGGCCTGAATATTACTTGCCAATTGTTAGCCTGGATACTCTCCAGATCTTTTCGCATTTGGACATGGACTGCTTCAGTATCTGAGGAGCCACAAATGTTGCAGAACATTGTACAATCATTGGCGAACATCCCCACTGCTGAACTTAAAAAGAAGCAGCCTTGAAGAAGTTTTCGGTCACTGCCCGAGGGACTCCTCCAGACTTGGAGCTGAGTTGACAGACCTTCATCATCCATGACCACCTTCCTACGTGTTAGGTATGATTCTAACCTGCAGGGAGTTTCCCTCTGATACCCATTGATTCCAGTGTTGCTAACGCCCGTTGATACCAAACTTGGTCGAAGACAGCCTTGATTTCAAGGACTATCACTCTCACTCCACCTCTGGAATTCAGCTCTTTTGTCCATGTTTGAACCATGGTAATGAGGTCAGGAGCTGAGTGGCCCTGGTGGAGCCCAAACTGGGTGTCATTGACCAGGATATTGCTAAGCAGGTGCTGATTAAAAGCACTGACACCTTCCACCACTTTACTGATGATCGTGAGGAGACTGATGGGGTGGTAATTGGCCCAATAGGATTTGTTCCGCTTTTTATATACAGGAGATACTTGGGGTAATTTTCCACATAACCAGGGAAATGTCATTGTAACTGTATTGAAACAGTTTGGCTGGGGGAGTGGCAAGTTATGGAGCACAAGTTTTCAGTACTGTTGCCAGAATGTTGTCAGAGTATGGACCATTTGGAGTATCCAGTATCTCAGACCATTTCTGGATATCGCGTGGACTGAATCAAATTGGTTGATGACTGGTAACTGGATGGTTGTGGACCACTGGAGGAGGCTGAGATGGATCATCCACTCAGCATTTCTGACTGAAGATTGTTGCGAATGCATTAGCCTTATCTTATACACTGAAGTGCTGGGATTTTCCATCATGGTGGAAGGGGTTATTTGTGGAATCTCTTCCTCCAGTGAATTGTTTAATTGTCCCCAACGTTTCTTGACTAAATGTGGAAGGACTTTTACCTTACAGAATCAAACCTTACAGACAATGTCAGGCTGTTGCTTGACGAGTCTGTTTATTTCTAATCACTGTTTCATGCCAGCTGTCCCATTCTAGAAACATGGCCATACATTAGCCCCAATCCACTAAGATTTGATTTTGTAAACTGGGCTTGGAGCTTAACAAATTTTTGTCTGAAAATCCACATGTTTTACATCCATTGGTTCTCTATCATTTGTCTGCCAGTCTGTTTCTCAAACATAATTCACATTTCATAAATCTATCTGAGTGTTGTCTATGACCATTACTTTCAGTCCCAATAATTTAGCCTAAACCATTTCCTTACTCTGTTCTATGTTCGATGTGCTCCCACCCCAGACTTGGTTTTTCTCGTACTATTAGAAAGTTCTGTGAAGACAGAACGGAAGTATTGGCTTCACAGTTTTGCTATTTCCCTGTCCCCCATTCTCCATTCTCTGGTCTCAAACTGTAAGGAAACTGCACTTGTTTTCTCATCTTTCTCACATTGACATAATTTAACAAGTTGTCACCGTTCACTCTGATAACCCTTGTGAATATACTCTTCAGAAACTCATCAATTCCTGCCTTAAACTGCTCAATAATTGACATTCCACACCATACATTCACAGGAGCATAGACTCTGTGCCAACAGCAGTACAGCACGATTTATATTATTTACACTTCCCGACAGCAGGCCCATAGCCTAAATTGTTATTACACTTCCAAATGCTCGTCTAAGTACTTTTTAATGATTGTGAGGTTACTCGTGATAATTCCCCTCTCAGGAAGTAATCCCAAAACACAATACCCTCGAGGTGAAAAAAAGTTTAAATCCTCTCTGGACCTCAAACTCTTCACTTTAAAAGTGTACTGGCTTGAACCACTGACTAAAAGGAACAGCGGCTCTCTATCCACCCTGCCCGTGTCGCTCATAATCTTATCCTTCTGAATCACGGAGCCCTCAGCTTTCTCTGCTCCAAAGTAAACAACCTGAGCTTATCCAGCCTCTCTCCATAGCTGATATGCTCCATCCCAGGGAACATCCTGGTGAATAACCTCTGCACCCTCTCCAGTACAATCACATCTTTCCTGAAATGTGGCTGCCAGAGCTACGTACAGTATTCCATTTTGTCCTCACCAAAGCCCTGTATTGTTCTTATAATCTACGCCCTGATTAGGGAAACACAATACCCAACGTCCAATTCTTAACTAGCCCATTAACCTGTCCAGTCACATTCAGGGATGTGTGGAGAAGCACAATCTGAACTTCCCAGTGTGCTGCCATTCATTGAGTTCTCCCCTGTCCGGTTCCTTCTCCCAAAGTGCATCATTTCATATTCATCAGGGTGACATTCTATCTGCCATTGATTTGCCCATCTGACCATTCTATCTGAATCTTCCTTTAACTTAAGGCCTTCCTCCTCACTGCTAACCACCCAGCCAATCTTTATGTTAAACATACACTTGCTTATCACATCTCTCCCACTCTCCACCAAACCCCCTCCACGTTCAAATCTATAGTTTTTTTTATGAATGGCACAAACAATAAGGGAAACAGCACTGAGCCCTGTGGTACACCAGGGGACACTGGTCTCCAGTCACATAAACAGCCTTCTCCCACCACCCTCTGCCTCCTGACACTAAGACAATTTTCATCATAACTTGTCAAGTTATCATTCATATTGTGAGATTTTACTTTATTTTTCAGTTTCCCAGGTGGAAATTTGTCAAAGGCCTTCTTACAAAACTAAACAATCGACCTCCTCAAACTAATTTATCAAATCCATTAGATGTGACTTCCTTCTGATAAAGTCATGATAATTATCCCTGATCAAACCTTGCGACTCTGATTGGAGTTGGATATTCTGATTCCCTATTTTCTCCAATAGTTTCCTTCACAGTGATCGAATACTCGCTCGTCTATATTTCCCTGGACTATCTCTTCCACCCTTACTGTGAAGTGTAATCGTATTAGCAGTTCTCCAGTTCTCTGGCACCTCCCCTATGGTCAGATTCTAATTAAAATATTCAGTCAGGGTCTTTCCTCCCTTGACCCCAACATCCTCCTGTGATACAACTCATTCAGACATGGAGATTGGTCCAAATCTATACAGAACAAAGCCTCAAATTCTTTCTCGAAATTACATGAATGTGTTCAAGATCTTCCCCATCCATCTTCTTGAATTCTGTACCTGCCTCCTCCTTCTCCCAAGTAAAATAGATGTGAAGGTTTCATGTTACAATCCATCAATGTTCTCCAGCTTGACACAAAGACTGCCCCTTTGGTTTCTAATGGACACTAACTGTTTGCTGATTATTCTATTCTACTTGTCCGTGTAGAATATCGTGGGATTCTCATTGATCTCGCCTACTAGTACTTCTACATGTTCTTTAAAAAAGCTCATGAATATCCAACTATACATTATCGATTGGTTCTTCATTGCGTATGTCTCCAAGAATAATCTTTTAACCATTTTAAGACGATGTTTTCCACTTCTGGTTTTTCTTTCATCGGGACATTCTCACACTCCCCAGTTATGTTATTACCGTCTATATATCTAGTAGCATGTTCTTTGTAATCGAGTCCAATAGACACCCGACTGCGGATGACATGTTACTGGTCTGTAGTTCACCACTCTCCAAATTCATCCTTTCTTAAATTGTTGGATAATATTTATAACCTTTGCCTTATCCAGATTGGCGAAATGCCTTTCGGGATTGTGTCGGAAAATAAAGTGAAAATCCACAATGCAATCAACATGTCTGTTGCTGCCTCCTCTGAAATTCTTGTATGAAGTACATCAAGTCTGTCACATTTATAAATACTCAATCCAGCTTTCTTTTCAAAGATGACCTCAACATTGATAAGAATGATCTTAGACTTTACTTACACAAGTCCCATGGTCACTTGGTATTTCTGGAAGAATGTCTGGACATTCTTCCATGAAGATAGACACAAAGAAACTGTTTCTTTTCCCTGCGATTTCTCTGTTCTCTGCAATAAATTTTCATGAACGCGCCCAAATTGTTCCACATTTGGCCTTGTTTTTATTATTTTTTCCATACATTGATAGACGCTTTTTAGCAGTCTTCATGTTTTTCTTTCGTTTGCACGCTTTTTCTCTTTCTGATTTTCTTCTCCGTTTCTTGGTCATCCTTTGCTGGGTCCTACATCTCTCTGAATCCACTGGCTTACTGCAACACTTGGCATTTTTCTAAGCTGCCTCCTTTCATCTAATAGGTAGAAGAAGGTGGGGTTGAAAGTGATAGTCGGAGAGGAAGAAGGGTGGACCAGATTGATAGGAAGGAATGTGGAAACATAGGAACATTCAAAAGGGAAGTGCTGACTTGGAATTTTGGAGTGGGATAAGGTGGGATTAGGGGAAATGGGGAAATGGGGAACTCCACTATGATCCCCTGTGGTTGGAGGGTCCCAATGCAGAAGATGAGGCTTTCTTCCTCCAGGCTTCTGGTGGCTCGGGTTTGGTGGTGGAGCAGGCCCAGGACCCACATGTCCTTGGCAGAGTGGGAAGGGGAGTTAAAGTACTCAGCCACACAGCGATGGAGTTGTTCAATGTGGCTGTCCTCGAGATCTTCTCTGAAATGATCCACAATTCGCCCTCCTGCCTCCCCAATGTAGAGAAGACCACATTGGGTTTAATGGATGTAGTAGATGAGGCGTTCTGTCTCCCTTCGTCACCTATTACTTTCAACCCCACCTTCATCTACCTATCTTTTTCCCAGCTACATCCCCCCTGCCGCACCACCTTCCCATTTATCCCTCAGCCCCCTTGGCCCATAAGCTTCATTCCTGATGATGGGTTTATGCCCAAAACATCTGCTCTCCGTATGCTGCCTGACTGTGCTTTTGCCGTACCACATTCTTCGACTCTGATCTCCAGTATCTGTAATCCCCACTTTCTCCTCACACCTTCATGGCATGCATGATTCCGATTTATAATGGTTAATTCAAATAAAAATGAAACTATCGTGTACTCAAACAGCATAAAAGAAGACCAATACATTGTGGTCACTGTTCCCAAAAGGTCCTTTCCAGCAAAAATTTCAATTAGTTCTTCTGATCACTCAACACCAATTCCTAAATAACTTGATCTCGAGCTCAATGCTCGACATAGTGTTCATGTAAACCATCTCGCACGTGGTCATGAAATCCATTTTTCCCAGCATTAGCATTCAATTGGGTTAACACAGTTTAGATATAACGTAAACAGTACACTATTACTGCAGTACTCACAAAAGTGAATATCTCATTTCCTGTTTTATAACATGTCCAGCATTTGTATTGCAGCTTTCACTTTGATATATAACTCCCATCAATATTTGCTCCTCCTTGCTGTTTTTGCGCTCCATCTTACTAGATTCTGTGGAATCTGACCGACTTGGGCTCTGGGGAGATTAATGGTAGAGAGCATCTCGCCACATCATTTATGATCTTCTCAAACTTTAATTTCTCCAGATCTCCCATTATGCTGATGTAGTAGAGAAGTACAATGATTTTCCAACAATGCTCCGTATTCCCCCAGAGAGCTGAGACAGCGCTAACCTGGGTGGTAACCTTACAACAGGCTGGTAAAGTGTTGCTGCTGCTGTACAGGGTCTTAGTGAGATGACATTTGGAGTAGTGTGTACAGATTTATTCTCTTCAATGAAGAAAGGATGTTGTTATATTGGAAAGAGCTCAGAGATGGTTCCCTCAACTGATTCCTGCAATGAAAGTGCGAGCTTATAACGAAAGGATGGTCAGGTTGACCCAGTAGCCAGTGGAGTTTACATAAATTAAAGAGTGTCCTATTTCAAAAAAGATGACAGAAGGAATCAACAAGTGAAGCAAATTACACAGATAGTGGAGGAATCCATTCGGTTCTCCAGCCTGTTACACAGGAACAACAGGAGGATATTCAGGCCTTCGAACCTATTACACCAAAACAGGATGAGGCTATTCAGCCCCTAGAGCCTGATATACATTTACATAAGGAGGCCCATCAGCCACTCGAGCCTATAACAGTAGGCCATGCTGCACCAGTATCCTGTTAAACAGCAACAGGATCAGACCCTTCAGCCTCCTCAAGTCTGTAACAACTGTTACAACTGGATGAGGTCACACAGTGACTGGAGACTGTTACACTGGGATAACAGGAGGCCATTCAGACCAACCGAGCCTATTTCAACAAGTGAAGCAAATTACACAGATAGTGGAGGAATCCATTCTGGATAAGGATAAAAACTGTCTGACACTTCTTTCATGAGAAAGGAAAAGGTAATTCAGACGCATGTCTGTTGCATGGGAACAAGGGAAGATCAATCACTCCCTCGGTCCCATCTCCGGGATACACGCAGAGACCGTTCAGCATTTCCACCTGTTATGGGGAAGTATGAAAAGACCCATCAGCCCCTCAAAATGTTACCCAGCAACAGGAGGATTCCATAATCCCCCAACCCCCTAATGCATCAACGGGAGAAGGTCGTTCTGGCCTTGGAGACATCAGCATGGGAACACCAGAAAGACGCCAGCCCATCGAGGTTGTACACCAGCAGGATGATGAGTCCAGCCAGCCACATATGCCTCAAACAGCAATTGGAGTAGACCTCTTAAAACCTTTGCCCAATAAACAGGAATTCAAAGAAAACGTCAAGGTTTTTGAAAGGGAAGAAAATATAATAACTCTATACATTTGGGACTAAAACGTAATGATAAGCTATTTTAATTTAAGACAGTTATTCGAATCCATTGTTGAGGATACTTGCAAAGTTAAACCACAATCCGTCGGATTCAACATGGTTGTATAAAGGATAAATCGAGTTTGAAGTGTTTGCTTGAGTTACTGAAAGATGTGACAAGCAAGGTGGATAGTAGGATTCCTGGAGATGGAATATATCTGGTCTTCCTAGTAGGATTCCTGGAGATGGAATGTATCTGGCGAGTGCTGCAGACTGGCACATTCCAAGGTCCAAGACTACGTGTTGAGTGACGCGCTGAAGCTTGGGGCAGCTGCCGTCATGGTGCGGTGGGGAAAGACCACCGTGTAAGATCGGCCTGCCTAAAGAAGAACAGGGGCCCATGCGGACGTATTTTGGACTCTGCTGATGCCTCAGCCAAATATATGCATAAGATTGAGAAATGCACAGACCTGTATATGACATTGATAAATGTGAATCTGTGTTTGTAAATGTGGACATATGTATGGCATGACCAAATGTACAGACCATCAAATCAATTTTATGAATAAAGTATATTTTTGAAATTAAAAAAAAAGTATCTGGTCTTCCTGAAGGCATCAGATATGTCGCTTCTCCACAGAGTAAGTGGTAAGATCAGACAACATGGGTTCAGGAGTAATTTATTAGCTTGGATGGAGGATTGGTTAACCAACAAAATGCAGTCAGATGGACTAAATGTGTCATTTATTTTGGGAAAGGCAATTTGTGGTGTGCTATTGATTTCAGTCTCATTTGCGATCATTAGTATTACTGTACTTGGTTGACTGGATAGAAAATACGACATCACATTTTCAGATGACACTAACATTGGTGGGAAATTACGTCGGAATGATAATGCAAGAGATTTAAAAACTATATGGATGGTTGGGTGAACGGGCCCACATTTGGCAAGGAAAATTAAAGTGAGTAAATGTGGGGCTATTCAAATTGGCCAGCATAATAGAAAAACAAGTTATTATCTAAATGGAGAGAAAGTTCAAAGTGCTTAAGTGCAGAGGGATCTGGGTGTCTGCTTGCATATCACAGAAAGCCAGCCTGTGGGTACTGCAAGTAATGAGAAATGCAAGCCTAATTTCAGTGTTTATTTATAAAAGGATAGAGTAGAAAGGTAGGCAGTGTTAGTGTAGCTATGCAAGGCGTTAGTGAAGCTACAACTGGAGTACAGTTTGGGTGTCCTGCAGAATGAGGTATTTCCATAAGAGGAAATTCAGAAGAGCTTCATTAGATTGATTCCATATTTGAAGTGCTTGTCTTATGAAGAGAAATTGAGCAGTTTAGGCCTATACTCTCGAGTTTATATGAATGAAAGGAAATCTCATTGAGGTCTATAAAATGCTTAAAGTAAATGAAAGTGTCGATGTGGAGTGGATTTTTTTTAATGTGGCGCAATCTACAAAAGAGACTAGAGTTTTAGGATGGAGAGATGGCAGGAGGGTGGCACAGAGGTCGTGTTGACATCAGCCTCATCGAGCGGTTGGATTCCTCACAGATGTTCCTTGTTCTTATTCAACTCTTCAACTGTGTTGCACAGGAATGGGGAAGGACTGGGTATCATACAGGAAGCAGGCACTCAGGATGAACCAGTCTCAATCAGTTAGACAGAACGTAACCAGTAGGGTCACACAGTGACCAGCGCTGGGTTCTCAACTATTTACAGTCTATATTAATGATCAGGAGGATGGAACAGATATACAGATGCTGAGTTTGGTGATGTCGCTGTGGTAAGCAAGAGAATAAATTATTAAGAGAGGGTGAAGAGTCTGCAGATAGATTCAGAGAGATAAAGGCAATAGATAATAGTTTAGCAGGTGGAATTTAACATGATATAACCTGTCATTCCATTTATAGGAATAATGGAAGGCAATATGTTACTGAAATGGAGAGGGATTACAGGACTTAATGGTACTGTGTACTGGGGGTTCACTCAGACCTGTTCAGACATGGGAGGTTTTGCTCCATCCCTGATCGTCAGCTCTCAGACACTCCAGTGACCCCATTGCTCTCTGTACACATGGACTATTTGATGTGGTTGATTGGTGGTGGGGATGGTGTTTTGAAACGTGCATCAAGGGGATGGACTTTATCCAAGATATATTCATTTCTTTCGAAATGGAGACCCGATGACGATGGGAATGGCTTACTGCTTCTGAATGAAGAGACCATGACTGCTGCCAGGACAGTGGGTATTCACCAACATGATGTACTGTGCATGGACATACTGTAACATTAATAGAGAAAGAGCTCCTTCAGTTCCTCTACCTCTCCCCATTGACATGGATACTCTGCAGATGCCATGTACACCATCAGGAATCCCACTATACTGGATACACCCGGCAGCTCCCTGCTGAGGAAGAAACAATGTATTTACCTCATCCACCATATATATCCTCCATCACCGAATGGTGACATTGATGTTGAGACACTGGGAGATGATTGATATGTCACCCAGTCCTGCCTGAAATGTTCTGGAGCTTAGAAGCTGAATGAAATGGTGACCCTAACAGCCACTGGCAGCACCATCCTCCCCTGGTGTGAAGCTGCAGGTCGTGTTGAAGGAGGTGACACCGCTCTGTGACCAGCTCCTTGTTCAGTCAGGGCCCCTCACACTCTGCTCCTGGGTTAAGTGGAGCTTGGGAAGCTGTTCCTGGAAAACCCGGGGTGGATACAGCAGATCGCTTTCCCCACACACACTCACTCCATGGTTTCAGAGCTTCCCCTCTCTGCAGCCTCTGCTCCATTTGTTGTTCATGTTACAGGCCGAGATGCTGTAACCACAGTCCCCATGCTCCATCCAAAGTTGGGTCAGCAAAACCTCAGGTCTCCCTGAATGTCTGAGGCAGCTCACAGCACATCCTCCAGCAAACCATCCCCAGCCCCTCCACTAACTTTTCAGTAACAGGAGAGAGTCATAACCACCTCGGCTACAGATCCCCGCAAAATGTTTTAAGATGGCCGTTTAGACTCAAACCTTTCCTTATTTTAAACATAGATGGGAAGTGTGCATTCCAGATATGTTGTGACTGGTCAAACCACTCGTCATTTAGCAAAATACAATTTATTCAAATGCTTTAGTTAAAATCCAATCAAAGAGAAGAACATTTTGGGATAGCTTATATGTTGGAACACTTACACAACAATAGATACCGTACCTTCTTGGAATACACTGCTTTGCACAAAGACATATTCAAATACAGATTCTTACAGTAATTTTCCGATCCAGGAGATATCAACATCAACAGAGATCTCAGACAGAAAAGCAGCTACTGAAACTCCTAACCCTCCTTGGATGCCCAACAGCTTCTGAATGCTTCAGCTAAAAACAAAGCGAGAAAACCTGGTCTGTGAAAGCAGGCCACTGCCCTTCCATTGTTATCACCATTTAATGACACCGAAAGGCCTCCTCAGTTATTTACTTAAACTGTGTTCAGACAGTAGTTCTGCACCTCTGCCTTTAGAACCTCTCTTCAAAAACAACCTAAGAGAAAATAACCTTTTTACGGTGATAGTATTCTCACAACTGCACCTTTAATAAAATGATCCATCAATTTACAAAGATGAATTAATTTTAGACCTCCTAATCGTCCTCTATTAGTAGACTGAAATGCATATACAGGTAAAGACAATGACTGCAGATGCTGGAAACCAGAGTCTGGATTAGTGGTGCTGGAAGAGCAAAGCAGTTCAGGCAGCATCCGAGGAGCTGTAAAATCGACGTTTCGGGCAAAAGCCCTTCATCAGGCTTTCCGGCAGAGAGCCTGAAGGGTGGAAAGATAAATGAGAGGAGGGTGAGGGTGGGGAGAAAGTAGTATATAGTACAATAGGTGAATGGGGGAGGGGATGAAGGTGATAGGTTGGGGGGAAGGTGGATTGGATAGGTGGAAAAGAAGATAGGTAGGTTGGGCAAGTCATGGGGACAGTGCTGAGCTGGAAGTTTTGAAGTAGAGTGAGGTGGCGGAAGGGGAAATGAGGAAACTGTTCAAGTCCACATTGATGCCCTGGTCTTGAAGTGTTCCTAGGCGGAAGATGAGGCATTTTTCCTGCAGGCGTCTGGTGGTGAGGGAGCGGCGGTGAAGAAGGCCCAGGACCTCCATGTCCTCGGCAGAGTGGGAGGGGGAGTTGAAATGTTGGGCCACAGGGCGATGTGGTTGGTTGGTGCGGGTGTCCCGGAGATGATCCCTAAAGTGCTCTGCAAGGTGACGTCCAGACTCCACAATGTAGAGGAGATCGCATCGGGAGCAACAGATACAATAAATGATATTGGTGGATGTGCAGGTAAAACTTTGATGGATGTGGAAGGTTCCTTTAGGGCCTTGGATGGAGGTGACAGAGGAGGTGTGGGCGCATGTTTTGCAATTCCTGCAGTGGCAGGGCAAGCTGCCAGGATGGGAGGGTGGGTTGTAGGGGGTGTGGACCTGACCAGGTAGTCACGGAGGGAACGGTCTTTGCGGAAGGTGGAAAGGGGTGGGGAGGGAAATATATCCCTGGTGATGGGGTCTGTTTGGAGGTGGCAGAAATGTTGGTGGATGATTTGGTTTATGCGAAGGTTGGTAGGGTGGAAGGTGAGCACCAAGGGGCGTTCTGTCCTTGTTACGGTTGGAGGGGTGGGGTCTGAGTGCAGAGGTGCAGGATGCGGATGGTATACGTTGGATGGCATCTTTAATCACGTGGGAAGGAAAATTGCGGTCTCTAAAGAAGGAGGCCATCTGGTGTGTTCTGTGGTGGAACTGGTCCTCCCGGGAGCAGATACAGCGGAGGCGGAGTAATTGGGAATACGGGATGGCATTTTTGCAAGAGGTAGGGTGGGAAGATGTTTAGTCCAGGTAGCTGTGGGAGTCGGTAGGTTTGTAAAAGATGTCTGTGTCAAGTCGGTCGTCATTATTGGAGATGGAGAGGTCCACGAAGGGGAGGGAGGCGTCAGAGATGGTCCAGGTAAAGTTAAGGACAGGGTGGAATGTGTTGGTGAAGTTGATGAATTGCTCAACCTCCTCGCGGGAGCACAAGGTGGCGCCAATGCAGTCATCAGTGTAGCGGAGGAAGAGGTGCATATATACATTAGGTTGACTCTGAGTGGACAAATGTTCACAACTCGAGTCGATTTCAGTCATTTTAGTCCTGCCATAGAATGCCTTTGTCTTTCTTCATCCAAGTCTCCACAACATGTCAAACCCTTAGGTTTTCTCGCCCTGTCACCTGTATAATTTCAAATTGAATGGCAGTAGTAATAAGTTCAATCGAAACAGACTGATATTCTTCTCCCTAAACTTCTCCAAAAACTTTAAGGGGTCACGATCAGTGATAAAGATTTGTCTCAGGTATGTTATTGGCAATTGAAATGCTGAAATGTTGTAACACCAACATCAAGCTCAAGACCTCCTTCCCCATTGTGGAATACATCTGTTGATGTTTCCACTGGAGATTCCAACCAACGTTACAAAATGGAGCAAATCTCATCTCTCCAATATTCCCTCTGAATGACTTAGCTCCTCATGTCTCAGCATAAAAGAGTTACATACTTCTGTACCTCTTAATGCTGTAACCTCTTTATCCGCTACTCCTGGCCTATGCCAATAAACCTGACTCTCACAGGGATATGTTTTAAGAAGATCTCACACATTCTTCTCACTCACTGACAGAAACCAAGCTTTGATTTCTGAACTCAATCATCATCATTATCAGCCATTTCAGTTTCTAACCTTGCCATTGTAACTCTCTGCTCTTCCACACGAGTTCTCACGACTGCAGGAAGTGAATTGTGAACTTATCCAAAATAAGAATCTCTCTAAGAGTGCCATAAGCCAGGAGATAAGCCAGGAAGAGGATACTTATTAGAATGATCAGCCATGATCATATTGAATGGCGGTGCAGGCTCGAGGGCAGAATGACCTACTCCTGCACCTATTGTCTATTGTCTATTTAATCGTTCCCTAAAATTTGGCACATTGTCCAATTGTGTGGTCTCAGAATTCTGACTTATTAATTTCTCCTTAACCAAGGGTAATGGTCCTTATATTTCTTGCCCAAAAATTAATTCAAATAGTCTGAATTTGGTCGATTCATTTCGTGCGTCGCTGATCACAAATAGTTCAAAAGGAATTTCCTAATCGCAATCATCTGCATTATCCTGACCACAAACCCTCAACATGGTCTTCACGGTTTGATGCCATCTCACTCATGCTCACTGTGATTCCGAATGCTACATAGTAGATTTGAATTGCTTTATTCCGAAGTTATCAATCACCTGCTTGAATAGTTCGGATGTGAGGCTTGATCTGTCTGGATCTCTACTGTTAGTCCGTACCTAGTTAAAAATAAGTTTTTTTTCTACAACTCTTTTAGCTGTGATGCTGTATAATAGGTCTGCCTCTGGAAATCTAGTCGACACATCCATTATTGTTAATAAATACTTACTCCCACTTTTTGTTTGAGATAGGGGACCTATAAAATCTGTCAAGACTCATGTGTAAGGTTCCTCAAGTTCTGGAATAGGTATTCAAGTTGCAGGTTTTATTAATGCCCGTGTGACATATTTGAGACGTCTGGCAATATTCAACTACATCTTTATGTAGCCCAGGCCAGTGAAAATATCTTTGTATTTCAGCCTGTAATGTCCTCACCCCGAAATGATCTCCAAGTGGTAGCTCATGCGCCACTCGCAGCACCTCCTTTCTATACACAGAACAGACAAAACAATTTGATGAATTTCTGTCCACGTCTGATCTGCTTCAATGTGTGATGATCTCCATATCCGCATTAAGACATCATTTGTTTAGTCATAACACACAGGAATGCATTCATTCTCTTTCTTGCTAACTATCTTTTGATATAAATTTTGTAGCTCCTCATCTTTCAGCTGTAACTCAATCAGCAGAGGTGAAAATGCGTTCATGTTTTCCTACTTGCTTCTTCTCTGTTCCAATTATCTGATCAAAAAGAAACTTTCGGATAATTCTACGTCAGCTTCCTTATCTGTGCCTTTATCCTGCTCCGACCTGTGCATCTGTGATCTTCTGGTCACGTAATCAGGGGAAGTTGCTGGATAAACATTCTTCAGGTCTTCAGTTGCCTGCATCTCCACTGGCTTTTCAACTAGAATAGGCAGCACGCCTACCAGTGAATCAGCTATATTATTTGCAAGGACAAATTTTATTCCTGGAGCTGAGAGTTAGGGGTCCAGTACTCCTACTACACATTCTCCACACTTTTCTGGACTCTCTAGCCTCACTTTAAATAACTGAGCACTTTTTGCCTCACTATTAATTCCTGTTACCAGCACATTTTCTGACAATAGTCTCTCAAGAGTGCATAAAGCCTCACCCCTTCGCATTACAGACTGAAAAGATGCTGTGTCAATTAATATTGAAACCTCCTTACCAATTACTCCTGGCCTATGTGAATAAATCTTTCCCTTTCATGTAAGTTTTTATGCAGATTTGACACGTCCATTGATTATCTTTTACACACTGAGGCAGTTGCCTTACTCCCCCTATGCTTTTTGTTCCGAGTCCAACAAAACTTCCAGGCTTTTCTGTCATCCGACAGCTGGTTTTCTCACAGCGCATTAACACTGTGATTTTGTGTGGCCCAGTTTATTACAATGAAAACACCATAGTATTTTAACTTCTTTGTCCCCCCTCAAGGTTTTCTTTATTACTGTGATAAATTATCCTTATGATCTACACTGTGATCTACCTTTCCCTTTGCACGTGAGGATATCTCTTTGCTCCAATTTCTGTCCCTCAGAGACCAGAACTGGTTCTGGAAGCCAAACCAAGTTTATGTACCAGTTCATAATCATCAGCCATTTCAGCAGCTAACCTTGCTGTCTACACTGTCTGCTCTTCCACCTGAGTTTGCACTACTTAAGGTAGTGAATTTTTGAATTCCTCCAAGTACTAACCTCTCTAAGGGCATTATAGCTTTGCTCGAATTTTAAAGCTCTTATCCAACTATCGAAATTAGCCTGTTTGATCCTTACAAACTCAATGTAGGTTTGACCAGGAACTCTCATTAGATTCCTGAAAGGTTTCGTGTGCAGACAAATTTTTTTAACCTCCTCATACTCCCCAGATACCTCCTCTGATAGTGATGTGAAAACCTCACCAGTCCTATCTCCAAGTTTCATTTGGATCAACAAAACCCACATCGCCTCTGACCACTGCATTTGTTTAGCCAACTTTTCAAATGAGTTGAAAAAGGCATCATATTCTTCTCATCAAATTGAGGGAATGCTTGAACATACTCAAATTCTCACTAGGCATCTGACTACAAGGCGCTTGCTCATCCTCACTCTCTTCCTTACTAAGCGCACCCTCAGCCGTTATCTCCAGCCTTTTAAACAGATTTTCCTTTTTGAGTGTCAGTTTTTGCTATTCAAAATCTCTCTCTTTCTCTCTCCCCTGTTGCTCTCTCTTTTGCCATTCTTTCTTTTTACTCTCTGTTCTGCTGCTCTCTCTTTTACCACTCTTCTGTATTTTATCGAAAGTCAAATGTTTCATTTTGGCTGCCCTTTCCTTACTTCTCGCCGTTAACTCAAGATGTTTCATTTGCAACTGAATTTTTGCCATGTCTATACATTCTAATGGTTTCTCCAGAAAGTTTAATTGACGAGTTACTGCTGTAAATATCTCTCCTTCCCTCACAGAAGCAGTCAGTTCCAATTCCAGCTTCTCTGCTAATTCTTGCAACTTGGTCTTATTCACTTTTCGTAAAATTTTCAAAGTCACTGCATGCACACTCAGGAAATGTTTGGCGACTGAAATAGCCATTACTAAGCTTTGTCAACCTAATCAAACTAATACCCAAATAAAGACACTAGCATCTCCCACTCGCTGTTAGAAATCTAGCAATGAGCCCCCAGTCTGTTATGGACGAGGCCAGACCACGCAAAACATTATTAAGTAAGCAGCCCAGAGTATAACTTTGCAGTTTGTTTGGGTAATTATCCAATGAAAATTACCCGGAGTAATTTAGCTAAGGAGACTACTTGATTTTAAATCAGACAAAAACGTCATTCACAAAATTACACAATGAAACACAAAGAACAGAATAAAGAACCCCTACAGAATTCAACCTATCCAGCTAGACTTAAATATGCTATTCCAAATGCTCACAATAGTCCCAATAATCAAACTTCTGTGAAAAAATGCAAAAATGGAACGCATGCTTCCGGGTTGAAGCTGAAGGGCAGAAAAGAGAGAGAGTTTCCACACAGCTCCCAGATGAACTTCCCAGTTCAAGACTCAATTGAAAACTGCTCAGCTCAGCTCAACTCAGCTAGAACAGCTAAAAGAGCTGTTCATTATACAGGTTCATTATACAGGTCACTTCTAAAGCATGACCTTTTTGACCTGTAGTTTCCTCTGTTTACGTATAAATAAAAAGCCTCTGAAAATTCCTTTCGTGTTTGTATCTCACCAGACTGATCTTAGCCTGGCCCCTTTTTATTGACCCTCTGAAAAACGTCAAGGACAGAGTCTACTTTAG
The DNA here is from genome assembly GCF_047496795.1 of Chiloscyllium punctatum. Lineage (NCBI taxonomy): Eukaryota > Metazoa > Chordata > Chondrichthyes > Orectolobiformes > Hemiscylliidae > Chiloscyllium > Chiloscyllium punctatum. The sequence continues at coordinate 25,533,614 of NC_092762.1, forward strand.
CCAATGAACAGATTTTTGCAAAAATGGAGGTTTGATTTGTGACAGAGAAGACAGGCTAGTGTTCTGTATGGAGGTCAGACGCTGGTGGGAATGGCTATTACTATCAGAGTGTGGCTGATGACAGATTTGTGAACAACATGACGTTCAATGCAGGGTCACACACCAACTGTACATCCAGACGGTGAGAGTTCATTTAGAACCTGCAGCTCTCTCTCTCAACCAACATGGGGGCTTCAAAGAGCTCTGTAAACTATCATAGCGTCATAGAATCCTATAGCACAGAGACTGGGCCATTAGCACAAACTGGTTCATGCTGATCAAAATGTCCATCCATGCTAACCCCATTTCCCCGCGCTTGGTCCATATCCTTCTAAACCTTTCTTATCTATATATTGCCCAAATGTGAAGACACGTATCATGGAGAACATGTTATATCTCATGCTATTCGTGTTTTGTTTTGGAAATAATGAGTTTTGATTCATAACACTCCAGTGTTAATGCAATCACGTTTTATTCTTTTTGTAGCGTTACAGATTAAACACTCACTTCCTTCACACTCTCCTCATGGAACCATCACCGCAGGGATTAGTCTGGTGAAAATCCATTACACCATCTCTCTGGACCAAGGATATCATTGATTATCAATGAAAGAAAATACTGTCTCAAGTACACTCCACAATTGCAGGACGGTGTCTTCATTCTTATACTTAAATCATTTTGTAATGAACGATGCTACTCATTTATTGTGCTGATTACTTGCTGAGTCATAGAGTCATAGAGATGCACAGCATGGGAACAGATCCTTCGGTCCGACCCGCCCATGCCAACCAGATATCCCAATCCAGTCTAGTACCACCTGCCAGTACTCGACTGCTGTGTATGAATTCTGTTAGTGACTCATGGTCAAGGACATCCAGTTCCTTTTCACAAAGAGCACTTCCCATCATCTCGCCTTCTCATAAATACAAAATGCAAAGGATGGCATTTTGTTGCCAATCATTTAATTGCCTTATGAAGCAAAGTCACACCAACAACAACATCACTGATGCCATTGGAGTTGATGGGAGTTACTGAGGAGTCGATGATCGAGCTGTATTATCTCCGAATATTAATCCAGGGAATCAGGTAATGACCCAGACACCGGATCCGAATCCCACAATGGCAAATTTTGGAAATTGAATTCAATAAAATATCAGGAATTATGAATCAAATGAAACAATGAAACCAATGTTGATTGTCCTACCTCGCACCCTCATGCCCTTCAGGAAAGGAAATCTACCATCCTCAGCTGGTCGGGCTTACATGTAACTCCAGACCCACAGCAATGTGGTTAACTCTCAGTTGCAGTTTGAAATAGCCAAGCCAGCCACTCAGTTATATCAGTCACTTCAAAGCCTCAAAGAAATGAAACCGGGCGGACCTCAGCACTGACGACTTACAGCCCACGGACTGCAGTGGGTCAGGAAGGCAGCTCACCAACACCTTCTCAAGGACAATGGGGAAAGGGAATTAAATACTGGCCCAGCATCCCATTAATGAATAAAGGAAGATGATCCCACTCAGGGAAGAGAGAAAAACAGACATAAATAACTTTAAACAGGAACTTTAACATTCACCTTACATGGTCATAATTATCAGTAATATGGCAACAGGAGAAACATAAGTAATGTCTAATTTCAGTTTTTATTTCCATCACAGCTGACCATCAACAATCCCTTTGTTTGCTTCTTTCTCTCTATATCCCTCTTTTTCCATCTATTCAACTCAGTCCTTCTCCCCTTCATAACAGATGGCGGTGTCACCAACATCAATCACGCTATTTCCCAACTGTGTTCAGTTCTGATGTATGAATCGAATTGCCAATTCTATTTTTCTCTCGACCCCAGGGGATTCCAAATATGCTCAGTTTGTCTGGCACTTTCTCGTTCTTTATTGTTTCTGATCTGTTGCATCATTCTTTGCTTTATTTATCCTTTAATTTTGTTATTACTTGGAATGTCTGCATCGCTGACAGGGGCAGCATTTGTTGACCTAACCAAATGTCATTTACTGCGAGGTCATTCTTTCAGGCAGTACAGAACCAAGCACATTGCTGTGGTTCTCACATCAATCTTAAACCAGACCAGATAATAATGCAAGATCTATTTACCAAAGGACATCAGTGAAATAGATAAACGTATAGACAAAATGCTGGAAGTGTTATGGTTGTTATTTCCAATTCCTGTCTTTTGTATTTACTTTCTGACATCGTCTGTGGTAGGATGTGGAACAGTGTCTTTCTGTGTAATAACCTATGCATGTGAATTACATTTCTTCCGACATTCCTGCTCTGAGAGAATGTTCCTGTCATTAAGTTATTTTAGATTCAAGAACAAAGTTGTGATCAAAATATTTGCAACTGAAAGAGTGCTTGGAGGAGAGGTGGAACCATAACGTCTGAATTTTACCAAAGCATAGACAATGGTCTATTAAGCGTCAGCATTGAAGCCAAGATGGTGACTGGGCATATAATCGAGCTGGTAGTGGATAGGTTTTGTGATGGACAGAATGCCGAGACATAAATGAATTTTATTTATTTAAATTCGGTTTTGTGAACAGTCTCGTTCTCAGATATTTGTGAGGGCGGGGGTGTGGGCGGTTCTGAAATTTGTGGGTAATTAATGGAATTTGCATTTGAAACTGAAGACAATAGTTTCTGTCTTTGTCAAATATAGATAACAGAAATAGCAAAGAAGCTCGCCATGGTCGAAGAGATTAATAAATGGATAGAGATGAAGAAACACCAACAATAGAGAGGATAGGATAGAAACCCGCCTGGATAATCAGCATTGCACCCCATATCCGATATGGTAATGGTAACCAAGACAAGGAAACATGTAAAAGACCCCAGGATAAACTCCTGTCCATTGTTGCAGCATTCCAGTCTAATGTTCTCAGATTCTGATCCATTAATGGATCATTCCATACTATTCTCAGATGTTTAAATCTCCTTTTTAGACCATAAGACATAGGAGTGGAAGTAAGGCCATTCGGCCCATCGAGTCCACTCCGCCATTCAATCATGGCTGATGCGCATTTCAGCTCCACTTGCCAGCGTTCTCCCCGTAGCCCTTAATTCCTCTAGACAACAAGAACCTATCAATCTCGGCCTTGAAGACATTTAGCGTCCCGGCTTCCACTGCACTCCGTGGCAATGAATTCCACAGGCCCACCACTCTCTGGCTGAAGAAATGTCTCCGCATTTCCGTTCTGAAATGACCCCCTCTAATTCTAAGGCCGTGTCCACGGGTCCTAGTCTCCTCGCCTAACAGAAACAATTTTCTAGCATCCACCTTTTCAAAGCCATGTATTATTTTGTACGTCTCTATTAGATCTCCCCTTAATCTTCTAAACTCCAACGAATACAACCCCAGTATCCTCAGCCGTTCCTCATATGCTAGACCTGTCATTCCAGGGATCATCCGTGTGAATCTCCGCTGGACACGTTCCAGTGCCAGTATGTCCTTCCTGAGGTGTGGGGACCAAAACTGGACACAGTACTCCAAATGGGGCCTAACCATAGCTTTATAAAGTCTTAGTAGTACATCTCTGCTTTTATATTCCAACCCTCTTGAGATAAGAGACAACATTGCATTCGCTTTCTTAATCACAGACTCAACCTGCATGTTTACCTTTAGAGAATCCTCGACTAGCACTCCCAGATCCCTTTGTGCTTTGGCTTTATTAAGTTTCTCACCATTTAGAAAGTAGTCCATTCCTATATTCTTTTTGCCAAAGTGCAAGACCTCGCACTTGCTCACATTAAATTCCATCAGCCATTTCCTGGACCACTCTCCCAACCTGTCTAGATCCTTCTGTAGCCTCCCCACTTCCTCAGTACTACCTGCCTGTCTACCTAACTTTGTATCATCGGCAAACTTCGCTAGAATGCCCCCGGTTCCCTCATCCAAATCATTAATATATAATGCGAACAGCTGTGGCCCCAGCACCGAACCCTGCGGGACACCGCTCGTCACCGGCTGCCATTCTGAAAAAGAACCTTTTATCCCAACTCTCTGCCTTCTGTTAGATAGCCAATCCTCAATCCATCCCAGCAGCTCACCTCGAACACCATGGGCCCTCACCTTGCTCAGCAGTCTCCCGTGTGGCACCTTATCAAAGGCCTTTTGAAAGTCCAGATAGACCACATCCACTGGGTTCCCCTGGTCTAACCTACTTGTTACCTCTTCAAAAAATTCCAACAGGTTTGTCAGGCATGACCTCCCTTTACTAAATCCATGTTGACTTGTTCTAATCAGACTCTGCTCTTCCAAGAATTTAGAAACCTCATCCTTAATGATGGATTCTAGAATTTTACCAACAACCGAGGTTAAGCTGATTGGCCTATAATTTTCCATCTTTTGCCTTGATCCTTTCTTGAACAAGGGGGTTACTACAGCCATCTTCCAATCGTCCGGGACCTTTCCTGACTCCAGTGACTCTTGAAAGATCTCAACCAATGCCTCTGCTATTTCCTCAGCAACCTCTCTCAGAACTCTAGGGTGTATCCCATCGGGGCCAGGAGATTTATCAATTTTAAGACTTTTTAACTTTTCTAGCACTATCTCTTTCGTAATGGCAACCATACTCAACTCAGCCCCGTGACACCCTTTAATTTTTGGGATATTACTCCTGTCTTCCACTGTGAAAACTGACGCAAAGTACTTGTTAAGTTCTCCTGCTATTTCCTTATCTCCCATCACTAGGCTCCCTGCATCAGTTTGAAGTGGCCCAATGTCTACTTTTGCCTGTCGTTTGTTTCTTATGTACTGAAAGAAACTTTTACTATTATTTCTAATATTACTGGCTAGCCTACCTTCATATTTGATCCTCTCATTTCTTATTACACTCTTTGTTATCCTCTGTTTGCTTTTGTATCCTTCCCAATCTTCTGATTTCCCACTGTTCTTAGCCACTTTATAGGATCTCTCTTTTTCTTTAATACATTTCCTGACTTCCTTTGTCAGCCAAGGTTGTCTAATCCCTCCCCGGTTAATCTTTCTTTTCTTGGGAATGAACCTCTGTACAGTGTCCTCAATTATACCTACAAACTCCTGCCATTTTTGCTCTAGTGTCTTCCCGGTTAGCCTCTGCTTCCAGTCTATTTTAGTCAGTTCCTCTCTCATGCCCTCATAATTACCTTTATTCAACTGTAACACCATTACATCAGATTTCGCCTTCTCCCTTTCAAACTCCAGACTGAACTCTACCATATTATGGTCGCTACTTCCTAAGGGTTCCCTTACTTTAAGATCTTTTATAGAGTCTGGTTCATTGCAAAGCACTAGGTCCAGAATAGCCTGCTCTCTTGTGGGCTCCATGACTAGCTGTTCCAAAAAGCCATCCTGTAAGCATTCCATGAATTCCCTTTCTTTAGATCCACTAGCAACATTATTTATCCAGTCCACCTGCATATTGAAGTCACCCATGATCAATGTAACCTTGCCTTTCTGACATGCCTTCTGTATTTCCCGGTACATGTTGCGTCCCTGGTCCTGACCACTGTTAGGAGGTCTGTACACAACTCCAATTATGGTTTTTTTGCCTTTGTGGTTCCTCAATTCCACCCACGCAGCTGTGTCCCTTTGAGCGTTGGTGTTGATGCATCTGCTGCTACAATGGCATAAACCTTTGCAAGAGGTCCCTTACTAACAGGAGACAGAAAACATCCAGTGACACAACTAGGATCCATGGAGACTGGAATCAATCACAGTCACTGAACAAACAGCTCCATTTTACCCCTTTCAGTATGGTTCCTTCAGTTCACAAAAACTACTGGACTGGATTGGATATTGCCACCGTTGGCTATTGATCACATCTCCCATCACCCATTACTCTCGTGCAGTTAGGAGTGAGGGAGAATGATGCATGTTTTCTTATCACAGGCTCGATGACTCTGTTGCGTTGTCCGTTTGTAATCCTGTAACCGGCTGAACCTCCCACCACCACCACCCTCAAAAACCACAATCTACATGCTGTTACTGTGCAGATCGCTCCTCGACTAGAACAGGCACCAGCCATTATTTTTACAGTGGATATTTTTGCACTCCAATACATAGGAAATGTGAATTTGCCTGGTCATTCCTTTAATTGATCTAACAAGGCAATTTTGTATTTTCAACATTCAATGTGCTTCAGCACTTTTTTAAAAATATAAACCCACAAACACCTTAACACACTTTATAAAGCACAAGTTTCTTCACTTTCTCCTCATGGTAACATTATGCCATGGCTTAGTCTGGTGAAACCCCTTTGGACTGAATCGCTGACAAGATCATTATTTATAAAGCATTTAAACCTGTACACAATACACCTTACAGTCTCTCAACAAAACACTATCATTGGGAAAGATAAATTTACTCTGGTACGTTAATCATTTTCCATGAAGAGCCACATATCATTTACTTCCTCCTGCATAAAAATTCTGTTTGTGACTTATAACCAAGCACTTCCAGGTCTGTTTCAACAATAGCACTTCCCAATCTCTCACTATTTCATGAACATAAATGTGAATGATGATATTTGTTTTTCATATCCGAAATATTTTATATCTTGCGAAGAGCTATTGCCCAAACACTGATTCTTCTGATACCCCAAAGCCTTCACTCCAGATAATTATACTACTCTCTTCATTCTCTCGATTATCCAACTTTTAATACATTTGGTGTATTCCACCCCTACCTACCGATGGACTCTAACATTCCCCACTCACCTCTGTTCAGTCATGTCAAACGTCTGCTAAAAATTCAAATACTTCATTCCCATTGGTTCTCAATTGTCGATGTCACAACGGACAACCGCCACAAAGTCCAGCAGATTTATTACAGATCAAGATCATTCCCCCTTCCTGAATCTAGATTGACTCTACCGAATCATGTCATTATTTTCCAAGTGTCTAGTTGTCACATTCCTCACAAAAGGTTCCAATGTTTTTCTCACAGGTTATATCAAGCTAACCACTGCTTAGTTTGCTGTTTGCTCTCTCCGTCCTGTTTGAAATATTTAGGTTTACAATAGCTGCTTTCCAGTCTGCTCTCCAGAATCTAACCAGCTTTGAAGAATAATCAGTAATTCTTTCACTAGCTCTACTGCCACCTCCTCAATACTCGGGGATGTAGCTCATCAGATGCAGCAATATACCAAGCATAAATTCAATGAGATTTTGAGAGACGTACCTTTTATTAATTCTAATTTCCTGCTGTTCCCCATTTTCACCAGTTACTCTGTTCCCTTGTATTTCTGGAAGTTTCTTTCTGTACCTTCCTCGGGGAGATGGGCACAATATATTACTCTCAGCGGACAGATGGGTTCTGTCAGCCAGTGAATATATCGGAGGACTGCACTCCGGTGATGGTGGATAAGTTACTCACCCCTGCCTGGAAAGTTCCAGAAATAATCCAGTTTAATTTATGGTGAGCATCAGCACAGTCCTGTCACTGGTGTGAGGCTACACAGTATATTGAAGGAGGGGACACAGCTCCGTGACCACCTCAATTTTGAAACAAACTGATTTCAATCCTGACACCTGGTCCAGCTTAGACAAATGTCCCGTGAAATCCCAGGAAAGATAATGTACTGTCCTGCACCTCCCTATTTATAGAGCTTTCCTTCCGTGGAGCCTCATCTCTATTTGTTTACTATGGACCCAGACACTCTGTAAATGCGGTGTATACAGTGGGCTCACCAGATCCAGCAGCTGACAATACAAACCCGAGATAAGCATCCACAGAAACTCCACTGATTTTCCAATGACAAGAACAAGTCAATTCCCCACACGGAACGTGCACGTGCTCAGTGTTGAAAACTATTTCCACTCCTGAGTTTCTCTTCCTGGCTAAGAAAGCCGTTGCATCTCTGCACACTCCGACAGTAAGAGGTTCTCTCTCCAAAGAAGCCCTTGACAATGTAGCGTTAACTTCCACTCTATCTCAGCAACTATAAGGGCAGCACCAGTATTGCTAATGGATTTGATCATCACACTCAGAGAAGAGAGATAAGGGAACCTAATTCTCTTTAAACAGGGACATATCTAAATGGTCGCGATATTCAGGAATATGGGAAATGGGGAAATGTGAGAATAACTTGCCATTTTGTTTTCCTTTCACTTCATCATCAGCAATTCCTTTGCTTACTTTTCATTTATTTTCCTCTCTTTTTCTGGCCATTTCACCATCCACTCAATTTAAACCTAGCCCCCACCTCTCTCTCCAACTCAACCATCCACGATACATGGATAAATAATATTATTTCCCAGTTTGCTTTCAGTTGTGAAGCAGGATCAAAACATTATCTGCATTTCTCCTGACAGAGGCTGCCATACCTGTGAGATTCTCCAACACTTTCAGACTGGAGAATTTTATTTTTGATCTCCACAACCCACCTTTCTTTGATTTATTTCACCTTTAATGTTGTTTCACGGGATGCCAGCATCATGGGCAAGGGCAGCATTTGTTGTCCATCACTAATTGTCCTTGACCACGCGGCTATTTGTCAAGACAAAATAGAGCCAACAATGTTGCTGTGAGTCTGAAGTTACACTGAGCTCAGATTGGGTAATAATGTTAAGTTTCTTTAACAAAGACTATCAGTAAAATAATAAAAATAAATCTTAACTGTTTATGGTTTCCTTGAGTGAAATTAGGTTTTATTCCGATTTTTGTCATTCGAATTTAAGCTCTGAAATCGGCTGTGGTAGGATGTTAAACACTGCCTTGGAGTCACAGCCCGTACCTCTGAATTACCCGTCTAGTTACATGATCACTCTGATACAGAGTCCTTATTGCCTAGTCCGTATTCCTTCGCTCCTGCCAGAGAGAGATGGCAGAGAAATCAGTTTAAGGATCAAAAATAAAAAGGATTTTGGGGAAAAAAGCGAAAGGGAGATTGAGAGACAATTTCATGTAAGATCACAGGTTTCAGAATGCTGAAATGAAGACATTTCGACAGCATCCTACAACATGAGCCAGTATTCCCAGGATGATAGGTGAAGGGGATATTGGTGTCAATAAATATGAGGGATAGTTTTAGATGAACATTTGTTCTGTTCCTTTGTAACTGGGTGTGGGGTCAGAAGAGTCTTCGACTCATTGGGCTGAATCTAACAATAGCTTGTCTCAGTGACATTTTTATTGAGTGTGACAAAGGGATTATCTGTACGAGACTGAACTAGTTTCATGGTGCTATCTTATCGAACTCACCACATTAACTACCCACTCAATCTCATAGTGTTCCTCGCATTCAATGCCACCCCAATTCCCCAACCCAACATGACTGGAGGGACTCACCATCGCACTAATGCTCCTGGCTATTCTATGATCACTGACACTGGTGCCATCTTTAAAAGGCCAATGGGCACACTGTTGAACTTCCTCAGTTTGAAGCCACCCTGCACAGTTGACCCCGAGCATGGCAGGTCAGGGGAGCTAACACCACGGTTTTTCTTCAGAGGCACAGAGGTCCTAGTGGATGGGCCAATATGGGGTGTCCATTCTCTTCTCAGAGGAGGCCTCACCACTAGCCCCACCGAGCATGGTCTGAGCTCACCACCCTGCTCAGTGCAGTGTCTGCGGTCTCTCTCTCTCTATCTCTCTCTCTCTCACACACATACACACACTTTGAATATGGAATTTTCCAGATAGTGTTCCAAAGAATTCCTCTTTTCAGGTATAGGAACTTTCAGTCATTCAACCCCCTGGGTGCAAAAATATGCACTTATTTTATATCCAATCACAGTTAGTAATTCTGGCTATTTCACTTTGTCTCACTTTATTGTATTCAGCCAAACACCGCTTCACAATTCTTGTCGCGTTATGAAATACAATTTTGAGCAGAGAACATTTTATCTTCAGCTGTAATTTTGACCGTTATCTGAATTGTACCTTTTCCCTTGTTATGAAAGTTTCTCTTGCCCTTTGCCTGCGCCTGTTTCTGTCTGTAACAGTTACACTGTCTCCCACTCAGTTGGCTGGACGGCTGGTTTGTGATGCAGAGGGAGGCCAGCAGCGCAGGTTAAATTCCCCCACACTGACAGAGATTACCATGAAGGGGACGCTCTCTCAACAATGGGCAATTGAGCATGGCCAATCCACTCTAAGCTGCACATCTTTGTACTCTGGGAGGAAACTGGAGCATTGGGAGGGAACCCAGACAGATGCGTGGGGAATGTTCAAACTCACCTGAGGTTGGAATTGAAACCAGCTCCTTGGTGATGCGCGGCCGCACTGCTAACCACATATCCATCACACTCCTCAGTTAGTTCTGTTAATTACTTGTAGCTGACTGAAGAAATCCAACTGGCTTGTTCTGAAACTGAACTTGACCCAGTATTCGACCTTTATCATCGGCCATATCGCCAACCTGGTTACATTTAAAATTTTTTGTGAGCAGTGGAGGAGTGGGACTAGAAATGGAAACAGTGACACCCTCCAACCTCAGTCAGAACCGGAGTGAGGAGAAATTCACAAAGTGGGAATTCATTCAAGTGGGAATTGTCTCGCCCAGAAGATTGGGAGGGCTGAATCTTCATATTATATCGAGGCTGACTTTGTCTGATTTTCCATAGACAGGTGAATCAGGGAGCATTGTGAAATCAGAGAAAAGTGCAGCTGGGAACACAATGAGATGAGCCATGACCTTATTGACTGGTGGAATAGTGTCAAAGTTCCGAAAGGCCCAGTCGTGTCCGTTCCATTCAGTCCTTCGGTCCTGCTGTGCAGGAGCAGATTGAGGCCACTCCAATGGTTTGGTGTTGTTTGGCAAATGTATAGGAAAATCCAGACTAGGTCAGGCAGTGACTCCCCTCCTCAATTCCCCTTTTCAGGCTTCCCCTGTCTGTAAGTTCTGCTCCTGATGTAGGTCATGTTACAGGCCCATATTCGCATTGAATACAGCCCCCATGCCCCACACAAGGTCAGCTCAGACAAATCCTCTGCCGTCTCTGAATGCAACATTTTACATCATGACTTCCAGGAAAATAATCAAGTATTTTCCAAAAAAACATAAATAAGAACGTAAGAAATAGGAACCTGCGCTGTCATTCAATAAGAACATGGCTGATCTACTCCACGGCTCAACTTCACTTTCCTGCTAACCCCTTGCATCCCTCAACTCGTTGAAATGTCACAAACCAATCCACCCATCTGTAAATATAATCATTGATCCAACCTCCACAACTCTCGGGGTTAGGAAATTCCAGCCATTCACTACATTCTGAAAGAAGACGTTTCTTTCCATCTCAGTTTGAAATCAATATTCCTTATTCTGTATCTACATATCTGACTTCGAGACTCTTCTGGTGTGGAACCACATTCTAAACACCGACCTTGTCAAACCCCCTCTGTATCTTATCCGTTTCGGTAATAACACTCTCATTCATTTAAACCACAATGAATAATCACCTCAGCATTTTTGATATATTCAATAATTCCATCATTTCATTCCAGGAACCAGTCTAATGAACCAACATTTCTGCATCAACATGCTGACGTAATGTTTCATATACAGGAACAGCCAAATCCGTTGTACTGTTCCTTTTTTGGGACTCCTCTCCATTTAATAACAGCCTGCCTTTTGGTTGTCAGTGTCATCCTCAAATTCAAATGTATATCGCACTCAGCTCTCGTCCTCAGGAGTTGAATGCAGCTGTTGTAAGCAGCTCTTGCCTTCGGACAGATATTTGTGGTACTCCAGTAGATATATTTTTTTTCGTAAAGATCGATGAATCATGACTCTCCGATTTGTAAGTGTTTACCAAATGCCATCCCATGCTAATGCAATACCTGTCAGACTATGAGCTTCTGTCTTGTATAAGAACCTTTACTTTGTGATACCTTGTGGAAAATCTCTAGAAAGCCTCATGTCTACCAGTCCCCCTTTATCAAGGCCACTTGTTACATTCTCATGTATTTCCAGAAAAACTTTACATTATTTTACAGGCAAAATGTAGTTCTCCTTTAACAAGACCATGCTGACTCTGTGTGAAGCTTTTCTTAATGCTCTGCATTTCCTTCCTTAATAACAGACTCTCACAGATTCCCAGCAATAATAGTGAGGCTAAGTGTTTCCTGCTTTCAGTCTCGTTCGTTTCTTGAAGACAGGCGCCACATTGGAGGGTCTCCAGTTTCACTGGATCACTCCTTTAATCCAGAGAGTTATGGAATATTTCACACAGAGCCACCAGCCACTCTGTGACCACTTCTTTTAAAACCAGCTCTGAATTGCTGATGACCTGTTTACCCTTGGTCTTATCTGTTTGAGAATTTTCTTGTTTCTCATGTTAGAGACAGCTCAATATTTTCCCTGCTGTTACCATTTTTCTTATACCATTGAAATATTTACAGCTCCTTTACCTGTGAGGAATGATGTAAAATACAGGTGTAAATTATCTGTCTGTTCCCTGTATCCAGTTCCCCAGTCACACCCTCCAAATATCCTCAATATGCTTTCCTGGCTTCCTTTTTATCAAAGATCACACACACACACACACACACACACACACACACACACACACACACACACACACACACACACACACACACACAGACCTCTTTAACTCTTCTTACATACATGGAAAAGCTTGTGCTGTTTGTTTTTATATTTCTTGCCAATTTACTTATATCACATCTTTTCTTCGCTTTCTATATTCATACAGCCTTATCACATACAAACACAATCTTTGGTCCAACTTGTCCATGCCGGCCAGGTTTTCCAAACTAAACTATTCCCATCTTCTTGCATTTGGCCCATATGCCTCTAAACGGTCCCCATTCACATGTCTTTTAAATGTTGGAGGTGTACTTGCATCTGCCAGTCTTCCTCTGGCAGCTCATTCCATAAACACGTCACCCTCTGTGCAAATAACAGTTCCTTCTTCGTCCCTTTTAAATCTTCCCTCTTCCACCATAAACCGATGGCTCTAAGATTTAATTTTCCTATCCTGTGGAAAAGACCTCGGCTTTTCACCCTGCCCAAGTCTCCCCTGATTTTGTAAATTACTATAATGTCACCCCTCAACCTCTTATACTCCATCTGATACTAACTTCAAGAACAAACATTTAAAGATAAGCACTGTAAATTTGAAACAATGTTAAAAGTGACAGGTAAACAACGCTCAGCCCAAACTTCATACTGTTATTTGTTTTCTTCTTTATGTTACAATACTAAGGCAGCATGAAAATCTTACTAGTGCCAATAAGCCGTCAAGCACCTGAATTCCTTTGCCTGACGGCAGTGATCTCTACAGTGAAAATGTATCTCTGGCCAGATCTATAAAATACCACATGTTCAGCATTCTCCCTCCTGGCCTCCGTATGACCTTATGTGGTTGTGTCTTCTTTATCTTGCACTCAATAGAGAGAACCCCTTTCCCCCATTCACATCTTAATTTAAACTCATTTTATACCATCTTCTCTTTTCACCACTGCTAAAAGCCTGTTTATCTGTTGTCACACCTTCTTTTCCCTGTCACCTACCCCCCACCTCTGGCAAGGAAGTTAAATGCCCAGTTTCCTATCCTTTTCAGTTCTGAAGAAGGATCACACTGGACTTGAAACGCTAACTCTGTTTCTCTGTCTCTGCAGATGCTGCCAGACTTGCTAAGTTTCTCCAGAAATGAATAGGCACAGCTCAAATTTTCAATTAAATAAATAACTATGAATACTAGAAATAAAAATGCACAAATTGCTGTAGGAAGTGGGAGCTTTGTCGAAGGTCGCTGGACACGAAAGATGAACTCAGCTTTCGCCTCACACAATGCATCCAGACCTCCTTAGTTTCTACAGCAGTTTCTGTTTTTGAACATTTTCCAAAGACATGTGTTGAATCTGCTCCAACACCCCGTCCAGCAGAGAGCGCTGTACATTGGGAAGTGAACAAAACGCAAAGTGCACAAGTTCATTGTCTCTGAAACGACATAAGGCTGGCATCGCTGACACGACAGAGGTCTTAATCATGGTCAGGGAGAAAAACAGTGGCAAAAACATTCACTTCAAACATAGAAGATGTTATGATGGGAAAGAAAATGATTCCGATTAATATGTTAAAGTAACATAACAAATTGGAGGCATGACATCAGTGAGAGACCCTCAGCAGAATGAGAATATGAAACTGGATGTGTTTGCACATCAGAAACCAGGTTAGGTGACTGAGTACAGGGCTGATGGACGAATGGGTATGGGTGTGAACTGGGGGAAAGTCAGTAAAATTGATTTGTTGTGCAAATATCACTGGATTACTGATCCAAACCAGGATAATTCTCTGGCAGCTGGTGGAAGTTGAAAACAATAAACAAAATATCGAGGCATAAAATCTGGTGCCAGTAATATTGACCTTGAATCTAATGCCCATTGTTAGCCTCTGTCCCTTCCCCAATGTACTTTCAGGAAGTGAATCTCCCATGCTTCTGGTCTGGTCTACAAGTGTCTCCAGACACACAGAGATGTGCGAAACTGTATTCTGGTCTCTGAAACGGCCAAGCAACACACTCAATTGTATCAAATTGCTCTGAGTTCTTAAAGGATAAAACCAGACAGAACACCGGCAACGATCTTTGGAAAAGGGAACAGGAAACACAGTCCTTTCAACCAGACAGATGCTGCCCTGCTAATGTTTAAGAGCTTGTGGAAACAATGACAGGGCTTTCCCACAGACTGCACAGAAACATCAGGAAGGGAGCAGGGCATTAGACACGTATAGCTTCCCTGTTTTCGCACATGGAGACAAGTTTACTTTTATAACCCTGGTTAATACATTCTTCAGAAACTCATCAATTCATGTCTTATGCTGCTCAATGATTGGCCGTCCAACCCATACAATCACAGAAGCACTGGCTCTGTACTGTCATAAATAAAGCACAATCTATATTAGTCCCACTTTCCGATACGAGGCCCATAGCCATGTATGTTATGGCACTTCAAGTGCACGACCATGTATTTATTAACGGTTGTGAAGATATATGTGCAAACTGCCCTCTCAGGAAGTGCATTCCTGGCCCCAACAGCCTCTGGATGAAAACCAATCCTCAAATCCTCACTAAACATCAAGCCCTTCACTTTAAAACGATACTCCCTTCTTCTTCGCCCTTTGACTGAAAGGAGCAGCTGCTGTCTATCCATCCTGTCCATGGTCCTGGTAATCTTCTCCTTCTGAAGCACGTCCCTCTCAGCCTTCTCTGCTTCAAACTAAACAACCCGAGCTGATCTACTCCATCCAAGGGAACATCTTGGTGAATCTCCACTGCACCCTCTCCAGTGCAATCACATACTTCATGTAATGTGACTACCAGAACTGTACATAGTATTCCATTTGGCCAAACCAAAGTTACACATCGCTCTTATAATCTGTGCCTCCATGAATACAGTCTGTGTTTATGGTCGCTATGATTTGTCAACTTGTGCATTAAGCTGTTTAATCACATTCACGGGTATTAGATTGGATTATTTACAGTGTAGAAACAGGCACTTCGGCCCAACAAGTCCACATCAATCCACCGAAGCGCAACCCATCCATTCCCCTTTACCTAACACGATGGGCAATTTAGCATGGCCAATTCACCTGATCTGCACATCTTTGGACAGTGGGATGAAATCAGCTCACCCGGAGGAATTCTCCTCAGACACGGGGGGAATGTGCAAGCTCCAAACAATCAGTCGACTGAGTCGGGAATTGAACCCGGGTCTCTGACGCTGTGAGGTAGCAGTGCGAACCACTGTGCCACCGTGCCACCCATTATGTGCAGTAGCACCCTCTGAGCTTCCTAGTGTGCTGCTATTCTTTGACTCCTTCCCTGTCTGGTTTCTTCTTCCAAAGTACATCACCTCATATTTATCAGGGTTGCATTCCATCGGCCATTGATCCACCCATTTCATCATTCCATCTGTATCTTCCTGTAATATAAGGCCTTCCTCCTCACTGCCAACTAACCACCCAAGCTTAGTGTTAAACGCAAACTGATTTATCACACTCAGGCCAATCTCTTCCATATTTGTAGCTGCATCATTTATGAATATTGTAAATAATAAGGTTAAAAATCATAAAACATCAGTTTATAATCCAACAGTTTTATTCGGACGCACTAGCTTTTGCAGCGCTGCTTCTTCATCACGTGATTATGCTCTTCGAAAGGTCATGCCTCCAAATAAACTGTTGGAATATCATCTAGTGTTTGCAACTTTTTAAACTTTGCCCAAGCCAGTCCAACACTGGCATCTCCGAATCACAAATAATTTGTGACACAGCACTGATCCCTGTGGTACACGATTAGATACTGGTCTCCAGTCAAACAAACAGACTTCCATCAGCAGACCTTCTGTCTCCTGACACCGAGTTGATTTGGATGAAACTTGGCAAGTCGCTTATGAGTCCTACCGGTTCCCTGGTTATTCTGTTCCACTTGACGTCCCAGTCGAATATCTGGCGATTCTCCCTAATCTTGCCCTGCCAGCAGGTTCCCATGTCCCTGTGCTGGTCAGTCCCCTTCAAATGAAGAATTGCCTTCTTATTGCAGTCTGAAATGGTCCATCCTTTACCTGGCATTATTTGCCTTAAATGTAGAGTAGACAACCAGAGAAAAATCCTGTTTATTTCCACCTTATCATATATTTAGTAACTTTTCTAAATTTCACTATGATCACCTCTCATTCTTTGAAACTCTAAAGAACACAGGCCGAGTTTCCACATCAGGCAATCTCACCATCTGAGGGATTAATCTGGAGACTGTCCATCTCACATCCTCCGTGGTCAGTATAGTCTTTCTCAGAGTGGGTCACCAACACTGGACTCTATACTTTATGTTCAATTTCATTAGCAAGCTGTGAAACTGCTGCAACACGACCTTCCGACTATATTCTGATTCATTTAAATGAAGGCGAACCTGACTTTAACTTTCTACTTCTATATATTTCTCCAATTACCATTTACATTACTTTATTTATGAATTCACTGCATGAGTTCTGATAAAAAAAAGCCTTCTGAAAATCGAAATATGCCATTTCTGTGTTGCAATAAACAAGTTCAAATCGTTCTGTAGTTTGTCAAATATGAACACTCTGTCAGACTCTGTCAGTGCATTCTGATTCTCTCCAGTGTTGTTGTTAATTAAGAAATATCCAATATCAGACCCTATATAATAAATTCCATCAGCTTCCCTACAGATGTCAAGTTAATTGGTCTGCAATTCTCCACACTATCTCTTCTTCCCTTTGCAGTTGCTTGAATCCCTCCCATCCATCTACAATGCTTGGAACACATTTACTAAGTTCCAGCCTCTGCAGAATGTACTGGAAAAAACATAGTCATCGGCAGCACCATTAATGCGTCTATTGCTGATTTATTTCTAATATTTTGATACGAAGTACGACTGGCTCATCAGACTTAGCAATGCTCAATCCAGCTACAATACTAATATGCTAGCCTTCAACTACTACCTTGTTACTGATATGAATTGATTTATGTCTTTAGTTCCACAAGTTCCATTTGATCACTTAGTATTTATCAGCGATTTTCCTCCGTGATGACAGATGCAAAGTAACTGGCTGCTTTCTTCGTCATTTCCCTGTTCTTCACAATAACCTCTCCTCTCCCCATTACAAAATTCCACATTTGACCTTGCTTTTATGTTGTTTTCTTTGCAATACAGATTGTAGATTTATGCAGTCTTTGTGTTCTTCTTTCACAGAATCATTAAAATCCCACAGTAAGGAAAAGGTCCTTGGGCCCAACAAGTCCATCCTGCCCCTCCGAAGAGTAACCCCTCCGAAGACACATTCCCGTCCGATTCTACATTTTGCGACTGATGCAGCAAATCTACACATCGCTGAACACTTTGGGCAAATAAGCATGGCCAATTCACCTAACGTGTAAATCTTTGGACTGTGGGAGGAAACCGGAGCACCCGGAGGAAACCCACGCAGACAGGGGGAGAATATGCAAACTCCACACAAATAAATTTCTAAGCATTATCCGGTTTCCACCATGTCTAAAATTCTTCTGAAATCACTTCCTACGATGAATATAATCTTTAATTTATCATGTTAGCATTCATTAAGTCACTTGCCCTTTCCTTGGTGATTCTATCTTAAAGAAATAGACATTTTATTTCAGACATTGCAGTATTTCTGCAGAGTTTCTAGTCTTGACCAGGTGTATCCAAGAACACAGCAAAAGACGAGAGAAGATATTGCAGGGGTCCGGGCTGATCTTTTTGCATCATCGCTGGCCACGGTGGAGGTCCTGGAAGACTAGAGGGTAGAGAACGCTGTGCCCTTGTTCAAGGAGGGCTGTGAAGAAGAACCTGCAAACTATAGACCAGTTAGCTTAACAACTGTAATAAGTTGAGAAGGTTCTGAGAGATAACATATACATGCATTTGAAAAGACACGGAGTCATAAGGAGCAGTCAGCGCTGCTTTGTGCATAGGATATCATGGCTCACAATTCTTTAAGGTTCTTTTGAGGATGTGACCTGGAATGTTGATGAGGTTAGGGTGGTAGACGTAGTCTATCTAGATTTCAGAAAGGCTCCACATTTCAGATAAGGTTCCACATGATAGGCTGCTCTGAAAGGTTCGATAGCATGGAATCCAGGGGACTCTGGCAAATTGAATGCTCAATTGGCTTGATGGTAGAAAGCAGAGGCTAATACTGGAAGGATGCTTGTTGGACTTGAGGCCTGTGACGAGTGGAGTGTCTTAGGGGTTCGTGCTGGGCCTATTCCTGTTTGTTATCTATATCAATGATTTGGATGAGAATGTGCAAAGCATGATTAGTAATTAGGCTGATGACAATAAAATAGGCAGGACTGTGAACAGTGAGGTTATCAGAAATTGCAGCAGGACCTTTATCAGCTGGGGAAGTGGGCCGAGAAATGGCAAATGGAGATTAATATGTGGGATGTTGCTTTTTGAAAAGTCAAATCCAAGTTGGAATTTCGTGGTGAATGTTAGACCCTGAAGGATTGTAGTGGGACAGGGGGACCTTGGTGCTCAGATCCGTGGTTCTCTGAAAGTAGTTGCACGTAGACAGGGCAGTGAAAAAGGCTTTTGGCACACTGGTCTTCATCAGTCAGGGCATTGGGTATGGACGTGCGAGAGTTATATTGCAGTTGGACAGGAGGCTGGTGAGACATGCACTTGGAATATTGTGTTTGGTTTTGTTCATTTGCCATTGGAAGGATGTGATTAAATTGGAAAGAGGACAGAAGAAATTTACAAGGATGTTTCCAGTACTCAATGGTCTGAGTTGTAGGGAGAGTTAGGACAGGAATTTTCCTTTAAGTGGAAGAAACTGAGGGGAAATCGTATAGATATGTATAAGATCATGTGATGCGTCAATAAGGTGAATGCACTCATTCTTTTTCCCAGTTTTGGGAATCAAAGACTAGAGGACATCAGGTTAGAGGTGAAAGAATAAAAAGGATCCTGAGCACCAAGTTTTTTACGCAGAGGTTGATAGAAATGGAATTAGCTGACAGCAGTTTGATTGAGGCACGTACATTAACAACATTCAAAAGGCTTTTCGACAAATACGCGGTTAGGAAAGATTTAGAAGAATAAGGGACAAGGGCAGGGAAATGGAATTAGCATGGATGGACATTTTGGTCGGCACGGACCACTTTGGTCCAAAGGGCCTGTGTCCAAGCTGCAGGTCTCCATGATTCAAATATTCTAACAACCATTTCGTGTCTACCACTCCGTGTTCAAACATTCGAGATTGTATGCAGACGCCGTGTAAAATGCAGTATATTAACCTCTCTAGTCCTCAGAGCAAGGTTATTAATGAGTCCTTCCTACCACACAACACCAAATCCAAAATACCCTGCTCTCTTGTTTGAGTCACAACATACTCTTCAACCAACCTGTTCTACACTTATGGAATTTACTTTTCACGACATTGGCAGTCACTTAGTTAACGCAGTTTGGATGCAATTTGAGATCATGCAATAATACAATATTTGCATCTCTAATTTACAGAGCATATAATGCACAGAATTTACCCGAGAGCAAATAATACACTAATACACTAATGCTTGCTTCTCCTTCCTATTTCTAAAATCTACCCAAACTGATTCTGTGGAATCTGAGGGACAGGGTCTGTGGCGTGATTCGTGATAGACGTGAACAAGCCATTCTGGGAGGGTCACCTCGACGCTGACATGATCTAAAGAAATGACCAGCATCACAGGACAAGCATCAATATCCTCCCCACTCTGCCAGGTTAACTTTCACTGTACTTTCTCTGTGCCCTCACACTCACTACCTGTTATAGCACCTACCCCCTAACAAGGCTCATATTTTATCTCTAAATAATGCTCAGGCACTACCACTCTCACTATTGAATTCAGCACCTACCATACCCCCCCTCCCCCCACCCCGAATCCCGCGCACACTCTCCCTCCACTGTACTCCAAACATTAATAGCACTGTTCAAAGTTTGGGAGAAGATTTGTAGCTCGGGAGCTCGTTGTTGTGGTTCTGTTCGCCGAGCTGGGAATTTGTCTTGCAAACGTTTCGTCCCCTGTTTCGGTGACATCCTCCGTGTTTGGGAGCCTCTTGTGAAGCGCTTCTGTGCTGTTTTCTCCGGCATTTATAGTGGCCTGTCTCTGCCGCTTCCGGTTGTCAGTCCGAGCTGTCCACTGTAGTGGCCGGTATATTGGATCCAGGTCGATGTGTTTGTTGATCGAGTCTGTGGATGAGTGCCATGCCTCGAGGAATTCCCTGGCTGTTCTCTGGCTGTGAACACCAACTAGCCACGAAACGACACGACCATCTATCCTTAGTAGCTACACACACAGACATGAATTCGACTGGGACAACACTCCTAATATAGGACAAGCCAAACAGAGAACAGCCAGGGAATTCCTCGAGGCATGGCACTCATCCACAGACGCTATCAACAAACACATCGACCTGGACCCAATATACCGGCCACACAGCGGACAGCTCGAACTGACAACCGGAAGCAGCAGAGTCAGGCCACTATAGAAGCCGGAGAAAACAGCACAGAAGCGCTTCACAGGAGGCTCCCAAGCACTGAGGATGTCACCTAGACAGGGGACGAAACGTTTGCAAGACAAATTCCCAGCTCGGCGAACAGAACCACAACAACTAATAACACTGCATGGATACAACACTGTGGGCTGACTCCCTCAGAACATCTCACTTTTCCCCCTCCCCCTCCACCTACACCAGCATTAACAGCAGGGACACACACTCCCACCACCACTCCCTCCTCCCCTTTCTCCCATTCCCGCAGAAACGGTCTGTAATAGTAGAGAAAGGGCCAAGCCAGATGGTGGAGCACCCGATATCTGATCCGCCTCCACACTCCCCCCCCGCAACTATGTGGGGAGGACCCTGGTATCAGCCAGAGAGGACCGGGACGTGTCGTATGGCGATTCCTCGACATCCATGTCCCTCCAACTGAGTAAAAAAACAATGTTCAGTGAAGGGCAATTCGCACTTTAACCATTCTGTCTGTTCTCACAATTTTCTCCCTCCAAAACCAACAAATATCTCATTGCAGAGCGATACAGACACAAAAATATTCAGAGACATACGTAAACACGCTAATATACTGTCACTCACCGTACATACACGGAGATAGAACCGCACACATGTAGTGGCATACGGAGACATAGACAGTCGCACACAAATAGACACAAGCACAAGTAAAACGCACAGGCTAATACACAGATAAACCGATGTCACCA
Source organism: Chiloscyllium punctatum (assembly GCF_047496795.1). NCBI lineage: Eukaryota > Metazoa > Chordata > Chondrichthyes > Orectolobiformes > Hemiscylliidae > Chiloscyllium > Chiloscyllium punctatum. The sequence continues at coordinate 25,555,355 of NC_092762.1, forward strand.
CATAAATACACAAACACACAGACACATGAACAAACACACACAAGTGCACACACAGACCACAGAGACACAGACACTAGTGCTAATAGGACAGAGATAGATAGGTTTTTGATGAATAAGCATGTCAAGAGTTACAGGGAGTAGTCAGGAGAATGATGTTGAGAAATCTCTAATCTCTCTGGCACACAGAGTCAATGGGCCGAATGTCCTAATTCTGCATTTTTAATACTCGTGCGGTGTCATGCTATTAGTTATTCTCTTCCCGGGACGGGAGCAGGGAATGAGTTTAATACATATTTGATTGAAAAGGGTCAGTGGTCCTATTGGACAGGTTTAGAGGGCTGAATGGTTTATATCTATGCCTAATTATTATGTCCTTGTATTTCAAAAAAGGTGGCGATTTCATGTTAGGTTAACACAGTTTAAAATTACAGGTTCCACACTAAAATAAAATCGCCCCTTTCACTTTAGTGTTGTACTATCTGTCGGGTCCTCATCCTCAGGGAGCAGTGAAGACTCGGTTTTTGAAGATACTCAAGGTTGAGCTCGAGTGATCTTTGCTGGACAGGAGAGTCAATATTTATTGGGACAGACAGGAGACGGATGGTCAAACACAATCGGATCAGTCAGGAGCATTCTGACTGGTGGCGCCGAATGGACAACTGCTGCCCCTACCCCATGTGTTGTTCCTCAATCCACCCCTCGAGGCTGTTACAGAGATATACTGCTGTCCCTACCCCTTGTGTTATTCCCTCAATCCACCCCTCGAGGCTGTTACAGAGATATACTGCTGCCCCTACCCCATGTGTTGTTCCTCAATCCACCCCTCGAGGCTGTTACAGAGATATACTGCTGTCCCTACCCCATGTGTTGTTCCTCAATCCACCCCTCGAGGCTGTTACAGAGATATACTGCTGCCCCTACTCAATGTGTTGTTCCCTCAATCCACCCCTCGAGGCCGTTACAGAGATATACTGCTGTCCCTACCCCTTGTGTTGTTCCCGCAATCTACCCCTCGAGGCCGTTACAGAGATATACTGCTGCCCCTACCCCTTGTGTTGTTCCCTCAATCCACCCCTCGAGGCCGTTACAGAGATATACTGCTGTCCCTACCCCATGTGTTGTTCCTCAATCCACCCCTCGAGGCTGTTACAGAGATATACTGCTGCCCCTACCCCATGTGTCATTCCCTCAATCCCCCCCTCGAGGCTGTTACAGAGATATACTGTTGCCCCTACCCCATGTGTCATTCCCTCAATCCAGCCTCGACGCTGTTACAGATACATGCTGCTGTCCCTACGCCATGTTTGTTCTCGTAATCCACCCTCGACACTGTTGCAGAGACATACTGCTGCCTCTACCACATGTATTGTTCCCTCAAACCACCCTCGAGGTTGTTAGAAAGACATACTGCTGCCCCTACCCCATGCGTCGTTCCTTCAATCCACCATCGAGGCTGTTACAGATACATGCTACTGTCCCTAAGCCATGTGTTGTTCTCGTAATCCACGCTCGATGCTGTGCAGAGACATACTGCTGCCCCTACCACATGTGTCGTTCCCTCAAGCCACCCTTCGATGCGGTTACAGAAATATACTGCTGGCCCTACCCAATGTGTTGTTCCCTCAATCCACCCTCGATGCTGATACAGGGAAATACTGCTGCCACTACCCTATGTATTGTGCCCTCCATCCACCCCTCGAAGCTGTGACAAAGATAGGGGGCCATCTCATTTAACCAGTCATTATCGTTACCATGAGACTGGAGGAGTATATTCTGCCTATTTAACAAGTTACAGAGGAAAATAGAACGAATCATTTTAGCTCATTGAGTACATTTTACTGCACAGGACGCCATGTTAACATCTGAGCTGTTACACAGGAAGCTGTTGCTAACAGGAAATAGAGAGTAGCGATAAATGCTTATTTTCACATTACAAAGCTGTAACTGGTGGAGTGCCTCAGAGATCACTATGGGATCATCAACAATCAGTACCTGGACCAAAGATCTGGAGGAAGGGTTTGAATATATCAAAGCCCAATTAGCTTAAACACCAAGCTGATCATCCAGTATGTCATCAAATGGAGGTCGTGTGTGATCAATGTGATATAGGCAAAGGGAGATTAGTGAACAAACCTTCACCAGATATAGCATAATGTGAGTTGTCTATTTTGGATGGAAAGATAAAACAATGGTAAACAATTTAAGTGGAGAGAGATTGCAGAACTCTGAGATACAGACCGTATGCATGATCCTGCTACACGAATCAGATGTAGTTAGTCTGCACTTGCTGTAAGTGATTTGGAAGCTAAGTGGAATGATTGTGCTTCTGGCAAAGGATACCAGGTTTAATCAGGACTGTTTTACTGCATGTGTACCGGTAAAAGTGAGGAGTACAGATGCTGAAGATCAGAGTCGAACAGTGTGAGGCTGGAAAAGCACAGCCAATCAGGCAGCGTCCGAGGAGCAGGAAAATTGGCGTCACGGGTATAAGTCTTTCATCAGGAATATGCCCGAAACATCGAGTCTCCTGTTCGTTGGGAGTGCCTGACATATTGTGGTTTTCCAGCATCACATTTTTCGCGTCTACATCTGTACAGGGCGTTGCTAAGTCCACATCTGGCACATTATGTGCAGTTTTGATCCCTTAACCTAAAAAAAAGTTCTTGAAGCTTATGAACAATGTTTTGTTTACATTCTTCTGGAATGAAGGCCTTTTGTTTTGAAACATTTTGGTCGTAGATGAGAATCCTTTAGAAGCATACACAATTTTGAGAAAAATCAGCGGGATGCACATTTTCCCTTCTCAGGGAAACAAAAACTATGGAATAAATTTTAAGAATAAAATGCATTGATTTTAGCACAGATATTATGAAAACATCAGCCGATGTTTAAAAATTAAGCATATGAATACCAACAAATCATCAAATTATAAAGCAGGAATTTTCTCTTTTGCTAATGAAAGGCACTGCGTATAACAACAGCAATGATGCACTTGCATATCGTCCATTATGATTCATTCCAGAGAATGTTCACGACGAGCGCACACGGCCCAGTTTGCTGTTCAGTTGACATGATTGCATGTTTCAACACAGAGAGGGAGAACAATGTTCCCTGCCTGAGAAGCAGCAGCCGATTAATCCTTCTATTTTGTTTTGTTCCAACTGGCAACAGTAAATCTCTGACTCACCTCTACCTGATGAGTCGTGGAGTATTCCTGATGAGAAGTTCATTGGAATCTCTCTACCGTCTGAAGCAATGGGAATTCAGCTAAATCCAACTATTCTGGGGAGAAATCACATCACAAGTAGCTTGTCTGAGCAGAATGGGCGGCACGGCGGCTCAGTGGTTAGCACCGCTACTTCCCAGCACCAGGGTCCTACGTTTGATTCCAGCCTCGGGCGACTGTCTGTGTGGAGTTTGCGTATTCTCCTCGTGGCTGTGTGGATTTCCGTTGGTTGCTCCGGTTTATTCCCACTGGTACAAAAATGTGCAGGCCATGTGAATTAGCCATGCGAAATTGCCCATAGTGTTCGGTGCATTAGCCAGAGGGAAATGGGACTGGATCATTTAATCTTGGGAGGGTCGGTGTGGACTTGTTGAGCTGAAGGGCCTGTTTCCACACTGTAGGGAATCGAAACTAATGACTTCAGAGGACCGAATAACATTTGGGTTAGTCTATCATCTATCCATTTGTTATGAGTTCAACTATTATGAAACTCTGGAAAGCTTTCATTTTTCTGTTTGTCTAAAGATCGGTGTGTGTGTGTGTGTGTGTGTGTGTTTCACATTATTCTAGAAGATGAACCAGGCTGACATTTATGTCATTAGCCATATCACTAAACTTTGAACTTTGTTGTAAAAAGTGGAGCAGTGTGACAGCAAAATGAAACACTGACCCTGCAATATTGATTGGACCACGAATGACAAATTCTAAAAGGACTGTTCAAGTGGGAGTTCCCTTCCCCGGAAGTTTGTGGTGCCTGGATGTTTACATTTATTCAAAGTTGTGTCTGTTAAATACTTGATAGACAAGTGAATGGAGGAAAATGGTGCACGTGCAGAAGAAGTCCTGCTGAGACCACAATCAGATCAGCTACGATCTTAGTGCGTGGCAGACTAAAGACAAAGTGCCTAATGGCCCAATCCTACTCCTCAGTCTGATGTTCCTATATTCCATTCAGCCCCTCAAAGCTCCTGCACAGGAGTAAGCAGAGGCCAATTGCTCGACATACCTGGTCCATAGTAATACAGGATCTCCTTCTGTCCCTCACAATTGTGACACAAATTCGGCGTGGGTTGAAAAATGTTAATTCAAAACCCAGGCTGGGCTCAAAAGACGCCTCTGGTCTATTAATAGAGTGTCTCCTCTCTGCAACTTGTGCCTCATTTGTTGGTCATGGTGCAGATCCAGATTCAGTGTGAATACAGTCCCCATACCTCACCCTGAAATGACTCATAAAATGCATTGCTCTCTGTAACTGTAACATCCAATAACGGAATGTTCAGGAACATTACAACCATTGACTTCCTAATTACAGAATATGAGAGTATAAGGAACAGGATCGGATGGTAATTCGGATGGTCAGGCCTGCCATGCCATTGTATAAGATTATGGATGATCCACTGTTATTATCAACTCTGCTTTATTTCCCAATTTTTCACATCCCTCAATTCCATGGCAGGTAAAAAAACCCACCTACCTCATCTGTAAATACTGTCAGCGATATAGCTCCCCGAACTCTCTTGACCAGATAATTTCTGACATTCACTATCCTCTGTGAGAAGGTTACACGCCCCAAACATACACAATAACCTATCTGTATGTTCAAAACAGTGAACACAGCAGCTCATGTAAGAGTGACAGACCCTGATATCAAGGCAGGAGTTGATTCAGGATGGGATCAAGAAACGTTGACTAAATTAAATTTAATACGAATCAGCCATAATCTCTCCACTGGGGGTCAGCCATCGCACAGAGGAAGATGCTCATGGTTGTGGACATCAATCCTTTCAGTCCCGGGACATCCCTACACGAGATCCTCAGGGTAGCTTCCTCGACACAATCATCTTCAGCTGCGTCATAAATGTCCTTCCCCATCATTACATCAGAAATGGGGATGATCACTGAAGATCACACAATGTTCAGAATATTTTCCCCCCTCATCTCCTGAAGCAGTCTGTGTCCATGTGCAGCAAGCCCCGGGCAGAATTCCAGTTTGTGCTGTTAAAGTGTTGGTAAAATTTATGTAATAGTAGGGCCAGACATTGCACATTTCCATATTTAAAAGAGGAGCTCATTCAGCATCTCAAGCTGGTTACACATGAATATGAGCTAGCATTCAGCCCATCAAATCTACTGAACAGGAAGAGTGGCAATACATTCAATACTCCTGCCTGTTACATAGGAAGGGGAGGGGTCTACTCAGCACAACGAACTGTTAAACAGGAACAGGTGGAGCCAAAACAGTCTCTCGAAACGGTTCCAAGGGACCAGGAAGAGGCCATTCAGCCTCGCAAAGGCTTATAGAGGAACAGGAGGATGTCACTGATGCTCCGACATGACAAATCACAGGAGTAGATCTTGATGTTTATCGTGGCTCCACTGTCTGTGGAACAATTGCTACTTTAATGTGGTTTTCTGGCAGTGAGGAGGCAAGCGAGATGTTTTCTGTCAAGTCTGAAGGAGACATCTTCCATCTCTGAAAAGGCAGGCCAATGTTCTCCGTGGGGATCGGAAGCTGGTGGGAATAGTTAACTGTTTTAGATTGACGGTATTGTGGCTGATGTTGGGATTATGAATAACATGACATTCAGTGCAGGATCACTCAACTAATGCACTGCATTAATATGTGGAGTTTTTAGTCAAAGTCTGGATTTTCTGCTCCCTCATTGATATGGGGAACTTTAATAAAGTTAGTTAAAAAAAAAGAGGCCGTGGGATCTATCACCGTATCAATGTCTGTTCAGAACATCATGTGTGATTGTCCATCCCCCTGAACTTCCAACGCAATCCATCTTATTCTCTCACAGTGCGACAGATTAATCTTCACTCACTGCTCATGGTACCATCATCCAGGGATTAGTTTGGTGGAACTCCTTTGAACTCTCTTTGTGGTAAGGAGTTCCTTATAAAGGAGAGAAAATCTGTGGACAATGCCCCAAATATTTCCTCAACAAATCTCTCAGGGATGATCACATTAATTACTTTCCCTCACTTCGCCGTCTCCATTTCTTTCTCATGGTGTAAAAAGCATCATTCTCTACATATTGCCACTGATGCGAAATTTGCATCTTCCTTCCATCTGTATGTCAGTGTCAATAAAACCAGCACCAGAGGAGCCGATCGAGATGGACATCACTCTCGGGGACAGACTCAATGAGATGGATTACACCTAAAATAAGGAATAGTCGCCTACCTGATGGAAATGAGCAGGAGCAATATGGGAAACAGGAAGGAGGAGGGAGTTATCTTTCATTTTCTTCTTTTTCACGAGGTATATGAAGCCCTGGTCAGACCAGCATGTTATCCCTATCTTGAACTGAGTGGCTGGTCCAGCTGTTCCATTGGACAGTAAACAGTAAACCACATTGCTGTGGGTTTGCAGTTACACGGAAACCTGACCAAGGAAGGATAACCCATTGCCTTCTCGAAAGGACATGACACAAGCAGATGGGCTTCTGTTTATTACAAATAATGATGGTTTCTTTTAAATTCCATCAACTTGCTTCATGAGACATCAAGAGATCATTATTCTGTGCCTCTACATGAAGAGTCAATGACTTGAGCACCACGCACTATCTTCCTGCCTGACAGTTTCTGTGGCGAGAACAAGTTAAACATCTCAAGTACAATTCGTTTCGCATGGACATGTGGTTAGAAGGGACTTGAAACAGATGAATCCAAATTTCGTAGTGGCACAAATAAAGAAGATTATTCAGAAGTTGTACTGAGGCTGACGATTAGACTGGGACATCATAATGGTGGTACTGGGCAGGATTGGTGTGTGGGGAGGATATGGAAATGTAGATCTGTGCAGGGCTAGAAGGATTATGGAGTTTGAGAACAGTCTGATTCCTTCTGGCATATCAGTGAGCAATTTATAAATAGCAATATGCTTTGTAGAATTTATCAGGAAAGGAATTTTTGATTGGAAGTGAAGACACTGATTTTCCCTTTTCCAAAATTTACCTAACATGAGCAGAAACACAGTTCAGCCCGGTTTTCTCGACAAAGAGAATGATTTACTAGGAACACCAACGATACCATTACCTCTGATTCTATCTTCTCCCTCTCAAATTGCAGAATAAATTCAATCATATTGTGATTACTGCTTCCTTCGTGTTCCTTCACTTTAAGTTCTCTTAAATAGTCTGCCTCATTGACACAACACTAAACCCAGTATTGCCTATTCATAAGTAGGCTCCACGACAAGCTGCTCCAAAAAGCCCTATCGAAGATACTCCACAAATTAGTTTTTCTTGAAAACCACTACCAACCTGATTTTCTCAGTCCCCCCGTCTATGAAATCTCCCATGACTACTGTACTTTGCCATTGCTATGCATCTTTTCTATCTCCTGGTGTATATTGTGCTGCAGCTCCTGACTACATTTTGGAATCCTGAACATAACGCCATCTATGTGTCTTTATTCAACCTTTCGGGATACACTATTCGACCCACACTGATTTTGTGCCATCTGACCCTACGTTATGTCATTCAGTCAGAACGTTATACAGTCAGAGAGATGTGCAGCATGGAAACAGATACTTCAGTCCAACTCGTCCATGCCGACCAGGTTACCAAACCTAATCTAGTCCCATTTGCCAGCACTTGGCCTATATCTTTCATACCCCTCCGATTTACATACCCATCCAGATGCCTTTTAAAGATTGGAATGGGACCAGTGTCCATCACTTCCTCCCACAGTTGTTTCCATACACACACCAGCCTGTGCATGAAAAAACTCATCCACAGATTCAATCAATAAGCACATCGACTTGGACCCAATATACCGGCCACTGCAACGGACAGCTGGAACTGACAACCGGAAGCGGCAGATTCAAACCACCATAAATGCCGGAGGAAAGATCACAGAAGCGCTTCACATGAGGCTCCCAAGCACTGAGGATGTTACCTAGACAGGGGACGAAACGTCTGCAACACAAATTCCCAACTCGGCGAACAGAACCACAACAACGAACACACGAGCTACAAATCTTCTCACAAACTTTGAATATTCTCTGTAACCAGGATTGAGAGTCCTGAAGGTTGTGCTGCCGACCTGGTGCTTGCGTTTCGGATATGTCATCTGGGGTGCAGACGAACTTGGAGTGGGAGCGGAATGAGTCAGTGGCTAGGGTTTGTGTAGATACCAATGGCTGGACAAGCAAATGACAATGAGAAGAGGACGGTAAATACAGAACTGAACTGTTATATCGGAATGCAAGGAAGACATGATATGAATAAGCTTGTGACACATACGCAAATTAGCATATATGACGTAGAGGGCATCACAGTGACATCACTGAAAGAGGATCAGGAGTGGGAGGTGAATATTCAAGGGTATTCATCCTGTCGAAATGATAGGAATGTGGGAGAGAGACAGATTTGTCTCATTCGTAAGAAATGGAATTGAATCAATTAGAAGAAATGAAATAATCTCTGATGGTGGAGAATCTGTGTCGGTAGAACTGGGGAATCAAAAAGCTGAAAAAATGCTGTTGCAGTTATATACATGCCGCCAAACAGTAGTCAGGAGCTGGGGTGCAAGATACACAGGAGATAGAAAGATCTGTAGGAAAGGCAACGTTACAGTGATCATGTGGGATTTCATTATGCAGGTGGACTGGGAATTCAGTTTGATAGTGGTTTGTATGAAAAGGAATTTGTGGAATGTCGATGAGATGGCTTTTTGTAGCAGCTTGAACAGGCAGACTAGATGAGGGGAGCTTTGGATAAAAGAAATCATTGGAGGCAGTGATCATAATATGATTGAACTTACTCTGCAATTTCAGGTGGAGAAGTTAGAATCAGAGGTAATGGTATTACAGCTGAATAAAGGCAATTACAGAGGCATGAGAGAGGAGCTGGTACAATTAACTGGGATACAGGCCCAGAAGGAAAGAACATGGACAAGCAATGACAGGAGATTTTTGGAGTAATTCAGGATGCACCAGACATTTATCTTGAGGAAAAAGAGGCATGATAGAGAGAGGATAAGGCAACCATAGCTGACTAGGGAAGTCAGGGACAGCATAGAAGCAAATGAGAACGCATATAATGTAGCGAGTGGCTGTTTGGGAAACCAGAGGATTGGGAAGCTTACAAAGACAAAACGGAGAGCAAACAAAATAAAATAAGGAGGGAGATTATTAAATATGGAGGTAAGCTAGACACTAGCATAAAGGAAGACTGTAAGAGCTTCTTTCAATATATAAAGTACAAAAGAGATGCAAAAGTAGGCATTGAACTGCTGGAAAATGATACTAGAGAGGTAGTAGTGGTGAACAAGAATAGGCCGAGGAACTGAAAAATTTGGTCACGGTGTAAGATACGGGTAATACCTTAACATTCAAGACAGTGAGGGGCCAGAGCTGAGAATGCTGGCCACCACCATGGAGAGCGTGCTAGAAAACACTGAATGACCAGCAGGTGGTTGATTATCCTGGACCAGGTGGACTACATCCCAGAGATATAAGGAAGATAGCTGAAGAAGGTGTGCGGGGACAGTGGTGATCTTTCAGGAATCACGAGAGTAAGGAACGATCCCAGAGCACTGGACACACTCAAACGTGACACCCCATTGTAACAAGGGAGTGAGGAAAAAGACAAAAAATATCCACAATTAATAGCTTAACTTCAGTCTTGGGTACGATCCTGGAATCCATTGTGAAGGATGAGATTTCTGAATACTTGGAAGTGTTTGGTAAAATGGGACAAAATCTCTTCATCAAGGGAAGGTCATCACTGACAAATCTGTTGGAATTATTTGAAGAGGAAATAAGCAGGCTTGACCAAGCACAGCCAATGGATGTTATCCACCTGCATTTCAAGAAGGCCTTTGACAAAGTGTCACACAGGAAGTGACTGAGTATAATAAGGGCCAGTGGTGTTAGAGGTAAGGTAACGGCATGAAATACTTACGTGCCAAATAACATAAGCAGCAAGGACAGACAGAACTGAGCTATCCTACAACGAATGCATCAGATGTAAACAATGCAGTCCTCCTAGTCCGATCATGGATGGTGTTGGATAATTAAACAACTCACTGGAGTCTCCACAAATATTCCCATCCTCAATGATGGAAGAGCCAGCACATCAGTGCAAAAGGTAAGGCTGAAGCTTTCGCAGAAATCTTCAATCAGAAGTTTCGAGTGAATTGTCCATTTCGGCCTTCTCCCGTGGTCCCCATCATTACAGATAGCAGTCTTCAGCAAATTCGATTGACTGATGTCAAGAAACGATTGAAGGTACTGGGTAGTGCAAAGGCTATAACCCCTGATAACCTGCCGGCAATAGTCCCGAAGACTTGAACTCCAGAACTTCACACTTCCCTAGGCAAGCTGTTACAGTACGGTTACAAACAGACAATGGGGAAACCTGCTCAAGTATGTTCTGTAAATAAAACGCAGCACAAATTCAACCCGACCCAATACCGCCTCATCAGTCTACTCTCCATCATCAGTAAAGTGATGGAAGTTGTCATCAATCGTGCTATCAAGCAGCACCTGCTCAGCAATAACCTACTCAGTGACGCCCCTTTTGGGTTTTGCCAGAGACACTCAGCTCCGCACCTAATCATAGCCTTGGTTCAAACAGAGAAAAAGGAACTGAATTCCAGCCCTTAACATCAAGGCTGCATTCTTTGAAATGTGGCATCAAGGAACCCCAGCAAAAAGGGTATCGCGGGCCAACACTTGTTATTGGAGTCATAACTGACCGATAGGAAAACGGTCATTGTTATTGGAGGTCAGTCATCTCAGTTCCAGAACATCTCTGCAGTAGTCCCTCAGGATAATGTTGATGCAGGTTTGCTCCATGAACTGTAATGTTCATTTACAGACGTTTCATCACCATACTAGCTAACATCCTCAGTGGCCCTCCGGATGAAACCTAGGTCCAAACATCTTCAGTGGCTTCAACAATGACCTTCTCTCCATCATAAGGTCAGAATGGGGATATTCGATGATGACTGCACAATTTTCAGCACCATTCACAAATGCTCAGATATTGAAGCATTCCATGCCGAAATGCAACAAGATCTGGACAATCTCCAGACATGAGCTGTGAAGTGGCAAGTAACATTCGCGTCACACAAATGTCAGACAATGACCGTCACGAGTATGAAACAATATAAACACTTGGTATTCAACAGCATATTTGTCACTACATTCCCCACTCCACACCCTCTATCAATACACTTGGGGTTATCATTGACCAGAACTTCAACTGGAATCGCCACAGAAATATGGGAGCCGATCAGAGGCTTGGAATACTGCGTGAGTAACTCACCTCCTGTCTTCCCAAAGCATTTTCACCATCTACAAGGCACAAGTCAGGAGTGAGATGGAATTCTCCCACTTGCCTGAATGAGTGCAGCCACAATGACACGAAAGAAGCTTGACACCATCCAGGACAAAGCAGCCCATTTGATTGGCACCACATCCACAAGCATTCACTGCCTCCATGACCAACGCTTCGTCGCAGCAGTGTGTACTATCTACAAGATGCACTGCAGAAATTCTTCAAAGATCCTCAGACAGTACCTTCCAATCCTACGAGCACTTCCATCGAGAATGACAAGAGCAGCAGGCCTTTGCAAACACCACCACATACAAACTCCCCTCCAAACCAGTCAACATCCTGAGTTGTAAATATATCACAATTCTTTCACTGTTGCTGGGTCAAAACCCTGTAACTCCCTCCCTCATAGCATTGTGGGTCAATGCACAGCAGGTGGACTGCAGCGGTACAAGAAGGCAGCTCAGCACCACCTTCTCAAGGGGACAACTAGGGACGGACAAGAAATGGTGGGCCCATCCACTGATTCTCAGATCCGAAAAAAAATGTAAAAAGTTCCAAGTTGAGCGCCTTGATGGGACAAGTAGTCTGAGTTGAACATGAATAGGAAAGCAGTGTTTCTGATGATGAACATTTTAGACCATTCTGTTATTAGAAAGGTGTTCAGTGTTCCATGGCGTATTGTTGCTGAGCGCTGTGATAAATTGAACCTGTTTTGTTAAATTCAACAACATTAGCGTAACAGGATCGATCCCTCAAAAATACCAAACTGAAAATGACAATCATCATAGAGACTCACAGATAGCAGCTTATATTCAACATATTACTGCACGACTGACTGGCACTGAATTCTCCCACCATCCATATTACAGGGTTTACCATTGACCAGAAGGTGAAGTCAAATCAACGTACATATACAAGGGTTACAAGAGCAGGTCTGAGACTTTCAACTGCACTGAATAATCGACTGTATGACCAGAAGGGCATGAGATATAGCAATAGATTTAGGCTATTCAGCCTATCTCTTCAGTCTGAAACTGTGCCATTTTGTCGTAGTCTCTAAGACGAATAGAAATGTCTTCGAAACTCTAACTGTATCAATCTTTGCAGTAGTCGGTCAGCTTCAACCAGATGCGCCCCCCCGCCCATTCTTCTAAATTCCATAGAGTACAAACACAGAGTCCTGAACTGCCGCTCATATGACAAGCCATCATTCCCAGGATAAATCATGTCCAACACCCGTACATCCTTCCCCAGAACAGCTCACAATAATCCAAATGCCGTCTGACCATAGTCCATTACATTCTCATCAGTCTCACTCTCTTTAAATGAATGTTAACATTGCATTTGATTTCCTAACTGCCAATTGAACCTGTGCATTAACCGTAACAGAGGGCGAGGACTCAACTCCTTTTGTGCTTCAGATTTCATGAAGCCTTTTAGAACATAGAGTCTGCCTGTATTCCGCCTACTGAAGTGCATAATCTCACATGTTCCCAAATGGTGTTCCATCAGCCATGCATTTTCCTAGTGTCCTAAACTGTCCAAGTCTTTCTGCAGCCTCCCCACTTCCTCAATATCACCTGCCCATCCAATCATTATTGTACCATCTGCAAAGCTCGCAAAACTTCCGTCAGATCAGATGGTTCATGTAAATGGCACTTTCTGACTACCTAAAGACTGTCCACCATTGTAAAGGCACAATGCTGAAGATGCTTGACTCCATTTAGGTTTCAGCACTGGCTTGATTGGAATTACACCTGCAAAGTCTTCACTCCTTGCACCACTGGCACTGACACCATGCACACCATTTTATTATGTATTTACCCCCATTATGGTCATGCAGAACTTGATGGCGCATGATCCCAGTCTATTAATGGCAACCTGTCTCAATGCTGACTATGTGGTGCTCACACCAACCAATGTCATTGTGTGTTGAAGACGACAGAGAGAGGTAGGGGGAGGGGATGTCGATCATAAATGACTGCGTGACTGTCACTGAGGGCTTACACCGGCCGCGAAAGTCCAACATGTACATGTGTCTGTTGTCAGCGCTGCAGGCAAGGTCAGTCTTTCAGTGAGTCAAATCAAAGAAAGTGATTGGCCTGGAGAGTGTTCCTGGCTGAACACTCAGATCCTGTTTGTACCAACTAGCAGAGGTATTCACATACAACTTCAGCCTCTTCCTCAAGAATCCGAAGTCCCAATCTGATTCAAGAAGGCCATCATCATCTGCATAAGTGAGAAAGCACATGGAACGCGCCCTTATAGACAATGAAGTGCTTTGAGAGGCTGGTTATGGCCTACACTAACTCCAGTCTCCCAGCCTGACCTGCTGCCCTGTAATGTGCCGACTGATGTAACAGGTTCACAACAGATGCCATATCCGAGCCTGAACGCATCCCGGGAACATCTGGACAACAAGGACACCTACACCAGACTCCTGCTCATTGACTAAAGCTCCACCTTCAAAATCATTATCCCTTACAGACTAATCCCAAAATTCCATGACCTTGGTCTCGGTTCGATCCTCTGCAACTGGCTCCTCAAGCTTTTGACCCAAAATCTTGAAGATAGGTAAAATCACCTCCTCCACAATAACAATGAATACTAAAGCTGCTGAAGGATGTGTTCTCAACACCCGACAATACTCCCTGTACACCCATGGCTGTAGCCTCAGCCCACTACTGTCCTCCCTGTACACCCATGGCTGTGCCCTCAGCACCTTACTGTACGCCCTGTACACCCACGACTGTGTTCTCAGACCCTTAGCGTACTCCCTGTACACCCACGGCTGTACCTTCAGCCCACTACTGTCCTCCCTATACACCCACGGCTGTGCCCTCAGCACCTTACTGTACGCCCTGTACATCCACGGCTGTGTTTCAGACCCTTAGTGTATTCCCTGTACACCCACGGCTGTGCCCTCAGCACCTTACTGTCCTCCCTGTACACCCACGGCTGTGCCCTCAGCACCTTACTGTACGCCCTGTACACCCACGGCTGTTCCCTCAGCCCCCTAATGTCCTCCCTGTACACCCACGGCTGTGCCCTCAGCCAACCACTGTACTCCCTGTAAATCCACGGTTGTTTCTGCAGCTCCCGACTGTTCTCCCTGTACACCGACGGCTGTTTCCTCAGCCCCCTAATGTCCTCCCTGTACAACCATGGTTGTGTCCTCAGCCCCCAACTCTACTCCATGTACACCCATGGCTATATCCTCAGCCCCCTACGTACTCCCTGTACAGCCACGGATGAGTTTCCAAATTCCAAACAACACCAGCTACAAGTTCGCTGATGACATCACTATAGCAGTATGGATATTAAACAACAACGCGTCAGAATCTAGAAAGGCGATAGAGAGCTTGGTGGCATGATCTGTTGATAATGACCTCTCTCTCTAATCCGGTAAATGTAAAGGACTGATCACTGACTTTAAGAAGAAAAGAGGGGAACACACCCCATCGGCATCAACCGTTTGAGGGAGTGCAGAGCATCAAGTCCCTCGGAGTGATGAGAACTCACAATCTGTCCTGAACTTCTCACATAGGTCCGACGGTCGGGAAGGTTCAACAATGCCTCTCCTTCCTGAGGTGATACAGGAAATTCAGCATGTGCTACTTCTACAGATGCACCATTGAGAGCGTATTGTCCCGGTGGATAACAGACTGGTACAGCAACTGCTCTACTCAGGATTGTTAGAAACTACAGAAGGTTGGGTGCACAGCTCTGACCAACACGGACTCTAACATCCCAACCATTGATTCCATTTACATGGCTCGTTGCTGCAGAAAGACTACCAACATCTCCCCCAGATTACTGATGGAAGCGAGACAGGATATAACTGAGGCATTAACAGATATCCTTGAACACGGCTGATGTCTTGGAAGAGTGGAAAAATGTTAGCCCCTTGTTTAAGAAAGGTAGTAGGGATAATCCAGTCAATTATACACAAGTGAGACTGATGTCAGCGGTAGGGAACCTCCTAGCGAAGATACTGAGGGATAGGATCTACTCTCATTTGGATGAGAATAGTCTTATCAGTGATAGGCAACAAGTTTTTGTGCAGGGAAGGTCATGTCTTACCAACTCAATAGAATTCTTTGAGGAAGTGACAAAGTTGATTGATGCGGGAGAGAAAGTGAGGACTGCAGATACTGGAGATCAGAGCTGAAAATGTGCTGCTGGAAAAGCGCAGCAGGTCAGGCAGCATCCAAGGAACAGGAGAATCGACCTTTCGGGCATAAGCCCTGAAGAAGCCCTTCCTGAAGAAGGGCTTATGCCCGAAACGTCGATTCTCCTGTTCCTTGGATGCTGCCGGACCTGCTGCGCTTTTCCAGCAACATATATTTAGCTCTGATGAGGGAGAGACTGTAGGTGTCAAATACATGGACTTCAGGAAGGCGTTTGGTATGTTTCCCCAAGGTCGGGTTATGGAGAAAGTGTAGTCACATGGTGCGCTAGCTACGTGGAAAAAGAACTGGCTGGGCAACAGGAGGCAGAGAATAGTAGGGGAAGGGAGTTTCGCAAAATGGTGAACTGTGGCCAGTGGTTCCATTTGAGATATTTCTGGAAAGATACATGAATGGGAAGAGAGCAAATGGATACAGATCCTTAGAAAATAGGCGACAGGTTTAGGTAGAAGATTTGGATCAGCGCAGGCTCGGACCATCGAATTGCCTGTTTCTGTGCTGGAATGTTTTGTTCTAACATTATCAAAGACCCATCACACCCCAGTAATGGTCTCCCACAACGTCTTCCATCAGGCTAAAAGATATGGAAACCTGAAAACACTGAGCAGTTGGTTCATTAAAAGTTTCTTCCTGACTGTTATTGGACTGATGAATGTATTCTCTAATCTCAGATAATCCTGATCTTGTTCATGTTGATCTCGCCTCGCGCATGCGCTGTGCAGCGTAACCTGTATGCCTCTCAGACATGTTTTATAGCCATCGTTCTGCACATCCTAGCTTACTATGATCTGCCAGTACACCTTGGTACAGGTCAAAGTAAATGCTCATCTTCCTCCCCCCATCTCACTCCGAGCTGTCTCTGGTCCTCACCCCCAGCACCTCCCATTTCCATCCTCAGCTCACTGTGACCCCACCCCCAGCTCACTGTGACCCCATCCCCAGCTCACTGTGACCCCATCCCCAGCTCACTGTGACCCCATCCTCAGCTCACTGTGACCCTATCCCCAGCTCACTGTGACCCCATCCCCAGCTCACTGTGACCCCATCCCCAGCTCACTGTGACCCCATCCCCAGCTCACTGTGACCCTATCCTCAGCTCACTGTGACCCCATCCCCAGCTCACTGTGACCCCATCCCCAGCTCACTGTGACCCCATCCCCAGCTCACTGTGACCCCATCCCCAGCTCACTGTGACCCCATCCCCAGCTCACTGTGACCCCATCCCCAGCTCACTGTGACCCCATCCCCAGCTCACTGTGACCCCATCCCCAGCTCACTGTGACCCTATCCCCAGCTCACTGTGACCCCATCCCCAGCTCACTGTGACCCCATCCCCAGCTCACTGTGACCCCATCCCCAGCTCACTGTGACCCCATCCCCAGCTCACTGTGACCCCATCCTCAGCTCACTGTGACCCCATCCCCAGCTCACTGTGACCCCATCCTCAGCTCACTGTGACCCCATCCCCAGCTCACTGTGACCCCATCCCCAGCTCACTGTGACCCCATCCCCAGCTCACTGTGACCCCATCCCCAGCTCACTGTGACCCCATCCCCAGCTCACTGTGACCCCATCCCCAGCTCACTGTGACCCCATCCCCAGCTCACTGTGACCCTATCCTCAGCTCACTGTGACCCCATCCCCAGCTCACTGTGACCCCATCCCCAGCTCACTGTGACCCTATCCTCAGCTCACTGTGACCCCATCCCCAGCTCACTGTGACTCCATCCCCAGCTCACTGTGACCCCATCCCCAGCTCACTGTGACCCCATCCCCAGCTCACTGTGACCCTATCCTCAGCTCACTGTGACCCCATCCCCAGCTCACTGTGACTCCATCCCCAGCTCACTGTGACCCCATCCCCAGCTCACTGTGACCCCATCCCCAGCTCACTGTGACCCTATCCCCAGTTCACTGTGACCCCATCCCCAGCTCACTGTGACCCCATCCCCAGCTCACTGTGACCCCACCCCCAGCTCACTGTGACCCCATCCCCAGCTCCCTGTGTGCTTTGTGTCTCACTATTTCTCTCACACTATCTGTTTCCCTGTTTTTTCCTTTTCTCTGTCTTTTGTTTCTTTCCCTGAACTTACTATCTCCCCTTTTCCATGTCCATGTGACTGTTTGTTTCTTGTTTTGTTTCCTTTCTCTGTTTTACTGACTGTCATTCTGTTTCCCTCACTGTGTTTTCTCTCTCCTTATACGTGTCTGTCTAGTTCTCCCTCGTTGTGATGGTGATGGCTTCTCTATTGTTTTGAAGCATGTGATGGCTCTTTGGTTGGATGTTGACAATAAAATAAACTCAATTGTGTTTTGGTGTCTTGGACATAATTTAAATTTATTGGTTACGTTTCAATTGTTGTCAAAACAGCAACCAGAACTTGGATCTCCATTGAACAACCAATTCTTCAATCTAAATATTTTGGAACTGCCTTCTCCCAGTGCTCTGCATACTGGCAACTGAAAGCATTCTAATCATGTACATAATAGTGTGACGGTAACAGCTCTTCCCAGGACCATAATAAACTACAGACGGTTGTGTGCACAGCCCAGACTATCTCTGCCTCACTCTGTCTAAGTGCCATTGAGGCTCAAGGTCTTCTCAAGGGCAATCAAATAAGTGAATTAATGCTGGCTCAGCCAGCGATACCTATATTCCATTAATAAATATAAGAAGGTGACGACACTCAGGGAAGACAGACAGTTGGGATCAAATCGCTTTAAACATGATCTTAGATATATATTTTTTTTCCCCTGAGTACCTGAAAGTAGAGTGTTCCTACAAAACCTTTCATAAGCTGATATAGCATAAAGTGAAATAGCATTAATTTATGTGGGAAATAAATCATCTTTCTTGGTAGAAGAGAAAATCCTCTTCGGATTTCTTTTGGTTAGCGAAAACAGGACGTAATGGAGGTTTTTCGGGAAGGGAAGTGGCAAAAAGCGAATATTGAAACGCGGGGTGTACATGTACCGGCATGGGCAAGATATTCAGGAAGATGGGAAAAGTCATAAATAAATGAGGTGGATCTCACATTTTATTTCCATCCCAGCTGATCATAATTCCCTTTGTTTGCTCTTTTTCTTCTATCTTTCTCTTTCTCTATCGATTTAGCTCCCTCCTCCTGCCATTCAAAGCAGACTTCGCTGTCCCCAGCATTGTTCACCCTATTTTCGAACTGGTTTCAGTTCAGGAAAGCTCCTAGCACTTTTTGTTCTTTGCTTTGCATTTTTTATGCAATTTCAGATCTCCAGCATCTTCTTTTATTTGGTTTAAGCTTCAAATTTGTTATTCCATGGGAAGTCGGCATCTCTGCCAGGGCAGCATTTGTTAATCATCACTAATTGTCCTGATTGTGAGACCATTCCACAAGCCAATATAAAAGAAAGCACATTGATATGGGTCTGAAGTCACACTTAGCCCAAACCGGGTAGTAACATTAGACTTCTTTAAAGTCATCAGTGAAACAGCAAGATTTTCAGACAAAATCTGGGTTTTATGGTTGTTTTTCGTGCAATGCGCTTTATTCGAATTCTTATCATTTTTTATTGAAGTTCTGCCATCAGCTGCGTAAGACTTGAACCAAATCGCTTGAAACAATGTCTTTCGTTGAATAAGCTTTGCTCCTGAATTACATCCAACGACATTCCTACTCTCATACGTTGTCCTAATCATGAATTAACGTCCGAGACAAGAACAATTTTTTGATTGAAATACGTGTAACTGGAAAAGTGGCCAGAAGAGAGCTTGAAACATTAAATCTGAATTTTACCAACGTGCAGGCAATGGTTTGTTCAGTCACAGCACTGACGCAGAGATGGAGACTGGGGATATTATGAGCTGGTAGTGGACAGGGTTCGTGACAGAGAGAACAAGAGACATAAATCAATTCAGGGCCGAAAGGGATCTTGAGGTTGCCCACAGTTCTGTTCTCAGATGTTTGTAAGGGAGTGATCTGCATTTCAGATGAGTGAAGACTGCAATTTGAATTGAAGATAATAGTTTCTTTCTTTGACAAATATAGATAACAGCAATTGCAAGGAAGTTCAAAATTGTTTATGGGATTAATGAATGGACAGAGATAGAAAACACCAACAATAGCGAGAATAGGTTAGTAACACACCCTCCACCCCGCCCAAAATAATGATCAGTACCGCTAATATCCGATATGGTAGAAATTCCCAACAGAGAAAAATTTTGAAAAGTCCTAAGGAAAGCCTCCTCTCCATTGGTGTAATTATCCAGTCCATTATTCTCAGATTCAGATCTGTCCTCTCCACGTCTGTGCAGCTGCTGATCTCGGTTACTGTTGGAGCTGATACATTTGCTCCTACACTGGGATAGCGCACTAAGTGAAGCCCCTCACCAACAGGAGAGGGAAACCCTCCAGTGACACAGTTACAATGCATGAAGACTGACATCAATCACAGTCACTGAGCAAATAGTTCTAGCTTTCAATACAGAACATTCAGTTCACAATATAACTGGACTGGACTGGATGCTCACATCGCTGGCTATTGGTCACATCTCCCATCACTAATTGCTCTAGTGAAGTCAGATGTGAGGGAGAAGGATGGATGTTTTCTTTTCGCAGGCTAGATGACTCTGCTCTGTTGTACGTTTGCAATGCTGTAACCAGCTTACCCCGAATTTTCACCGCTCCACAAAATAAAATACAATTAGGACGTTGTTACTGTGCTGATCTCTCCTCCACGGGAAGAAACACCAGCCAACACACTGTCACTGGATGCAGTTGCTCTGCACATAGACAGGAAGTGTGGACTTCACTGAATGTTGCTCTCCCTGCTCTAATAAAGAAACGTTGGACCTTCCATTTATAATATGCTTGAGTAATTAATTTATACAAATGGACAAACATTTTAATGCAGCTTCATTTGCTATAAAGCAGCAATTTTTACGCTTTTTCTCCTCAGTCCCAAAGCAAAAGTGAACTTATTCATTAAGACTTTTGAATTAATGAGTCAGGTTTGGCTGGGAGATAGGGCAGAATGGGGGCAGTGGCTGTGGAGACTGCATGGGGAGTACGATGATATTCCACATGTCATCAACACTCTTAATGTCAGATAGAATTAAATATAGTTCATTACAAGGATATTTTATATTTTATATACACAACATTTAATCATTGGGAATACAGATTGAGTAGGGTCACCGCAACTAAAGCATTAACATTGATTTCTCTTCATCGCTACTGCCAGACCTGCTGAGCTTTCCCTCCAACGTCTGTTTTTGTTTGAGGTTGATCATATTGTTCATATCTGGCAGGATGCCTACAATTAAAAACAGACACTAATAAAAAAATGTGCATGGCTATGGGGACAATACAGGAGAATAATTGTAGAGATATCGCTCATTCCAAACTGGAAGAGACAATGAGCTAAGCTTTCACCACCTTTGTTGTAATAATTCTATGTTATGCATTGAAAACATTTGTAGATTGGGGAGACTAGCTTGTTCAATGAAGGACACAGAGTGTGCCATCATCAATAATCTATCCCTATTATTTCATGAAGTTCAGCTGCCTCTAAAATATATTTTAAAAAAAAAGATCTCCTGAGATTTATAGGATGTTCAGAATTGTTTTTACTTTCTATCTTAAAGAAGAAGCAGATTTCGCTTGTAATTCAGGTGTCACAGGCATACCAACTGTAATAGAACGGGAAATGACCACATTGTCCAAATATTACCAACTTCAACGTGTAGACCTGTCAAGAAACATGAAATATAGTGATAATGGAAACTTGAAATATAAACATAAATTGCTGGAGAAACGAAAAAGATGAGGAAGTATTTGCCGAGAGAAACAGAATTAACATATGTCATATGATGTGGCACTGTTCTGAAAAGTCATATTAGAATCAAAGGTCAATTTTTTTACATCTCTGCTCAGATGTTGCCAGATCTCCTGAGTTTCGCTCCAGCTCTTTTGATTTCTTTCTTCTTTCTGAACTGTGACAAAGTGTCTGATCTGAATGATAACAACAAAGTTGTCATCTCAGTTGAATCTTGAGTAATTTGTTATGGATATTAAATGAGAAATTACAAAGTTCCTATGTTTGACAGGGCTCTAAATATCATGACGTATTGTATGGTGAGAACCTGCGAAGAAAATGTTGAAACAAATCAGAAGTTGCTGCAACTGCTCAGTAGGTCTGGGAGCATCTTTGCAGAGAAATCAGAGTTAACGTTTCAGGTCCAGTGCCCCTTCCTCAGAACTGATGGTAATACGGAAAATGTTGGTTTATATGCAGAAATGACTGGATGGTGAGTTTGGATGAGAAACCATCACTATTCAAGAAAATCGGGACCTGGAATTCATTCAAAATTAAGACAGATTTCTTTTACTCTCTCTTCTATCGCTTGGTCCTTGTTCAGGTTGTACATGTACTATATATTTCTAAATCTCCATCAAGTGCAGACAGCATGTTGTTTTTTTCTCCCCTACTGTGGTGTTTCAACATTTTGGATTATTTTCCAGTACGTATTTGCTTCCAATTCAATGCGGATATGAGAATATGGCTTTACCTTCTGCAGTTTGCCCATAATATAGAATTTAATTGAATATTTATCCCCATTTATGGGCGGCACGGTGGCACAGTGGTTAGCACTGCTGCCTCACAGCGCCTGAGACCCGGGTTCAATTCCCGCCTCAGGCGACTGACTGTGTGGAGTTTGCACGTTCTCCCCGTGTCTGCGTGGGTTTCCCCCGGGTGCTCCGGTTTCCTGCCACAGTCCAAAGATGTGCAGGCCAGGTGAATTGGCCATGCTAAATTGCCCGTAGTGTTAGGTAAGGGGTAAATGTAGATGTAGGGGTATGGGTGGGTTACGCTTCGGCGGGGCGATGTGGACTTGTTGGGCTGAAGGGCCTGTTTCCACACTGTAAGTAATCTAATCTAATCTAATCTAATCACACCCGTTGAATTAAACAGACAATGCATGAGTCCACGTCCATCCTGCAGATGAAACATTTCGTCAGCTCTGGCTATTGCAGGGAATGTTACAAAGAACACACAAAATGGTAATGTTCCAGCGCAAGATGCCAAACCCAGTTTATCCTAATTTATTTACAAGGTTTATAAATAAAACATGCAGAGGGGCGGAGTGTAAAAAGTTAATTCAACTCTGTGTCGAAAATGCTATTTGTGGCTCCCTCATAAAATGTGTTAATTGCATCAGTCATAAATTCACCAAAATAGTTAAAGCAAGAAACTGGAATTGTCAAAAAATCCTCTGAATAACATCTGGAGAACAGGAAGGAAATCACTGGTTGTTTGTGATATTCAGAAATGACGATTGTGAGAATGTGGAGGTGGGGAGCAATGAAATGATGATCAATGTTATGGATGACACAAAGATGGGCGGGGTGGTTCACAGTCAGGAGGGAAGTGTTAGGCTACAGGACGATATAAACAAATTATTCAGATCGCCAAATCAATGGCCTAATGAAATTCAACACCGATAATTTGGGAAGATCCAAGGCAGAAGTAACAAGACAAGTAAGTTCTCAAAAGTGAGTATGAAAGAGGAGGGCTAAATTTGCTCATTTTTTCTTTGCAGCAGGAAAGGTTGAGGAGGGAATCTGGTTAAAGGGAAGATGAGAGAAATTGCGCTTCTTCTGGATGTCAGTTTGCTCACTGAGCTGGAGAGTTCATTTTCAGATGGTTCATCACTGTACTAGAGAATATTATCAGTGAGCCTCTGGTGAAGTGCTGGTATTATGACCCACTTGCTATCTATGTGTTTAGGTTTCCTTGAGTCAGTGATATAATTTCCAGTATTAGTGATTTTATGTCCGATTCTTTTTCTCAGAGACTGTTAGATGGAATCAAAATCGATGTGTTTGTTGATAGGGTTCCGGTTGGAATGCACTGCTTCTCGGAATTCTCGTGCGTGTCTCTGTTTGATTTGTCCTAGATGGACCCAGTCGAAATGGTGTACTTCCTCATCTGTATGTAAGGATACTAGTGATAGTGGGTCATGTCTTTTTTTCTGTATCGCTGATGTTCATGTATCCAGATGGCTAGTTTCCTGCCTGTTTTTACAATGTAGTGCTTGTTACAGTTCTTGTAAGGCTTATTCTTCCTGGAGGAGAACAGACAAATATGTGAACTTATTGCGGTGCTCAAAAGTATGAAATAAAGTTGTAGAGTAAAACAGGAATACTCTGTTTCCGTTAGTTGGCATGACAGCATCAAGGAGTTCTAATTCCAAGATTGTCAATAAAAGAGCCAGGTTTAAGATAAGGAAAAACTTCTTTATTGAGAGAGTTGTTAGGATTTGGAATGGACTGCCTGGGAGAGATGTGGATGAAGATCAAAAAGAGATCTGGATATGTATTTGGAAATATGAATTTAACAGGCTGCAGAGATAAGGCTAGCGAATGGGAGGGGCTTTGGAGACATTCCTGGAGCTGATGCACACACTCTATCATGTGTCTGATGTGAATAAAAGTTAGTATACGATTATTTCCCATTGTAAATGCTCGCGCATATCTGATTATTTAGTGCAGCATAAGCATTTAAAATGCAAGTAATGCAAGACCATCTTCATTATATAGTCTAATTATTGCTCAAAACATGAATATTTTAAATGTTGAATTCCAATTACGAAAACAAATCTGTCATTGCTTTGGCACAAATCTCTTTGAAAAGATCTGACTTTTAACTCACACGATAATATGTTTATTATTTTTATTCACTGTCTGAATTTCAAATTAAATAACATTTTTTTCTAAAAATTAAACGTTTTCAAATTATTATTCACTAAAATTTGACAACACAAATCATTTATTTAGTTTAATATTCACCGTGCATGTTGAATTATAGCCATTTCTAATTCGCTGGCAAATAGATGAAGCTTGTACATTTCAGTGAGAAATTAAACTGATTGATTATGTGTAATTCTATAAGAACGCTAATTCTATTTGATTATTCAATCGTTTGCTCGCCCTGAACATGTTATCATTCAGAAGCCAACCGCTTTCAAAATGTTGTAGTGATAATGCATTGTTTTGAATCCTGACATTGAGTGTGTAATTCTGATCGCCAGAAGAGTTACATCCATGTTGTTTGTTCGAAATAAAATAGCATGTACATTCTTTATTTCTATGTTAGAACATCTTGACAGGAGTTTATTTTTTGATCCATAAATATAGAATCAACCTAATTCTGTTCAGAGATTATAGTTCAGTTGAATAATCATAGTTGATGTCTTATTTTTGCCTAATTCACTCAATTTAGCAAACATCTGAATCATACATGG
Source organism: Chiloscyllium punctatum (assembly GCF_047496795.1). Taxonomy (NCBI): domain Eukaryota; kingdom Metazoa; phylum Chordata; class Chondrichthyes; order Orectolobiformes; family Hemiscylliidae; genus Chiloscyllium; species Chiloscyllium punctatum. Next base: position 25,580,351 of record NC_092762.1, read on the forward strand.
GTCACCCAACAGATTCCATCTGAAGAAAAGAGCAGCAAATGACAAGTCAAGAATCACGTTAATAACTGAACTTGGCGGAGCCTGCCTGATGTAGGACACCACACATACTGGCATTCAGACGAATGGAACAATGAACAAAATAACTGGAAGTTTTGGGCTAACGCTCCTCCCCAGCTTCCTGATCTTACACATATCACTCCCTCACACATTCAACAATTGATAAGAATCCACAGGTTGGGTGAAATGTAAAACACAGAACAGTACAGCACATTGCAGACCCTTCGACCCTTGACGTCCTGCCAATCTTTTATCCTACCCGAAGATCAGACGAACTGACATACCCAGACATGCTGGTCCGGTGACACGTACAGTGCACAGTCATCCATTCTTACTTCCTGTTCTTTTCTGATGTGCAGCTACCTTGAAATATCTGTTCAGACCAAACAGATTGAATGAAATTCAAGCAGTCGAGACGACGTTCAGGACTGTGTATTTCAATCAGGATTTAATGATGGATGAAATTCCAGAATAACATAATCAATGAATGAAAAACAGGGCAACAAAAGAAATAGCAGTTGAGTACAACATGTGGTTCCAAATAGGCCTCATGGTGTTACCGATAGATTTTCAATCCAGACAATCAGCTCCGGTCCTTTGGACCTAGGTTCGAATCCTGCCACTGCAGATGGTGGAAATTCCATTCAATAATTTTAAAATATCCCTGGAATTATGAATCTACCTATGAGAATAAAATCATTGCCGATTTTTAGAAAAGTCCATCTGGATCATTAATATCCTTCAATGAAGGAATCTTCTAACTCACCTGGTCTGGCTGACATGCAAATCCAGACCCAAAGCAACGTCATTGCCTCCCAATCGCTACCTGAAATGATCCAGTGAGTCAGTCACTTGTACCAATGGTTACAAAGTTTCAAAGAAATGAAACCGGCTGGACCACCTGGCATCAAACTGTGCACTGGAAAAGTCAACATTAGAAACATCACTGTAGAACCTCCAAAGTCTTCCTTCCTATCATCTAAGGGGTAGTGCCAAAACTGGGACAACTGCCTTACAGGCTATTCAAGCAACAGCCTGACATTGTCATACTCACGGTATCATACCTTACAAAAATAACCCAGCCATCACCATCACCATCCCTGGGTATGTCCTGCCCCAAAGGCAGGACCGATCCAGCAGAGGGGGCAGCTCAGTGAGATATAGTCGGTAGGGAGTTGCTCTGGGGGTCTCCCGAATTGACTCCATACCCAATGAAGTCCCATGGCTTCAGATTAAACATGGACAAAGAATTCTCTTACTGATTACCACGTAACGTCATTCCTCATCTGAATCAGTGCTCCTCTATGTTAAACAATACTTGGAGAAAGCACTGACTGAGGGAAGGGCACAAAGCGTATTCTGGCCAGGAGACTCAAAGTCGACCACCAAGAATGGATTGGCAGCAGTACTATTGATCACGCTGGTCAGGTACTAAAGGACATAGCTACTAGATTGGGTCTGCAGCGGGTGGTGAGAGAAAGAACAGGAGGGGAAAAATCATCCATGACCTCATCCTTACCAATCTACCAACTGCAGATGTATCTGTCCGTGACAGTATCGGTAAAAGTTTCGTGGTCAGGTTCAGAATAAATTCTATTGTGATGTGTTAAATGGCACCATGCAAAATGGCACAGATTTCGAAGAGATCTTGCAACTCAAGACTAGCATCCATAAGACACTATGGATCATTAATAGCAGCAGCACTGTACTCCAGCACAAACTGTAATGTCACGACCCATCATATCCACCCACTCAACCATTACCATCAAGCCAGAGGAACAACTCTGGTTCAATGGAGTGTGTAGGAGGGCATGCCAGGAGCAGAACCAGGAATATACAAAGATAAAATGTTAATCTGCTGAAGCTTCCAAACAGAAATACTTGCGTGCCAAATAACATAAACAGCAAGGGACCGACAGAACTGAGCTATCCCACAACGAATGCATCAGATTTAAGCTCTGCAGTCCTCCTAATCTGATCATGGATGGTGGTGGATGATCAAACAACTCACTGGAGGAGGAGTCTCCACAAATATCCCATCCTCAATGATGGAAGATCCCAGAACATCAGTGCAAAAGTTAAGGCTGAAGCTTTCGCAGCAATCTTCAGTCAGAAGTTTTGAGTGGATGATCCATTTCGGCCTCCTCCCGTGGTCCCCATCATTACAGATAGCAGTCTTCAGCAAATTCGATTGACTGATATCAATATACGGTTAAAGGTACTGGATACTGCAAAGGCTATAACCTCTGATAACATGCCGAGAATAGTCCTGAAGACTTGTACTCCAGAAATTCCCGCTTCCCTAGACAAGTTGTTCTCGTACGGTTACAAACAGACAATGGGGAAAACTGCTCAAGTATGTTCTGTACATAAAACGCAGGACAAATTCAACCCGACCCAATACCGCCTCATCAGTCTACTCTCCATCATCAGCAAAGTGATGGAAGGTGTCATCAACAGTGTTATCAAGCAGCACCTGCTCAGGGACACCCATTTTGTGTTCCACCAGGGTCACTCAGCTCCTGACCTCATCACAGCCTTGGTTCAAACATTGAAAAAGGAACTGAATTCCAGCCCTTGATTTCAAGGCTGCATTCTGCCAAATGTGACATCAGGGACCCCAAGCAAAAACGGTATCGCAGGCCAACACTGCATTATTGGAGTCATACCTGACAGATAGGGAGATAGTCATTGTTGTTGGAGGTCAGTTATCTCAGCTCGAGAACATCTCTGCAATAGTCCCTTAGGATAATGTTCTAGGTCCAAACATCTTCAGCAGCTTCAACAATAACCTTCCTTCCATCATAAGGTCGGGAGTGGGAATTATCCAGGCTTGGGCTGACAAGTTGCAAGTAACATTCATGCCACACAATTTCAGTCAATGACCATCACGAATAAGAAACAACATAACCACTTGTTTTTCAGCAGCATTATCCCCACTAAATTTCCCCACTATCAAAATCCTGGGGCGTATTATTGACCATAAACTCAACTGGACTCGTCACAGATAATAGCAGATCAGAGGCTAGGAATACTGCGCGATTAACTCACCTTCCGACTTCCCAAAGCCTGTCCAACATTTACAAGGCACAAGTCAGGAATGAGATGTAAGAATACTCACTTGCCTGACTGAGTGCAGCCCCAAAAACACTAAAGAAGCTTGACACCATTCAGGATAAAGCAGCCCATTTGATTTGCACCACATCCACAAGCATTCACTCCCTTCACCACGGTCGCTCAGGAACAGCAGTGCGTACGATCTACTAGACACAATGCAGAAATTCCACAAAGATCTTCAGAGAGCTCCTTCCAATTTCACGAACACTTCCATGTAGAATGACAAGGGCAGTAGACTTTTGGGAGCACCACCAACTTCAAATTCCCCTCCAAACCAGTCAACATCCTGATTTGGAAACATATCGCAGTTCCTTCCCTGTTGCTGGTTCAAAACACTACAATTCCCTCCTTAACCACTAGTGGGTCAACGCACAACACGTAGATTGCACCAGTTCGAGAAGGTAGCTCACCACCACCTTCTCAAGGGCAACTCGGGACGGGCAAGAAATGCTGGGCCCATCCAGTGATGCCCACATCCAAAAAATATTTTTTAAAATAAATATTTCCAAGTCGAGCATCTCAATGGGACAGATTATCTGATTTGAACACGAACAGGAAAACAGTATTTCTAATAGTGAATATTTTAGACTTTTTCTGTTATTGAAAAGGTGTTCCATATTCGATGACATATTGTTGCTGAGTGCTGTGATAAACTGCACCATTTTAGTTAAAATCAACAATACTGATGTAACAGGCTCAATCTTTCAAAATGACCAGATTACAAATGACAATCATACTAGAGACAATCGACTCCCGCCAGGTCAGACTCACAGATAGTATCTTACATTCAACAGATTAATGAACTACTGGCTACACTGAATCCTCCCGCCATCTATTTCACAGGGGTTACCACTGACCAGAACGTGAAGTCAAATCAACTTATAATTACAAGAGCAGATCAGAGACTTAAAATTCTGCACTGTGCTGGTTGAGCATTGTCTCTCTGTCTAGTGGAAATATGTTCTACACACTGACTGTATCAATCTTTGCAGTAATCGATCAGTTTCAATCAGATGCCCTCCCCCCCCCCGCCATTCTTCAAAGTTCCATCGAGTACACACACTGCCGCTCATATGACAAGCCGTCATCCCTCAGCAGCTCACAATATACCAAATGCCGTCTGACCAAAGCCCATTACATTCTCAACAGTATGTCTCCTCTCTTGTATTCTTGTTCTCTTGAAATGAACGCGAACATTGCATTTGCTTTCGTAACTGTCAACTGAAGCTGCACATTAACCATAAGGGAGGACGAGTGCTTCAAAATCTTTTTGTGCTTCAGATTGAATGGATCCTATTAGAACATAGTGTCTGCCTCTATTCCGCCTATCGAAGTGCAAAATCTCACACGATTCCATATTGTGTTCCATCAGCCACATGTTTTCCCACAGTCCAAAACTGTCCAAGTCTTTCTGCAGCCTCCCCACTTTCTCAATATCATCTTCCCAGCAAACCATCACTGCACCATCTTCAAACTTAGCAAAACTGCCCTCAGCTCCTTTGTCCAATTTGTCCATATATAATACATTTCCTGGCTCCCTCAGGACTGTCCACCATCTACAAGGCACAACACTCAAGGTGCTTGACTCCATTCATGTTGAAGCAATGGCTTGAGTGGAATTACACCTGCAAAGTCTTCACTCCCTGCTCACTGACTCTCAGTAGAAGCACACCGTGCCCCGTTTTGTGGTGAGTTTACTTCATTACTATGCACAATCCCTTTCTATTGATGGCATTCTGTCTGGACAAACTGTGTGTTGACGATGATAGCGGGAGGTGGGGGCAGTAATATCTATAATGAATAACTGGGTGACTGCCAGGCTGAAACCTGCCTCGACAGCCCCGGATGTATCTGTGCCCGCTGTCACCGCTGCAGACATGAACAGTCTTCCTGAGAGTCAAGGCAAGGGAAGCGACAGACCTGGACGATGTTCCCGGCTGTGTACTCAGAGCCTGTGATGACCAACTGGTCGAGGTATTCATTTACAACTTCAGCTTCTCCCTCTTACAAGCCGAAGTCCCAACCTGCTTCGAGAAGACCACCATCATCCTCGTAAGTGAGAAAGCACATGTAACGTGCCTTAATGACAACCGCCCAGTGGCTCTGACCTCAAGAAACATGGAGTGATTTGAAAGGGTGGTTATGGCCCACATCAGCTCCAGTCTCCCAGCCTAACCTGATCCCTTATAATTTGCCTACTGATGTAACAGGACCAGAACGGATGCCATACCCCGATCCCTGCACTCATCCCTGGGACATTTTGACAACAAGGACACTTATACCAGACTCCTGCTCACTGACTAGAGCTCCACCTTCAACATTATTATCCCCTCCAGACTGATATCAAAATTCCGTGACCTTAGTCGCGGCTCTGCCCTCTGCAACTTGATCCCCCGGTTTCAGACCCACAGACCACAATTAGTGAAGAGAGGCATCTGCACCTCGACCACAATCACACTCAACACTGGGTACCCCAAGGATGTGTCCTCAGCCCCCTACTGTACTCCCTGTCCACACACGGCTGTGTCCTCAGCCCCCTACTGTCCTCCCTGTCCACACACGGCTGTGTCCCTCAGCCCCCTACTCTACTCCCTGTCCACACACGGCTGTGTTGCCAAATTCCAAACAACGCCAGCTGCAAGTTCGCTGATGACAGGCCCATGTAAATACAGGTATCCCCTGCTTTTCAAAAGTTCGCTTTTCCCCGCTTCCCTTTCCAAATAACCTACATTAGGACCTGTTTCCACGAATCAAAAGAAATCCAAAGAGGATTTTCACTTTTACAAAGATTGCCGAAAATTTTCCCATACAAATGAATGCTTTTTCACTTTACACCATACCGGCTTATGAATGGAACACTGAACTTAAAGTCGCAGAGCAGTTACCATGTCAGACGAATAGAATGCTTTCAGTTGCCAGCATGCAGAATAACAGTAAGAGATACAGCTCATTATAAGCTGGAAGAGACAATGGGTCGAGTTTCCTCAACCTTTGCTGTAATAATTCTGTGATATGTATTGAAAGCCTATGGGGTGGGGGGGGGGGGGGGAGGGCGGGGAGACAAGCTTGTTCAATAAAGGGAAACCTGTATATGTCTAAGGTAATGCTTAAAGCGATTTTATCTCCCTGTCTCTCTGCCCTGAACGGTTGGTCATCTTCTTATATTCGTTAATGGGATATGGGTATCACTGGCTGGGCCAGCATTACTTCGCTTTTCCAGCTGCTCTTGAGAAGACCGTGAGCCACTGTAGTCCACGTGTTTTATTTGATTTGATTTGATTTATTTTAGTCAAATGTACAATGGAAAGCTTAGTTTTGTGAGTCGTGCAGGAACATGATAGTAGACAAAAAAACACAGCTCATGAGGTACTTCAACAGAGTGAGGCATTTCAGGTTACAGCTGCACAGGAGATGCGCAAAACAAGATCGCAATTAGCAAGACTAGTATTATTTGAAGTAAGAGATGTCAATTCGTCAGTCTAATTACGGTAGAGAAGAAAGTGTTTCTGAGTACGCTGGTCCATGTTTTCAAGCCTCTCTATCTTCTTCCTGTTGGAAGAGGTTGTCGGAAATCATTACCGGTTTGGGAGGGTTTTTTTATGTTATCAGCCTTTCGATGACAATAAGTAGTAGAAATGGATGGAAGGTTGCCTTCCGTGATAGTCTGTGCTTTGCACACAACCGTCTGTAGTTTCTTATGGTCCTGGGCAGAGCAGTTACCATGTCACACGAATAGAATGCTTTCAGTTGCCAGTATACAGAATAACAGGAAGAGATACAGCTCATTCTAAGCTGGAAGAGACAATGGCTTGAGTTTCCGCAACCTTTGCCGTAATAATTCTGTGATATGTATTGACAGCCTATGGAGGGGGGGAGACAAATATGTTCCATCAACAAAAATCGATTCGTATTATGTCACGAAGTTCAGTTGCAATGAAAAGTGTTTTAAAACAAAGTGGTTTTCTGAGATTTACAGGATATTCAGAAACATGTTTTTTTTTTCCCTTTGAATCTTATGGAAGAAACAGATTTCGGCCTTAATACACGTGTCACAGACACACCAACTGTAATAGGACAACAGTGTCCAAATATAACCAAGGTCAGCAAATGGACCTGTCAAGAAACATGAGATAAAATGATATGCAAACATGAGATACAAACTGAAAATGGTGGAGAAACGAAATAAAAACATGAAGAAGTATCTGCAAATAAAAAACAGAGTTAACATATTGATTATGATGTGAAATGTCTGAAAAGTCAAAGGTTAATTCTGTGCATCTCTGCTCAACTTCTGCCAGATTTGTTGTGTTTTGCTCCAGCTCTTTCGATGTCTTTTTCTTTCTGAACTGTGACATATTGTCTGATCTGAACGATAACAGCAAAGCCCCTGTCTCACTTGGATCTCGAGTAATTTGTTATGGACATTAAATGAAAAATTACAAAGTTCCTATGTTTGACAAGGTTCTAAATATTGATGATGTATTGGATTGTGAAAACGTGCCATGAAAATGTTGAAACAAAAACAGAAGTTGCTTCTTAAGCTCAGTAGTTCAGGCAGCATCTGTGAAGAGAAATCACAGTAAGCGTTTCAGGTTCAGTGACCCTTCCTCAGAACTGATGGTAGCTAGGAAAATGTTGGTTGATATGCAGAAGGGGCTGGACAGCTGTTAATGGAGATTGTTAGTGGCTAAACATAGAGGGTGTGTAATGGAAGGCGATGTGAGAACTAGGCCTCGTGTATTATTGGTCCGGGGCGAGGACATTGGGCAGTTCAGGGCCGAAAATAATTGAACTTGATTTTGAGTCTGAAGGGCTGTATGGTCCTCACACGGTAAATGAGGCGTTGTTCTTCCAGTTTGCAGAGACTTTTCCTGGAACACTGCAGCAAGCCTGACATAGAGATATTGGCCAGGGAACATGATACGGTATTAAACTGGCAGGCAACTGGAAGCTTCGGGTCATTTGTATAGGTACACTTTGGATGTTCAGTGAAGCGGTCACCCAGGCTACCGTTAGTTTCCCCAATGTAGAGAAGACCACATTGTTACAAGCGAATCGAGTAGACTAATTGTGGGAAATTTCGGAAAGGTGCTGCTTCATCGGTACGGTGTGGTTGGGCCCTTGGATAGTGACAAAGGAGTACAGAAGTGCAAACGTGTTACACTTTCGGCAGGAGCAAGTGAAATGGGCCTGTGGTTGGGGTGACGGTGGGGTAATGGGAGTGAATAAAGAGTGAACCAGGGTGTCCTGCTCCCTCCAGAAGGCGGACAATTTTGAGGAGGAAAATACGTATCTGGTGATGGCATCTTGCTGGAGGTGGGGGAAATTGTGGCTGATGATCCACTTCATGTGAATGCTGATGGGATGGTAGGCCAGGACAAGAGGAATTGTCACGCTGTCGCAGGAGGGTAGAGAGACCGTGAAAATAGAAATGCAAGAGGTGGGTCAGACCTGGTTGAGGGCCCTCTCGAGAACAGTGCTGGGAAATTCTCAGTTGAGGTAGAAGGTGGACATTTTGGAAATTGACATCATCAGAAGCAATGTGGTGGAGACAGAAAAATTGGTGGAATGGAATGGAGTATTAGCAAGAAACAGGTTGTAAGGGTGTATACTCCAGGTAGCTGTAGGAGTCAGTTGGTTAATACTGGATATTAGTGGCCTGTCGATCCCCAGAAATAGAAACAGAGATGCTGAGGAAAGGAAGTGATGAGTCTGAGAAAGACTCGGTGAAAGTGAAGGAGCGATGCAAATTGGAAGTGAAATCGATGTTTTTTTTTCAAATTCAGGAAAAGAGAGAGAAGCAGAATCGATGATATAATCTATGCATTGGAGAAAGAGTTGTGGATGGGTCTGGAATAGAAGTGGAACAGGGAATTGTCTATGTACCCCTTGAAGAAACAGGTATGACTGGAGCCCACGTGTGTATCCATGCACCCCCTCTGTGTGGCAGGAGTAGGCTGAAGCAATGGGTCTGCCCGGGCAGTTCTGTTTGTGGATTTTCAGGAGGAGATAGAAGTGAGTTCTGCTATCAGAGGACCATCAGCTTGGGGACCATTAGGTGAGGGCAAGTACGGTGTGAATGACCAGATGAAATGTGTTCAATTGTCATAGTTGATACAATGGCCTGATGTGCCATGGTAGGGTCATGGTCGGGTCCAGCAGGTGATATGAGGAGATAACTGAGAGCTGGCCCTCAGTCTCTGCAACATAGAGGTCAGTCCACCAGACTACAGCAGCATCACCCTAACCAGCACAGGCTGAATAACAAAGTCAGGTTTGGATCAAAGCACACGGCGTACAGCCTGTTCAGAGGGTGATTTGTTGGATTGGGTGGGGGGATGCAGAGAAATTAAGACAACCAATGTCACATCGAACATTCTCAATGAAGAGATTGAGTTCAAGCAAACAGCAGAGGGAGAGGTCCAGGTGGAGGAAGAGTATTGGAGCTCGGCGAAGAGTCTGTGGAACAGGGAACAGAATCTTTGCCCAAAGAAATGGGCACCGAGGAGAAGATGGTGGGAGAAAAGTTCAACGTCATCCGTACGCAAAATTAATTAAAGTCGGGGCACAGTGGGATAACGCTGAGACCATTGTAAAGTACAGAACATTCAACATCAGAGTGTGGAAGGGTAGTACGGAGGCTGAAGGTACGACAGGAGGTGCAGTTGGGGGAGGGGATGCAGTCCGAGTGCAGGGCAAGGGTGGGGAGGCAGGTTCCAAGGGGTCATAATCATCTTTGTGTTATTGCATTTTGAGTCCCTCATATATCTGATGAGCATGAGCCGGAGAAAGAAATAGAATTGGGGAGTAGTGCAGCCTTGAGCCAATGAGATGTGACGATTTTGCACAGATAAAATGTTGATATCACTGGCACTGCAATCACATGATCAGTCCTCAGGAAGTAACTGAATGGAAATGAACGTAATCTTATTGTAATGCCCTGATTTCATTGGCGTGACACTCAATCAGCAAAGTCTTACTTTTCTGAGATTTTAGACAAAACTGTGAAAACATAATAAATGTTGATGTTATTAACAGGACAAAGTCATCCATGGTTTTGGTAGGTATTAGCAAGGGCAGAGTTTATTTGTCATTCTCAAAAGCTCTGGGGAAGGTGTCATCGTTCAGTGAGGAAATTACCAGGACAGAATTTCTTCCGGTTCCCATTGACCCCTGTTTACTCAGGGTCCGTGATGCCACATGAATCAAATACTACTTTGATGCAAGGGAAGTTACTCTGATCTCACCTCAAAAGAGGTAAACCGTTAAAATCATAAAAAGCAAAAGTGCAAAACACGGCTTGTTTGAACAATGTTTATGGGAAAACTGATGCATGGACTTCTGATTTTGCGGAAAGGTTCATCCTATTTGTGATGAGGCTGTTTGGCTGTGCACTGTGACACAGAGACAGAAAGATACTCCACTCTGGACCATGGGGAACAAAACCATCCTGTTCACGGTGCATCAGACAGTGACAGACACACACGATTGTCTGTTCCGATTGAACATTGATCATCCCAATCTCAACAGTCACTGATGATCAATAGCACAACCGAACCCAGCGGCTCCCATCATCCCAGTTGGAAAGCAAAAAGGGAATGCGATGGTCAGATGAACTGAGAGTAACTGGGGAATTGGTGTAACTTACAGTGGGAGTGACAGAAGGAGGATGTAAAGGGAAATCATCAGTGGAAGAGCATGTAGCAGCAGAGGGGGTAGAGAAAGGGAAGTAGGAGTGTGAGGAAAGAGTAGGACGAAGGAGGAAGAATGACGGATGAAGTTTTAGTGACAAGGAAAATCTTGTTTTTGGAGAAGCGGGATTGGGTGCGAAGACATCACTGTTCAGGAAAATCGAGATCAGGTTTCCATTCAAAATTAAGAAAAGATTTCATGTTCTTTCTTTTCTCTCACTTGATTCTTGTTAAGACGATACAGGTACTCTATCTTTCTGTATCAAGTGCAGAGGATTATTTTTTCTTGTCTTGTGTGGTGTTTTAACATTTTTGATTTTTCTTTACAGTATGTATTTGCTTCCAATTCATGGTAGACATGAGAATATGATTTGATCACCTTCAGTTTATCCATAACATAGAATTTAATTGAGTATTTATCCTCATCACACTAGCTGATTTAAACAAACAATGAATTAGTCTATGTCCATCCTGCAATGAAAAATGTCTCCAGCTCTGGCTATTGCAGTGCCTCCAAAAGGTTAATGTTCCTGCGCAAGATGCCAAACCCTAGTTCATCCTATTTACAAGCTTTATGAATAAAATATGTGAAGTGTAAAAAGTGAATTCAACTCTGTGTCAAAAATCTTATTTCTGGCTTCCTCATAATTGTTGTTAACCAAATCACTCTGTAAATTGTCCAAAATAAGAAAAAAAACAGAGACTGGAATTCTCAAATCTTCCTCTGAATAACATCTGGGAAACAGGAAGGAAATCACGGTTTGTTTGTGATATTCATAAATGATGATGGTGAGCATGTGGAAAATGGGGAGGGGGAGGCCGTGGAATGCTGACCAATATTGGGGATGACACAAAGCTGAGCTGTGTGGCTCCCAATCAAGAGAATATAAATAGATTATTCAGATTGCCAGATCAATAGCCAATGAAATTTAACACTAATAAATGTGGGATGATGCACGTCAGAAGTAATAAGGCAGGTGAGTACTCAAACCATGAATGGGTAGGGCTAAATTTGCTCGTTTTTCCTTTGCAGCAGGGAAGGTTGAGGAGGGAACCTGCTACAGGTATACTGGAGTATAGGGGTATGGAGAAGATGAATAAACAGAAGCTGTTTCTTTTAGTGAAAGGGTCAAAACAAAGGAATGCAGTTTTAAAGTGAAAGCCAGGGATTTGAGTGAGGATTTGTGGAATGTGTTTCGCACTGAGAGGGTGGTATGAATCTGGAATGCATTGTCTATGAGGGTCGTTGAGGGAGGTTACCTCACATCTTTTACCATCCCTTTCGATGTGCACTTGCTGGCACAGACGTGATAGGCCTTTAATTCGTTTCATTATTCTATGCGTTGGCAGCCATGAATGCTCTGATATATTCTGAAGCAATAAGCAATGGCAGTTGCTGGTTTGTTCCTTTGACTGGACCCAGTAAGTGGCGAGATTACAAACCAGAATCATCTCATGGAGTTTCAGCCCTTTCTCCACCTACAGCATCCAAGCCATCTCTGGGAACATCCAGAGTAATTCACATGCTCAGTGCAAGCATTGTCTAACAACAGCACGAGCATTTTTCCATCTGTTTACCACCATTATTATAGCTACAGCAATGTCATGGACACAGATTTTCCTTCAATATAATGCAGACTTCTAGCTGTGAGGGTGCTATTTCTCTGAAGCATAATAAATCACTTCCCAGATATTCACTTTGACAAACAACAAGTTTTCCTGTGTTTTGCTGACAGTTATTTATCACAGAATTCCCCACTCCACTCCACCCCTTCAAAATTTACCATTTAATATTTTCTTGTGCAGTGTCTTCCTGATCTCTCACACCTCAATCCCTCACATCCCCCACACTCTCCATCCTCATTTGTGAATCGCTGATAAACCTGAGCCTCATCTCTATCATTTATCCCAACTTCCATCTCAAAATGTGAACTGATATGATTCCTTCCCTCAGCATGGTCATTAGACTGGCCATGCCTGATGTGCTATTCATCTCGACCTTCTGCTCAGTTTTGGACCCGCTGCTTTGGTTACCAAACTCCTGGTTTATTAGTTTAAATCCATTCGACATGCACTAGCAAAACTCCCCAAAAGGATGCTGTTGCTCCTCCAGTTAAGACGCAATCTGTCTTTTTTGTACAGGTCCCACCTGTCCTGGAAGAAATCCCAATAATACAAAAATCTGAAACCAGCAACCCTGAACTAGACTTTTAACAACATGTTAAGCTATACCGCCGTCCTAATCCTTACCTCTTTTCCATATGGCATGGGGAGTAATTCAGAGATTACAGAGGATTGTTCTCTCTCTCTCTCTCTCTCTCTCTCTCTCTCACACACACACACACACACACACACACAATCAGACCGACACTACAATACTTTGCAGAAGAATGCCAAAAACCTTATAAATAGTCAGAATGTTAACTGGAATGAAGGACTTAGTTAAAGAAAGGACGAGAGAAATTATATGTCTTCTGGATGTCAGTTTGCTCGCTGAGTTAGAGAGTTCATTTTCCGATGGTTCATCACTATCCTAGTGAACATTATCAGTGAGCCTCTGGTGAAATGCTAGTTTTATGTCCCACTTTCTATTTAAGTGTTTAGGTTTCCTTGAGTCAGTGATGTCATTTCCATTATTGGTGATTTCATGCCTGGTCCGTTTCCTCAGAGAGTGTCAGATGGAATCAAAATCGATGTGTTTGTTGATAGAATTCCGGTTGGATTGCCATGATTCTAGGAATTCTCGCGCATGTCCATTTTGGCTTGTCCTAGATGGATGTGCAGACCCAGTCTAAATGATATACCTCTTCATCCGTATGTAAGGATCTAGTGAGAGTGGGTCGTGTCTTTTTTTCTGGTTAGTTGTTGTTTATGCATCCAGGTGGCTAGTTTTCTGCCTGTTGTTCCGATGTGGTGTTTGTTACAGTAGTTGCAAGGCCTTTTCTTCCGGGAGCAGAACAGACAAAGATGTGAACTTATTGTGGTGCTCAAAAGTATGAAGAAAGTTGCAGAGTAAAACAGGAAAACTCTGTTTCCGTTAGTTGGCATTACAGCATCAAGAAGTTCTAATTTCAAAATGGTCAGCAAAAGAGCTGGGACTGAGATACATAATTACTTCTTTATTGAGAGAGTTGTTAGGATTTGGATTAGACTGCCTGGGAGAGTTGTAGATGAAGATTCAATAAAGAATTGGATATATATTTGGAAATTATGAATTTAATGGGCTACAGAGATAGGGCTGGCAAATGGAAGGTGCTGGGGAAACATTACTGGAGCTGGTGCACACACAGTGGCCAATGGCCTCCTCCTGTACTTTATAGGCTTGTACTCTATCATGAGTCTGATGCAAATAAAAGTCAGTATCGGATTATTTCCCGTTTTAAGTGCTCGCAAATATCTGATTATTTGGTGCAGGATAAATAGTTAAAATGCAAATATTGCAAGGTTAGTCTCACTATGTAGTCTATTTATTACTCAGAACATGAATATTTTAAATATTATGTTCTGATAACGAAAACAAATACATCATTGCTTTGGCACAAATCTCATTGAAAAGCTCTGACTTTTCCCTCACATCATATGTCTTTTTTTTTCACTGTCCACATTTCATATTAAGTATCATTCTTTCTAAAAGTCGGCAGTTTTCAAATTATTCTTCGCTAAAATTTGATAACATAAATCATTCACAGTGCATGTTGAATTATTGCCCTTTCTAAATTGCTGGCTATTAGCTGAAGCTCGTACAATTCACTGAGAAATTTAACTGATTGTTTATATATAAATGTATATGAATGCTAATTCGATTTGATTGTCCAGTCGTTTACTCACTCTGAACATGTCATCATTCAGAAGCCGACCATTTTCAAAATGTTGGAGTGGCAATGCATTGTTTAGAATCCTGACATTGAATATATAATTCTGATCACAACAGTTAGGTACCATGTTCTTTATTCGATATAAAATAAAATGTGCTTTCTTTATTTTTGTGTTATAAAAACTGGATAGGAGTTTATACTTTACTCTCATAAATATAGAATCGACCTAATTGTTTTCAGAGATTATAGTTCAGTTGAATAATCATACTTCATATCTCATTTTTGCCCAAGTCACGAAACATAGCTAACAGCTGATTATTGTTCGGGTCAGTAAACACAACAGCTTGCAATAAGCTACGCTAAAAATGGCTTCCAAAAGATTTGGAATCATTTACAGTGTTACTGGAATTGACAGTTGCCTGTAATGCTGAGTGACACACTGACCCGCTCCTAAATCTGTGCAAAGAGTTTCTAACTTAGGTCAGGGCAGTCAGTCAAACATTTCTTCACAACAAATAATTTGGAATCCACCCTGGGAAAGGTGAGAGCTCGCTCACAGACTATTACCGGTCTCAGTGTAGCTACAAATAATGTCCAAATTAGATATCAATGGCTGACCAGCAACCAGGTTTTAAAAAATCATCTTCTGTCAGAGCCTGGCCAAGTGGGCAGATGTGTCGACATGCAGTGTCAGAATCACACCGCACAACTTACTGATGGTTCCTACACCTGGCCTACCTCCCAGACTCTATACATCGGCACCCTGGACCGGATGCTGGGAAAAGACGTTAAAAAGTTGACAGTCTGATGCACTATCTTGAGTCTCACAAAGAAAACTCTGAAACCATACCCAATAAATGTCACATTCATTATCACCAGTATCAAAATGAAATTTTACATCTCTGTGGATGGCCAGAGATTAATACATGGTTCACCCAACAGAATATATCTGAAGAAAACAGCAGCAAACAGCAGGCCAAGAAGCACGTTAATAACTGAACTTGGCGGATTCTGTTTGGTGTGTGGTTACATACACATATTGTACTGGCACTCAGGTGACTGTAACAATGCACAACGTAAATGTAAGTTTTGACCTAACACCTCGTCAAAGCTTCCTGATCTCACACACATCACTCCCTCACACACTCAACAATTGATGAGAATCTACAAGCTTGGTGAAACAGGAAGAAAAGTACAGGCCCTTCAGCCCTTGGCGTCCTGCCGACATTTTATCCTGTTCTAAGATCAGACTAACCTACATACCTTTCATTATACGATCATTCATGTGCCTATACACACACCCACACTGTCTGTGTAAAGAACCTACCTCGGACATCTCCCATAAATGTTCCTCCAATTACCTTAAAATCATGCCCCCTCATCATAGCCATTTCCGTCCTGGGTGAAAGTTTCTGGCTATCCACTCTATCTATGCCTCTAATCATCTTTTCCACCTCTATTAAGTCATGTTCCATACTTTTTTGTTCCAATGAGAAAAAAACCTAGTTCCCTGAATTTTCAAGTCCAAGCAGCATCCTGATAAATTTCCTCAGTACACTCACCAATGCTTCCACATCTTTCCTATAATGAGGCGACCAGTACGGAACACAACATTCTAACTGTGATCTCACCAGGGTTCCATAGAGCTGCAGCATAACCTCACTGCTTAGACTCAACCCCCATGCTAATGAAAACATCATCCGGCTTCTTAAGAACCTTATCAACCTGGGTGGCAACTTTGTGGGAGTTATGACATGGATCATCAGATCCCACTGTTACTCCACAATGTATGAATCCTACATTTAACCGTGTATTATGCATTCAAATTTGACCTTCCAAACTGAATCGCTTCAGAAATTTCCAGGTTGAACTCCAACTGTCCCTTATCAGCCCAGTTCAGCATCCTGTCAATGTCCTGTGCAAACTACAATAGCCCTCCACACTACCCACAATTCCACCATGCTTTGTTAAATTGAAAAACTTACTAATCCACCTACCCTCTTCCTCATCGAAGTCATTTATAAATATCACAAACAGCAGAGGCCCCAGAACCGATCCCAATGGAACACCAATGGTCACCGAAAATGAGACAAAATACTTGCCCTCTGTCTTCTATGGGCCAGTCCATTCTGCATCCAGACAGGCCAGTTTCCCGTCCTTACTTTCTGAATGAACCTACCATGGGGAAATTTACCAAACGCCTGGTTAAAAACCATGTACTCCACATCCACTACTCTCGCTTCTTCAATGTGTTTGATCCCGTCCTCAAAGAATTCAGTAAGGTTTGTGAGGTATGACCTGCCCCTCACAAAGCCATGCTGACTATTTCTAACCAAACTATGATTTGCAAGTAATCATAAATTCTGTCTCTCAGAATCCTCTCCAAAACTTTGCCCAATGCTGATGTAAACTGACTGGTCTGTAATTCTCTGGATTAACTTTATTCCATTTCCTCAACAAGTGAGTTACATTTGCCTCCTTCCAATCATCTGGCACGACTCCAATGGAGAGTGAGGACGCAAAGATCATCTCCAAAGGTACAGTAATCTCTTCGCTCTCTTCCTGTAGTAAGCCAGGGTGGATCCCGTCTCGTCTAGGAGATTTATCTATCCCTATGTTTGTATTGCAATCAGTCTGTACTTCACCTCACCATGTCTACTCACTGTCCAACTATCTGATTGACTGCTTTCCATTTCAGGGCTCTATACAGTTCTGCTTCCCTGAACACGTATGGTTCCCTATAACCTGTTAATCATGGAATGGAAAACATGGGAAGGCACCAATGCCTTCTTGATGAAAGGTTGATGCCCAAAGCTTTGACTCTCCTGCTCCTCAAATGTCGCCTGACTGGCTGTGCTTTTCCAGCGCCATACTTTTCGACTCTGATCACCAGCATCTGCAGCCCTCACTTTCTCCATTACAAAGAGCTGTCCTATCTGCACACTGAGCAGGCAATTAATCAGCAGAAACCCGTTGTATTTAGAGCTGACTGTTCAGTTCTGGAAATTTGCATTTGATGAATACATTTACTGAAAATGAAATTACTATTCAACAAATATTCATTCAGTCACAGAGTTACAGTTTTGGTTCATGAATTAGGCAGCTTGATAACGAGCAGTGAATGACTGAAGAACTCCGAGGTACAGAGTATTCCAGGTAATATATTCCAGGGTGGATGTGCTTTCCCTTAAGGTTGGGCATATTATCGGACATACAGATGTGATAAGGGAACGAGCTGACACGTGGAATTGTGACATTTTTGCCATTACAGAGATGTGTTTGAAGGAGATCAGGGTTGACAACTCAATATTGTGCGGTACAAGAACTTTAGGCAGCACAGGAGAGGGGTAAAGGAGGAGGTGGTGATGCATTATTTGTTATGGAGTCAGTTGCTGCAGTAAGAAGGGAATTAAATCGGAAAGAGAAGCTTAAAGCAGGTACAAATTGAGCAGGTCAATGGAGGCAACTACCATATGTGTAGGGCTAAACTTAAAACGGCAGTAGAAGCGTAAATATGAGGCGTGATAAAACATTAGCGGTAGTATGAGCGGGTTGAGAGAGATAGGGAGTAGTATATGATTTGGGAGGCTCTTAGAGATATAGGGAGGGGTGTAGGGTTTGAAGTGGATTAGAGAGATCGGGAGGCGTGCAGGGTTTGAGAGAGTTATGGAGTAGTATAGGGTTTGGACGAGGTTAGAGAGATAGAGAAGGGTTACGGATTGGAGGGGGTTAGACGGATAGGGAAATGTGTAGGTTTGGAGGGGGTTAGAGAGACAGGGAGGTGTGCAGGGTTTCAGAGAGATAGGGAGCAGCATACTGCTTGGAGCAGGTTAGAGAGATAGGGAAGGGTGTAGGGATTGGAGGGGATTAGACAGATAGGGAAAGAGTTTGGTGAGGTTGAGATAAGTAGGGAGAGGTATAGAGTTTGGAGGGGTCAGAAAGATAGTGAGGGGACCAGGGTTTAGAATGGGTTAAGGTGAAAGAGTGTGGTGTAGGGTCTAGAGTAGGTTAAATAGATAGGGAAAGGAGTAGCGTTTGGAGAAGTTTAGAGGGTTAGGGAGGGGTGCAATATTTAGAGAGGGTTAAGGAGATAGGGAGGGGTGTCGGGTTTGGTGGGAGTTAGAGAGATATAAAAGGGGTGCAGTGCATGGAGGCTGTTATAGAGATAGTGAAGGCGGTAGCGGCTGGAGGAAGTTCCATAGATGGGATGGGTGGAAGGTTTGGAGGAGGGTAAAGAGATAGAGAGAAGTGTCGGGTTTGGGTGAAGGAGAGAGAGATAGCGAAGGGGGTAGTTTTGGAGGAGGTTTGAAGCTCATTGTGTCAGATCAAACACTGACACAGAAACCACCTGCTGACTCCCCTCCCTCAGCCTCACGGAGTCAGATCAAACACTGACACGGAAACATGCTGCTGACACCCCTCCTCAGCTGGTGGATCAGTGTCCCTCTACATTGAACAATACTTGGTGGAAGCACTGAGAGAGTGACAGAGCTGAAGAGTGTATACTGGGTGGGCCATTTCAAAACCAAAACCAAGAGGGGCTCAGCAGCAGCATTACTGATCGAGGTGGTCAGGTCCAAAAGGACATAACTGCTTCACTGTGTCTGCACCGGGTCGGGGGGAACGACTGACAGGTAGAAACATCCTTGACCTCATCCTCACCAACCTACCGGCTGCAGCCACATTGGTCGATGACTGTTTTGGGAACGGTGAACTACCGCACACAGTATTTCGGGAGACAAAGTTCCACTTTTACATGGTGAAGACCCCCTGTGCATTTGTGATACCATTACTGTGCTAAACAGGGCTGATTTCCAATAGATTTTGGAACTTTGCACTGGCCTGTGTGAGGTGGTTCGGGTCATTACCAGCAGCAGCAGGGTTGTACTCCAGCATAAGTTTCACTATCACTGCCTGGTGTATGCTCCACTTTACCCTGACCATCAAGCCAGTGATACAGCCTTGTAAAATGGAGAATACAGGAGGGCCTGACTATAGTAGCACCAAATACACCTCAGAATGAGATGAAGTTACTAAATTGGGCCACTTACTCACCACATGGTATAAATAGAAAATGATACACAGATCTATCCAATGAATCAGGGCTCATCTCTGCAATCCCCTCCTACACAGTCTGGGTGAGTGGTGGTGGACAATCACACAACTCACCGGAGGAGAAGGATCCACACATACCACCTTCCTCAAAGATTGAAGAGCCCAGCACAATAATAGGAAAGCTAAGGCTGAAACTTTCACAACAATGTTCAGACAGAAATATCGATGATTAGTCTCCTCCAGATGGCAGTCTTCAGCTAAACGATTGACAACAAGAAAACACACAGCTGAATTCGAGAGGTGAGGTGACAGTGACTTCACTTTTAACATGATGATAATTACATTTGACTAAATGTCGTATCCAGGATTAACGGCAAACCTGGAGCAAATGGGAATCGTCTGCATTGGCAGAAGTTATACCTGGTACAAAGGAAGGTGGCTGGGATTGGTGGAGAGCAACCATCTTAGCTCTGCTGCAGTTCCCCAAGGGAGGGGTTTCTGGGTAAGCCTGTAGATCAGAAATGGAAAGGTAGGGCACCATACCCCGACAAGATGATTGGGCTGCTCTCTCGTTAGACAGAGACGACTGGCGGTAGATTAACTGGACAGTCATCATGCCTCAAGTGAGGGAGAGCTTGAGTAGGACAGCCTTTATCATACACCTCAGTCAGTGTAGGAATTGAACCCACACTGTTAGTATTAATCTGCATTACAAACCAGCTGTCCAACTAACCAGGTCATCACTCAGCTCCATGTGGTAGGTATTGTAATATTATTCCATTCAGATATGTTCCGAAACACCTTTGGAGCAGGTGGAACTAGTAGCCAGCTTCCTCGCACAGAGAGAGGGACAGCATCAGTGAGCTGTAAAAGCGCTCTCTGTCCTAGGCCCAATAATTTTCAACTGCTTCATAAACGACCATCCCTACTCAAGTGAAGTCACAACTGGGATTGTTTACCAATGATTGGGCAATATTCACCACGATTAGTGATTTACTCTGATACTGAAGCAATCCTTATCCAAATGCAACAAGGACCTGGAAATATGAAGGTGTGCGTTTAACAGTGACAAGAACCATTCCCATTGCACACATGCCAGACAACAACTACCTCTAATAATTGAAAATGGAATCAAATCCTCAAACGTTCAATGTCACCACCATCACTGAACTCCCAAAGACCAATATCCCGCGGATTACCGTTAACCAGAACTGGACTGGTTACTAATTCCTGTAAAGGCCTTATGCTGAAACGTCGACTCTCCTGTACCTCAGATGCTGCCTGACCTGTTGTGCGTTTTCAGCATTACACTTTGATACATGTAAAATAATTGGCGACAAGAATATCTCAAGGGCTAGGAATCCTGCAGAAATAACATAACTCATGATTTCCAAATGCCTTTACACCATCTATAAGACACACATTGAATGTGTGTGCGATGAAATTCCCGCCCCCTCCCCATTTTCCCTGTGAATGCAGCTTCATCCATCAACCACTGACACTCAGGAGCATCAATACCTGCCATCTACACGGTGCTCTGCAGAAATTTAACAAGGCTCCTTACAACGTACCTCTGACACCATGACCGTCAAGAAGGACAAGGGAAACAGACACATGGGATTATCATCATATTCGTTTTCCGTTCCAAGCCAACCACCATCCTGATTGGGAAGTATATTGCCATTCCTTTAGTGTCACTATTTCAAGTTCCCCCCCAATGTTATTAGAACAGAGAACAGTACAGCACAGAACAAGTCCTTCAACCCACAATGCTGTGCCAACCATTGATCCTCATGAATGCACCCTCAAATTTCTGCGACCGTACGCATGTCCACCAGTCTCTTAAATGTCCCCAATGACTTTGCTTCCACAACTGCTGCTGGCAACACATTCCATGCTCTCACAACTCTCTGTGTAAAGAACCCGCCTGTGACATCCCCTCTATACTTTCCTCCAACCAGTTTAAAACTATGATCCCTCGTATTAGCCATTTCTGCCCTTTGAAATAGTCTCTGGCTATCGACTCTCATGATCTTGTATACCTCAATTAGGTCCCTCTCCTCCTGCTTTTCTCCAATGAAAGGAGTCCGAGCTCAGTCAACCTCTCTTCATAAGATAAGCCCACCAGTTCAGGTAGCATCCTGGTCAACTTCCTCTGAACCCTCTCCAAAGCATCCACGTCTTTCCTATAATAGGGCGACCAGAACTGGACGCAATATTCCAAGTGCGGTCTATCCAAAGTTTTATAGAGCTGCAACAAGATCTCACAACTCTTAAAATCAATCCCCCGTTAATGAAAGCCAAAGCACCATGTGCTTTCTTAACAACCTGTCCACTTGGGGGGCCATTTTAAGGGATCTATGTACCTGCACATTGCCAGGAATCCTATTCTTAATCCTGTACTCAGCTTTCAAATTCGAACTTCCAAAATGCATTGCATCGCATTTATACAGGTTGAAGTCCATCTGCCACCTCTCAGCCCATCTCGGCATCCTGTCCATGTCCCGCTGCAGCCTACAACAGCCCTCTATACTGTTAATGACACCTGCAACCTTTGTGTCATCTGCAATCTTGCTGACCCATTCTTCAATCCCCTCACCCAAGTCTTTAATAAAAGTTACAAACAGTAGAGGCCCAAGGACAGAGCCCTTTGGAACACCCACTCACTTCAAGGCAGAATATTTTCCTTCTACTACCACTCTCATTATCTTGTATATTTCAATTCGGTCCCCTCTCCTCCTGCATTTCTCCAATGAAAGGAGTCTTCTGTTGACCAGCTAATTCTATATACAGACAGGTAAGTTCCCCATATCCCATTCCTCCTGACCTTCTGAATGAGCCTACCATGGGGAACCTTATCAAATGCCTTGCTGAAGTCCATATACATCACATCCACAGCTCGACACTCATCAACGTTTCTAGTCAGATCCTCAAAGTATTGTAAGTCTAATTACAGCACATCGACTGCAGTTGTTCAATGTGGCAACACACCCTCACCTTCTCAAGGGCAACAAGGGATGGACAATAAATACTGGCCCAATCATATTCCATGAATAAATGAAATGAAAATATTGTCCACACCTGCCCAATGTTGGACACTGTGCTTTGGGTTTTGTGAGCTCAGGCTGTTAGTGTCTAGGCAGTAACCTGTTTGTTCTAAACAACTGAAGGGATGTGCTGTTTTAAACACTCTGTCTGTCTCTCAGAGGCATGGCCTACATACCGAGCATCACACAGACACTGCAATTCACATCCCATATTACTGAGCTCTGAGATAGACAGAAGCAATTCAAAATGCACCCAGATCTGACTGCAACATGTTTAAACACGCAGTGATAATTGTTGCCATGAAAATGATTATGAGTGAATATCAGCAGGGAGAAAGGGAGGACTGCAGGTGCTGGGGATCAGAATCAAAAAGTGTGGTTCTGAAAAAAAATTACTGAAGAAGGGCTGATGCCCGAAACGTTGATTCTCCTGTTCCTTGGATGCTGCCTGACCTGCTGCGCTTTTCCAGCAACACATTTTCAGTTCTGAAAAAAAACACAGCCATTCAAGTAGCCGCTGAGGAGCAGGAGAGTCGACTCTGAGTTCACAATATTAATAAAAGGGAAAATAAATGTATATTTTCAAATTCCTTGTACTTAATCATAATTTGGTCTTGGGTGCGGGAATGAGACTCATCATATCAATGCTCCTTACTGTGAGTTGGGCACTGTTTTCATCATATTGTTGTTATAAAAGTGAACTGAATACATGATTGGACTTATTGGACAATCTAAAAGTTGGTATTATGAAAGTATGTCAGACCTTCAGTCAAGAGACTATGCTGTTAATGGTTAGAACAATGCTGCAAATATTTACACAGAGATTTCCAGCTCAAGTCACAAGAACGTTGTCTGCGATGATGCCGTCCATCAATGGAGCTGTACAATTCTGTTTGGATACTGACATTGTGGGGCTAACATACACTGGATATGGGTTATGAGGGATTCAATGTAAGATGCCATGTGCTGCAGGAAAACCATCACCTTTATAACACCTTCATTCAGGATCAGGTCCAAGGTGCAGAATTACAGAGTTTAGGTGCCATAACAGAAGCGATATACTTTCAAGACATGGTTGTTTACAGGTCATTGTTACAAATGTTGAACTGCGCCATGTGCTCGTCCATTGACCAGTCTGCCCCACACACCTCAACCCGTTGTTCAGGTATGTCTCTAACCAGTCTATTGCGTGAGCAACTGCCCAAGCTCCAGTTTGGAAGCACTCTGGACAGACTTTGGAGATGGTCAGTGTTTTGGAGGTCATGGTGAGGGCCAGTAACACTGTGTCTGAATTCACGCTTTTCCTCAACGTCATTTCCAACAGCTTTGCTGCCTGCGAGATGGTGTGTTCACTGATCTGAACATGAATCGGCTGTTTACTACAGTCACTGAATTGTGTAATAGTCAAGTATGCGCTCTGGTATTTCAATTATTGTTAACTTCAATTGTTTTCAATTGAAAAATATTGATGTTTGGGTTATTTTAAAATATGTGAGAAATACAGTGATATTAACACTTCATTATACAAAATGTAAAAGTGACCTGTCGTATATTTCCGACGAACTAATCAGAAAACAGTCAGATATTGCTTGTAAAGCAGGATTCTGTGAACAGGACTATGTCACTAAAAACTTCACCATCCTCTCTGGTAGGTTCTGTCCCACTGACAGGACATAAACAGGCTGAGTGGGCTGTTCCTGGCATATAGTCAATACAGTGCTCAGCATTGATGCTGGATCCTGTAGCTGCTAGACTGCTCTGCGGCAGGTTATGGGGGCATCAGTAAAAGGGAAACATATCATTGACCACATCATCACCGATTTGCCTGTTGCAGATACACTTCTCCATTTCATATACCGGTAAGAATGGTCACTGCACAGTGCTTATGGGGAGCAAGGGCTACCTTTACATTTTGCAGACCCACCTCACCATGATATGGGTTTCTCCTGGGACAGGCGTTAAACAGATTGAGCAACAAATGATGATGCATGTATGAGGTGCAATGGGCCATCAGCAGCAGCAGAATCATACTCTGTACAACTCAGTCTGCAACCTCACACCCGACACACGTGCCACTGTACAGTAACCATCACCGCCAGATATACCTCCCACTGTACAGTAACCATTACGGCCCGACATACCTCCCATTGTACAGGAACCATCACGGCCCGACATATCTCCCATTGTACAGGAACCATCACAGCACAACATACCTCCCCCTGTACAGTAACTATCAAGAGCTCAGTGCTTAGCACTACTGCCTCACAGCACCAAAGTCCTAAGTTCAATTCCGACCTTGGTGACTGTCTGTGTGGAGTTTGTATATTCCCCTGTGTCTGCATGGGTTTCTTCCGGTTGCTCCAGCTTCCTCTCACAGTCCAAAGATGTGCAGTTCAGGTGAATTGGCCATGTTAAGTTGCCCATTGTGTAAGGTGCATTAGTCAGGGTAAAATTAGGGCAGGGAATGTGTTTGGGTGGGTTACTCTTCGGAGGGTTGGTGTGGACTGGTTGGGCTGAAGGTCCTGTTTCCACACTGTAGGGAATCTAATCTAACCTCCAAGGTTCAAGTCAGGAATATGATGGAATAATCACTTGTCTGAATGAGTGCAGCTCCAACAGTACGCTAATATTGACTTACTAGGAACAGGCAATGCAGTTGTTTGGGGAATATCCTGTCTCACAAACTTGATTGATTATTTTGAGAAAGTGACAAAATTGATTGATGAGGGCGTGGGGCTGGATGTTCGCCGATTGGACCTTAGCAAGGCCTTGGATATGGTTGCTTATGGCAGGCTCATGCAGAAGGTGAAGTGAAATGGGATCAGCATTCAGTTAGTAAGATGGATAGAGAACTGCTTGGTCATTGAAGACAGAGTAGTGGTGGAACAGTGTTTTTTGTGACTGGAGATCTGTAAATAGATTGGCGGAGTTGCAGATTGTGAGGATGATTGCCAGAGCATACAGCAGGATATAGGTCAGCTGCAGACTTAGAAAGAGAAAACACAGATGTCACTTTATTTGGACAGTTGTGACGTGATGCATTTTGGAAGGTCTAATGCAGGAGGGAATTATAAAGTGGATGGAAAAACTACTGGCCGCATCAACATCTGAAGGGATCTAGGTGTACAGCTCCTCAGTTCCCTGAAAGTGACAACACGGGTGGATAGGGTGATCAAGAAGACTGACGGCAAACTTGCAGCCGTGCATTGGAGCATACAGTATGAAAATTAGCAGGTCATATTGCAGCTGTAGAGAAACTTAGTTCGAGGTACATTTAGAATATTGTGTACAGTACTGGTTACACACCAGCAGAATGATGTGGAAGTGTTGGAGATGGTATGGAAAGGTTTTACCAGGATGTTATTTGGTTTGGAGGGCATTATCCAGAAGGAGAAATCGAACAAACATGGTTTGTGTGCAGCTGGGTATCATTGGTTATGCGGCTACCTGATAGATATTTACAAAATTATCAGAGGCATAGATAGAAGGACAGTTAGAGGCTTTTTCCCAGAGTAGAAATATCAATTACTCAGGACCATAGGTTTTTGGTAAAAGGGAGAACGTTCGGGAGATATGATCGGCAAGGTTTATTTTTGCTGTTCCAGACAGAATGTGCAAGTGCCTGGAAGGCACTGATAGAGGAGACAGAGCTAATATAGCACGGTTAAAGAGGGACCTTGGCACAAATATGAGTAAGTAGGGAACAGAATGATATAGAGGGTGTCGGAGCAAAAACTTTCTTTTTAACTTTAGAATGGCATCATGTGTCAGTCCGGATGAAGGGCCTGTTCCTGTGTTGGACTGATCGCTAAAACAAGATTTGAGCAAGGGAGTGGCACGATGTTGACTGAATGATTATTGATGATCAACACCACATTCAGTGGGTCACTCCTCAACAACTTGCAGCTTCATAACCTCCCTCCCACAGTAGGGAAACTCAATATGGAAAATTGGACGTGAAAGTCCAAGCTGGTAACTGGTGACTCCATCTTGCCCCTCGCTCCTGCAGCCTTCTATCTTGGACAACAACGTCTCGGGGGACACTGCACAGACAGAAGTTGCATGTAATCCACACCCACCAATGCTGGCACATGTCACATGCCAGCGTCACCATGCCATCCCAGCACATCTCCGACCCACTGACAGTATACATTTGTACTTCAATGCTGCAGCTCAGGGTGCACTCACAACTCTCATTGCAATTCTGCTGCAAGGACACAGTGCTTAGAGGCACACACCCAGCTCATGGACTGCCCCTCTGGGATGATCACTCCATGTTTGTACCCACTCAATGCTGCCGCAAGGACACTGTGCTCAGGGACACACCCAACTCATGGCCTGTCCCTCTTGGGTGCTCATTCCGTGTTTGTACACATTCACTTTGAACTGACTTGAATGCTCACAGAATGATTGCCTTGCCTTACCCTGCCTTCAGCAGTGTTTCCCCTCAGCCAGAGCTACAAGGCTCACCCGCCTGCTGTATTCTCTTGGTGTTTAGCACAGACACAAAACGAGGAAACCTGATATCATTGTCCACAGTCAGTCACGGTGCCCAGCACAGTGAGTCAGCGGGAGTCTCAGATCCCAGTGAGCAAGCTTGGGCATGGTCAGCCACGGTGCGCAGCACAGTGAGTCAGGGGGAGTCTCAGATCCCAGTCAGGGAGCTTGGACATGGTCAGTCACGGTGCCCAGCACAGTGAGTCAGGGGGAGTCTCAGATCCCAGTCCTGGAGCTTGGACATGGTCAGTCACGGTGCCCAGCAGTGAGTCAGCGGGAGTCTCAGATCCCAGTCCGGGAGCTTGGACACGGTCAGTCACGGTGCCCAGCACAGTGAGTCAGGGGGAGTCTCAGATCCCAGTCCTGGAGCTTGGACATGGTCAGTCACGGTGCCCAGCAGTGAGTCAGCGGGAGTCTCAGATCCCAGTCCTGGAGCTTGGACACCCTCAGTCACGGTGCCCAGCACAGTGAGTCAGGGGGAGTCTCAGATCCCAGTCCGGGAGCTTGAACACGGTCAGTCACGGTGCCCAGCACAGTGAGTCAGGGGGAGTCTCAGATCCCAGTCAGCGAGCTTGGACACGGTCAGTCACGGTGCCCAGCACAGTGAGTCAGGGGGAGTCTCAGATCCCAGTCAGCGAGCTTGGACACGGTCAGTCCGCCTCTCATGGGTTTTAGGGTCAGGATCCTCCCCTGTGATAGAGTGAGGAGCTGAATATTGGGGAGCCACCTATCCCTCTTGACTCTTTCTGCTCTTGTGTGGGTTGGTTCCTTCCGAAATGTGAGAATTACCAAACAGTACTAATGGAGGTGGAATTATTTGTAACAGCTGGTACAGCTGGGGGAAAGGTAGCGAGGTGTCCCGAGTGAGTGAGTAGGCTCTTTCTCTTGGGCGCCTTAACTAATGCTAATCAAAACCAATACTTCCACCTTCATCCTTTCCCTTCCCTTCTATAATTTCAGAATCCCTGATACTCAGCAATATTTAACACACAGTCCTGCCATTCCTTGAACCAGCTCTCGGTGATCAGTCCATCAGATTTCCACACACCAATCTGCATCTCGAACTCTCCAAACTCCGAGTATTCATGTCTATGCAGAGTACCTCAGATTAAAACTTTCTTTCTTACTCCATCTTCCACTGATAAACTTGTTGTTGTAAATTAGTACCAACTGTATCTCCCATTATTTTGAGAATCCTGGTAGTCTCCTCTACTATTCCTTTTTGGATCCTATGCACCCGCCAAGTTATTTTCAATCCCTCCCAAACACCGCACAAGGAACTCAGTCCCAGCTCTGTCATGTTAGCCCATCCAGCATGTACAGTTGGTGCCTTCCCCAGAACCAGTCCCAATGTCCCAGAAAACCGAAGCCCTTCCGGCTGCACCATCATTCCAGTCACACTCTCATCTACCTAAAACTCCGAGTTCTGTTCTCACTTGGACACGGCAGTGGTAGTAACCAAGAGATTGCTACATTTGAGGTCCCGCTTGCTAACCATCCACCTCGCTCCCGAAATTCCGATTCCCAGACCGCTTCACCCTTCCTACCAAGGTCATTCCTACAAACATTGACATGACCTTTTACTGCTCACTGTCCCCCAGACGAACGTCCTGCAGACACCATTATATTCTTAACCCCACTATCCTGGAATAACAGAAACACTGACGCCTTCTTCAATTGCCTGACTCACCTGTGACTATTGATCCTCTTTCCTTTTCCCTCCCCTACTGTACAGTCAGGCTGCTTGTGGTGCTTCAGACATGGCTCCGACTGCCCTCCCCGAACAGCCCGCACCTTCATCAGCTTCCAAACCAGGAAACTGAATTGGGAGGGAGATATCAGGATATCCTTCCATTCCCTGAATGTTTCTCTTCGATTGTCTAGTCCCCTATTCCCTTTCTTCTTCTTGGCTGTCATGTCTGCAGGGTGATCTGCTCTCTGTGTGAGCTATTCACCTAACTGTCAGAATCACAGATGTCCCATAGATGCTCTAGTTACTATCTGAGCTCCAAGACCCAGTGTTCATCCAGGACACGAGCAGGGGCTATGACTTCCCGATGTAACAGAATATATTTTCCTTCTAACAAACATGTCTTGTCATGTCTTAAAATACAACATGTCTACAGTAACTTAATTACTTAGAATTAAATTAACATCAGGGAAAAAAACTCTCTTATACAACTGTGGCTTACTGAGGGTAATATATATATTGGCTCAGAATTTCACTTCTCCCTCTTATTTCTGAGTTCAACCCTTATTTCAGAAGTTGAAAAAATAAATTTGCTAACTTCTATCAATTTACTGACAGTCCCTAATAACGGTGCATTACCTGCCAATGAATTTACAGCCTTTTCTGTGAAGGCTCCTGTACTTCTTCCAAACTCGGTGCAGGCAGGTCCAAGCAGCAGAAAGTTATCTGTGTGACTTCCAGGTACGTGTATTCCTCCAGCTCCCACTCCACTCTGCTCACTCACAGGGTCACCGTCTCTGTTACTCCCAGGTACGTGTAATCCTCCAGATCCCACTGCACTCTGCTGCCTCACAGGGTCACCGTCTCTATGACTGCCAGGTACGGGTAATCCTCCAGCTCCCACTCCACTCTGCTTCCTCACAGGGTCACCATCTCTGTGACTCCCAGGGACGTGTAATCCTCCAGCTCCCACTCCACTCTGCTTCCTCACAGGGTCACCATCTCTGTGACTCCCAGGGACGTGTAATCCTCCAGATCCCACTCCACTCTGCTTCCTCACAGGGTCACCGTCTCTATGACTGCCAGGTACGTGTAATCCTCCAGCTTCCACTCCACCCTGCTCCCTCACAGGGTCACCATCTCTGTGACTCCCAGGCACGATTAGGCCATGATCGTCAGTGCTGATTTATATCCTCCCACTTTGCTGCCTCTGTAACTCCCAGGTGTGAGTGAGCCTCATGCTCCTGCTCCAAGTTGCTCCGTCACATGGTCACTCCCTCTGTGACTCGGTGCTGATTTCGAGCCTCCTGCTCTGCTGCTTCTCCAACTCCGAGTCCTAGTTGACCTCGATCCTCGCTACTGATTAATGTTCTCCCGCTCTGTGCTGCTGTCTCTCAGGTTCTCTGCCTTTGCGACTCCCAGGTAATGGTAGGCCTCGAGCGTCAGCTAAGATTTATGACATCCCATTCCGCACTGCTCTCTTACAGGATTGCTGTTGTGCCTGGAAGACAGTGGGAAAGAGGAGGATTAGACAGAGCAGAGGGTGTTACAGTGATTGAGCGAGCTATATGGGATGAAACAAGATATCTGGGGAGCTAGGCAGATCTGCAGCGTCGAAAGCAGGTCATTGGAAGATACAGTGAGAGTTGCAGACACAGAAGAAGGTGAAGGAAGTAGAGATCGTAGCTTGTTCATGACAGAGCTATGTAGAGTCAAATGTGTTTTTTCTGTGCTGCTTACAGAGATGTGTAGACTTCATCAAATACAAATTGAGAGCCAGCAAGTGTTGTATGGTACTGGAGACTGTTGGATGTTACAGAGCGAGAAGACTTGCAGTAACTGGGGGGAATATAAATTTTTGGAGCACTTGTGGTGTTCAAGGACCCTCAGGACATGAGGAGGTGCAGAGAATGGGAGCATTCCAAATAGTGGGATTGTGGGAGCTGGAAGTCCCGAGATGGACAAGGAGGATGAAAAGTTCCAATTTACCACATGCAACCATTGTAATTATAGAGATTTAAGGAAGGGAACCTGTGCTCTCATTGATTACAACTATATGGAGAGTTACAGAAACTGAAGGGGTTACAAATTTTAAAATGGAGAGATTTTAGGTGATCAGACATTTAAACAAAAATAAAGAAATGTTAGAGATCTCTAACACAGATGGGAATGGAAGAGGTGAGATAGTGTGAGGAACTATAAAAGTTATAAGTCGGGGAGTATGTCAGATATAAAAGGGAGAGCTGCATTGTCTGTGTGCAGTTAGAGACATGAGGAGTGTTGTAGCGCCTGCTGGAGGCTACATGGATAACAACAGTTCCAACGGCTGGTGCAGTGGCTCAGGAAGGCAGCTCACCACCACTTTCTCAGGGACAACTCCAAATCAACAATAAATGCTGACTCAGCCAACAAAGCTCATGTTCATCAATGAATGAAGGAATAAAAGATGTACAAGTAGCACTGAGGTCACTCAGGCAGGCCCTTTCAACAGCACTTCATAAACCCAGAACCAGTATACCCTGGAAGGACAGGAGCTCCAGGTGCACGGGAACACCAGCATTTCCAACGTGCCCTCCAAGACACGCTACATCCTCCCAGCACTGTGTCTGTCCCTACACCCAAAGTACAGTAGTGGGTCAGGAAGGCAGCTCCCCACCACCTTCTCCAGGGAATTACAGATGGGAAGGTAATGGTGGAACTCTGCTGTTTACATCCAGACAGAAAAATAAATCCAGCAGTTGGTGTGAAATGAAATTTCCCCGTCAGAACAACATGCTGAGCATGGATAGAGGATTTGTCTGATTGGCACAAAGCAGAGAGTGTGAAGAAAGGGGTCTTTTTCACGATGGGAACTGGTGATGAGGGGAACACCGCAGGGGTCAGTGTTGGGACTACACGCTACACGTTATACATTTAGAGTCTGGACAAAGGAAGTGAATGGGTATGAGAAATAGGTTTCCAAGTAAGATCCCAGGGATGAAATTCCTGTCATATGAGGAGCAGGTGAAGTCTCTGGGTCTGCACTTGATGAGGTTTCAGAGGCAGTGGCAGAATCTCATTCAAACTTACAGAATACTGAGGGGCCTGGATGGAGTGGACGGGGGCAAGATGTTTCCACGAGCAGGAGAGACCAGGGGCCAAGGGCACAGCTTCAGAGTGAAGGGACGGCCCTTCAGTATAGAGATGTGGAGGAATTTATTCAGCCAGAGGGTGATGGATCAGTGGAACTCACTGCATCATGGGGCTGTGGATGCTAAGTAATTCAATGTATCGAACTCCGAGATAGCTCGGTTCTTGATGAATAAAGAGATCAAGGGTTACCCGGAGTAAGTGAGAGACTGGGGTTGAGAAACAATTCAGCCATATTCAAATAGTGGAATAGACCCGATGGACCGAATGGCCTAATTCTGCCCCTATACATGATGGTCCTATGGTCTGCTCTTTTTCCATAGGTTTCTATGTATGCAGTTATCATTTCTGGCATATTGTTTACCACACATTCCAGCACTTTCCTGATTATTGTTGTCACCTCTTGGTTTCAGATATACTGCAGAAAGCTACATCACAGAGTAACTTGGGAATCATTGTGTATAAATCTCAGAAAGGTGGCATACAGGACCAGCAGGACATAAAGAAGGCAAATGGAATGCTGGCATTGATTCTAAAGGGAATGGAGAATAAAAATAGGGAAGGCTTGTAACAACTATAGAGGACTGCAATCAACTCACATTGAGAATACTGTGAACAGGTTTGGTCCCCTATCTGGAGGGAAAATGCTCTTGCATTGGAGGCAGCCCAGAGAAGGTTCACCAGGCTTTTCTTCAAAATGGGGGGATATTGATGAGAAGAAGTGGAGAAGGTTGAACTTGCAGTCGTTAAAATTTAGAAAATGAGGCAAATTTATTGATACACCGAAGATTATTGTGTTCTTACAGATTCGGTACTGGGACATTGTTTCCCTGAGCAAGGATCTGTAACCGGAGATAAAGGGGAATACAGACACCAGAGAAGCTAACAGAGAAAAGCTGGGTTGTACAGACTGGAGGATGTTACAGAGTTCGGGTGGTTTGAGATCACTGTTGGTGGTTAGAAATCAGATAGGTTGTCGGGCTGAAAGATGTCAAGGAGATTTACAGGGTTATCAGTCCTGAAGGATTACAGCAACAGCGAGGAATATAGCGACGAGAGATTACACAGATGGGGTGATCGTTGGAGCTTCAGGAGATACAGAGACTGGGAGGGTTCTCGGGACTGGAGATTACACAGATATTGGTGGTAGTTGGAGCTTTAGGAGAAAGGGAGGATTGTAGGCACCGATTGTAGACAGTTGGGGAGCTAGTTGGAGCTGGAGGAGTTTATAGAGCCCGGGAAGATGGTTGGTGCCGCGAGTTACATTGACATAGATAAAAGTTGGAGCTGCAGGAGAGAGGGAGATAGAGAGGGTTGAAGGGTCTGAATCAGTTCACACAGCCAGGGAGAAGTGTAGGGATTGGAAGAGCCGGAGATATTGAGTGTTGTAGGTCTGTAGGAACTCAGAGAGCTACTGAGGACTGTGAAGGCAGGTTTGCAGCATTCCCATCAGTTACACAGAGATGTGGAGTGCTGTTGTGGAGGAGGTTACAGAAATCAACAGGATTGCAAATTATGGAAGATATTACAAAGACAGTGAGCTGTAGTATTTGAGGAGGTTACAGGGACAGGATTCATTGACATGTTGGAGGCTGCTACTGGTGTTAAACATGCTGCAAGGGATCATATTCCTTACATCGATCAGGGGGATTGGAAGCTCCGGAGATGAAGAATGAGAAATGCAATAACTGAAGAATATCACAGAGATGGGGAGGAACGGTTGAGGGGCATTAACCAAAAGGATGTGAAAGCAGAAGGTATCATTAATAGGTTTTCAAAAGACGGGAAAGGTGAGGGTGTTGTCCAAGGTGAGGGGGATGGTCTCAGGCTGCAGTCTGAAGATTGAGGCTGGGACAGAATTTCAACAGAGTAATTTCAATTGATAACCAGGGAAGAGCACAGCAGACAATAAGGGAAAACTGATGAATTAAGCTGCATTTATTTTGATGTAACATACCTGACAGGTAATGCAGATGAACGCACTGCATGGATGCGAACATGGGACTGGGAAATGACAGGAATTACAGAAACAGATCTGAGGGAGGGACAGGACTCGCAGATCATTGTTCCGGAGGACAGATTCAACAGGAAGGATAGAAGGGGAGGCAAGAGAGTAGAGGGAATGGAGTTTTTGATCAGTAAACACATCACTGCAGCACTGATAGAGGATATTCCTGGGGATCGCCCAGTGAAGCTGTATTAGTGGAACTGAGAAATACGGCTGGATGATCAGTTTGATATGACTGTACTATAGGCCCGCAGTAGTCAGCGGGAAATTGATCAGCAAATATGTCAGAGATCTCAGATATCTGTAAGAATGATTGGGTTGTAATGGTCGGGGATTTTAACTTTCCAAACCTAGATGGGGACTGCCAGAGTGTTCACAGCTTGGATGGGAGGAATTTGTTCAGTGTGTTCAAGAAAACTCTCTCCATCAGTATATAACTGGCCCGACTGGAGAAAGGGATAAAACCTGACCTCCCCTTGGGAAACAAGGTAGTGAAAGGGGCTGAAGTGTTTGTGGGGGAGCACTTTTGCAAATTCACCACATTTCTATTAGTTTCAAAATAGCGATGGAAAAGATGGAAAAGGACAGGCTTGGTCCACAAGTTAAAGAACAAAACTGGCCTTGCCCCAGTCTAGAAGGTATTAGGCAAGACTGTCCAAAAGTTGATTCGTGGAGGCTATTTGCAAGTACAGGAACGTCGTGCAAGTGGGATTCTTTCAAAAGAGAGATAAATTAATATTTCAGGGCCAGCATATTCCTGATAGTGTGAAGAACAATGCTGACACAAATAGGAAACACTGGATGACTGGGGATATTGAGGTTCTAGTCAAGACAAAAGGGGGCATATTTCCTATATAGCCAGCTGAATTAAGTCAATCCCTTGAAGAACATTGTGGGTATAGTAATACTCTTAAGAGGGACACCATGAGGGCCTAAAGGGGAACTGACAGGGCTCTGGCAGAGAAAGTTCAGGAAAATCCAGAGAGATTCTACAAGTATATTAACAACGAAAATTAACTCGGGACAGAATGCGACCCCTTAAAGTCATCTATGTGTGAACACACAGGAAATGGGCGAGATCCAAAACAAACACTTCACGTCAGAACTTACTGTGGAAAACACACTGGGGAAGCCGGGAAATAAACAGTGATATTTTCAGAAGAGTCCACATGGGAGAACGGGAGGTGCTGAAGTTTTGGAACACATGAAAATTAGACAACGCCCTGGGAACCACTCAAGTATATCGCAGGACATTGGGGTAAGTTAAGGAAGAAACTTACAACAATATTTCTATCACTGACAGCCATGGGTGGTGAGCTGGGAGCCTGGAGGTTGCCTAATGTTGTGCCAGTATTTAGGAAAGCCTGCGGGGAAACGCCAGGGACATAAACACCAATAAGCTTGATGTCAGTGGTTCTAATGTTGTTGGAAGCAATTCTGCGGGACAGGACTGACATGCATTTGGAAAGGCAACGATTGATTAGGGATAGTCAGCATAGTTTTGTGCATGCAAAGCCGTGTCTCTCAAAATTGTTGAAGAGTTGACCAAGAAGATGGATGAAGGCAGAGCAGTATACGTTGTCTATATTGACTTCAGCAAGGCCTTAGACAGGATTTAGTGTGGTGCACTGGTTAGTAAGGTTAGATCACATGGGATCAGGGAGAGCAAGACAAACAAACACAAAATGGGCTTGAGAGTAGGAGAGAGAGGATGGTGGGAGAGGGTTGTTGTGCAGACTGAGGGCCTCGGACCAGCGGTGTGCCATAAGGATTGGTGCAGGATCTGTATTATTGACATAAACGAGAATATATGAATTAGTGTTAGTAAGTTTGTGGATAGTAAAGTAAGTGTTATAGTGGGCAGTGAATACAGTTATCAAAGCTGAACTTAACCAACTGAGCCAATGGGTCAAGAAATGAAAGATGGAGCTGATTTCAGGTGTTGGATTTTGTTAAGACAAACCAGGGACGACTAACACAATTAATGGCACAGCCTCTGGACAGTGTTGTCGAACGGAGAGAGACCAAGGGATTCAGTTACATTGTTCCTTGGAAATGGAGTCACAGGTGGACAGGATGGGGAAAATGGATTTGGCACACTAGCCCTCATGGGTCAGTGCATTGAGTACATGAGTTGGTACATCATGATACGGCTGTATCAGACATTGCTGCGTCTCCAGTTGGAGTACTGTGTAGAATTCTGATCCTCTTGCTTCAGGAAGCATATTATGAAACTGTAAATGGAGCAAAGATTGACGTAGATGTTACTGATACTGGAGCGTTTGACAGAAACAGAGAGGCTGGATAAGCTGGAAAGCAACATGGGTGGAATGAGATAGATTTGGCAGATATGGTTAATGAGAATCCAAAGAGATTCTACAGCATACAAGTGCAAAAAAAGCTACTAGAGAACCAATAGAGCCCCTCAAAGATCAATAAGGCCATTCATGTGTGGAACCACAGGAAATGGGCGCGACACGAAATGAATATTTCATGGCAGAACGTACTGTGGACAAAGACTAGAAAACAAAAGGAAAGAAATAGTGATGTCTTGAAGAGTCCCCATTACAGAAGAGGTGGTGCTGGAGGTCTTAGCACATAACGGTAGAGAAAGCCCTGGGTCCTGAACAAGTGTACCCCAGAACATTGTGGCAAAGTCGCAGTAGGGACCGTGGCAGAGATATTTGTATCATTATCCTTCGTATTTCCATTGGGTGTAGGTGGCTGAGGGGTGACCTTATAAAGGTTTATAAAAACATGACGGTATACGTAGGGTGAAGAGTGAAGGTCTCTAACTCAGGGTAGGGGAATCCATAACTAGAGGGCATAAATATGAGGTGGGAGAGGAAATACCTAAAAGCGACCAGAGGAGCACATTTCCACACAGAGAATGGTGCACATATTGAATCAGCTGCCGCTGAAGTGGTAGAGAAAAGTACAATTCCATCATGGAAAAGACATTTGGGCAGGTACATGGAGAGGAGAATTTTGACCGGATAGGGACCAAACGTAGCCAAATGCAACTCGTTCAGGAACCGTGATCAGCATGGACTAGTTGGATCGAAGGAACCGTTTCTGTTCTGAATGCTTCTTTCTCCAGTTATTGGAGGAGGAGACCACTGAGATAAGGCATGTTGTAGACACTGAAACAAGTTCCAGCGATGGAGATGGTAATCTAGAATGCAGTATATATCAAATATGTGGAGGGACTATCGGGAAGGGAGTCGGTTACAAGGACAGGAATTATTATAGGAGTTAAAAATTATTGAAGACACTGGTCCACGAGACATGGTATATGTACAGTGTTGGAGGGGGAACACAGAACAGAAAGATCCAAGGCAGCATTCCCACACACTCATGGGAAACCTGATTTCCCCTCTGTTATACTGATGTTCACTAAGACATCACAAGCCTGGATTGATAACTGTGACACTCCTGATGCTATCTCAATGCATCAAAACTTACAGTAGGGGTGGTGATTGACCTGGGGTGTGTCTGTACTGTGCTCCCCCTCCAGCACTGTATCTATGTCATATCTTCTTAGCCGATCTTTGGATCCCTCTCATAGCTCTCTTCTCTGTGCACTGTGAGTGATCTTACCTCACTGCAGGATTTATTGAATGCTCCAGATCTCCCTGCTCTTTGTCTCTCTGGCTAAACAACCATCTTCAATGAGGTGATAGACGAGGCACCCAACAGTTGTGAATTCTATTGAGTCAGGAACTTACTGATTACATGCAGGAGACAGAGAAATAGACAGGATGGGAAATTAGACTGATGGAGTGAAGGTTATACACGGCGAATAACAGTGAGTTCCACAAAGATCTGGAAAGTCCCAGTCTCCATCCCTGGCCTGTGCTGTTGTGTCTCTCTGGAGTGGAGAATTCTGTTGGCTCAGGATCTGGAGTAGCTGCAAGAGCGAGAGGCGCTGACAGAGGCAGAAATTGTACCCACGCAATGAGGAATACCACATGGAGAGATACTGAGTGATATCACCAGATTGCAGGAAGGTATCAGGATCAAACAATCATGAAGGAAAAACAGGTTTAGCTCCATGATGCACTGGTATCAGTGTTCAGGGATGAATAGCCTGTGAGCAGGTGAAGTGATGGCTTAGTGGTGTTATTGCTCGAGCATGTATTCACAACCTCAGGTCGGGGGTGGAAGGTTTTACCCCCACCATTAGAGATGGTGGAATTTGAAAAGAATTATTTTAAATATAGCAATTGACAATCGATCAATGCCATTACTGATCTACAATAAATCCAAACATTTCTCCTTTCAAGAAGGATATCTGCCCATCCTCATGTGGTCTGCATGACATCCCCACAGCAAAGTGTTTGCCTCTTAATTACCCTCTGAAATGGCCAAGCAAGTTACTGATCTGAAGAGCAGGTTAGGGCTGGGCAAGAAAGTTTGGTCAGCCAGAGACATCCATATCCCATACTTGATTTTTAAAAACAATCCATTCTGATGGTCCCACTGGACCTGAGCTGGGGCCAGTGTCCTGGCCAATCATGTCGGTAGTTGTATGGACAGGGCTTTAAACTGACAGAGAAGATGCCGGGACAGAGTTCAGGTGAAAAGAGCTTTCCAAATCCAAAGAGAAAAGGTGACGTTTCAGAACAGCATAGGAATGTGGCCAGAGACAAGCAGAAAGGAACAAGATGAGACAGAGTTTAACTAAAACTATATATCAGCGAATCGATTTGAGACAGGAAATTGTGGGAAAGAGTAAATTATGTTTTGTTTTGGAATGGACAAAGTCTCTTCAATAAGGTGGATGGATTTGTGACACAGAGGTGAAAGAGATTTAAAAACCAGAGATACGTGGTGACAGGGCGAACAAAAGGTGGAAAATAAATATTCAATAGTTCACAAACTTGCAGAAACTCAGGCAAAAGGGTAACGCTAACAATAATGGATAACAAAGTCATTACAGAGAAAGCATTTGGCCTCAGATCATGAAGTAGAGTCAGTCTGAATGTAAATTCTGGGTACTACTTGCCAAGGACACAAGGAGCAGGAGAGATTTAGCCATCGAACAGCATTTCATTGTTCAATACTGCATTAAACAGGAACTCATTGGAACTTTTAATGATGGTATTGTGATAATTTAGTGAAACTTCAACATTCATATAATCTTGACAATCATACTGACAAAGTGATATTCGAAGAGCAGATTGTAGATTTATTTTCAGTGTTTCTTTGAATAACAAATTGTGCAACTGGCTAGGGACATAACTATCTCAGAGCGAATGTTGTGTGATGAAATTAGTGAATGAGTAATGTCATCTGGGGAGATCCTCCGGGAAATTGTGATAAAGTGCAGTTTAAAGAAATATAAAGTTTTAAAGGAATTACAGAAAAGACAAGCTACAACTAGAAATAAAAACAGCCAATTATACGAGTTTGAGCGGAGAACTGGCCAAGGTAAACAGGCAGAACAGACTGAAACATGTGTCTGTAAATGAAGAGTGGAAAACATTTGAAGGAATAGTGGAAAATACTCAACAAAAGAAAATTCCATTGCAAAAGACAAAACCTCAGCAAGAAATTACCTCCCCTCCCTACTCAGGAAAAAATGGATCATATTAGATTATGACGCTTAGAAGATCACCACAAAGTTCTTAAAATCCTGAAATGAGAGAGAGTTTAAGCAGTAAGTATTAGAGGGATTGCGAAGGGTCTGTTAGCAGGAGGAGGGCAGTGGAAAGGGGAATCATTGTCAGGGCTTAATGACACGATATGAACAGGGAGAGGTGAAGGTGCTGGAGGTGGTGAGAGTGTTACAGAGAGTGGTCAGAGCCTGAACCGTGTTACAAAGCCAGTACGGATTGCTACAGATGCGGATTGCAAAGGTAGGGAGGGATATCTGCATTTTATTTATTCATGCATGGGATGTGAGGGTCACTGATTGGACCAGTATTCTTTGCCCCCACTGCTAATTACCCAGAGGGCAGTTCAGAGTCAGCTATATTGCTGTGGGTCTGGATTCACATGTAGGCCAGACCAGGTTAGAATGTCGGATGTCCTTCACTAATGGAGGTAATTGAACCAGATGAGTTCTATCTGACTGATCAACAATGTTTCCTCACCAATGTCTTGTTCAGACAACATGACATCCCAACTCCTACTCTCAATGTTCTAACCAATGAAGGTAGCCACTCCAAACGCCTGCTTCACCAGCCTGTCTACCTGTGACACCATTTTCAAAGAACTGTGTACCTGCATCTCTGGGTCACTGACTGACAACACTACCCAGGGCCCGAACATTAACTGTACAAGTCCCACCCTGGTTTGTTTCACCAAAATGGAACACTTCACATTTATCTAATTAAACTCCATCTGCTATTCTTCAGCTCAGTATCCCAGCAGTCCTGTTCATCCTGTTGCATCTTAGATAACCTTCTTCACTGTCCACTTTCCCACATATTTCAATGTCACCCAAAAAACTTACTTACCAGGAAACAAATATTCCCATCCAAACCATTTATCCAAATTACAAACAACAGTGGACCGACTGCACCGCTGGTCACATGCCTCCAGTCAGAAAAACAACATGTCTCCCCTCACTCTTTGTCTCCTACCATCAAGCCAATTTTGTATCCAGTTGACTAGCTCCTCCTGAATGCCATATGCTTTTACATTGATCTGAGCTTATTACCCAGTTTATCAGACAGAACACAGAACAGTGCAGCATAAGACCCTTCGGCCATGATGCCATGCCAACCTTTTATCCAACATTAAGATCAAAGTAACCTACATACCTTTCATTTTAATGCCATCCATGTGTCTATCCACGAGTGTATTAAATGTCCCGAATGTATCTGACTCTCCCAGCACTGCTGGCAGTGCATTCCACACACCCCAACACACACACGTTGTGTAAAGAACCTGCATCGGAAATCTCTCCTTAACCATCCACCAATCACCTTAAAATTATGCCCGCTCAGAATAGCCATGTATGCCATAATATAAAGAAGTCTCTCACTATTCACGCTATGACTCTCGTCATCTTGTTCACCTCTACCAACTCGCCCCTCACCCTTCTTCACTCCAATGAGAAAAGCCGAACCCCCCTCAACCTTTCTTCATAAGACATGCTCTCCAGCACAGGCAGCATTCTGGTAAACCTCCAATTTAGCCTCCCTAAGCTTCCACTGCCTTCCTGTAATGAGGGGACCAGAACTGAACACAATATCAAAAGTGGGGTCGAACCCAGGCTCTATAGAGCTGAAGAATAACTTCACTGCTTTAAAACTCAATCCCCCAGCAATTGAAAGCCAACACAACATATTCCTTCATAACCACCCTATCAGCTTGGGTGGCAACTTTGAGGGATCGATGGATGTGGTACCCAAGATCGCTCTGTTCCACAACACTACTATGTATTTTGCCTTGAACCCTATATTCTGCATTCAAGTTCGACCTTCCAAAATGAAACATTTCAGACTTTTTCAGATTGAACTCCATCTGCCGCTTCTCAGCCCAGCTCCGTATCCTGACAATATCCTGCTGCAACCTACAACAGACCTCCACACTATCCACCACTCCACCAACCTCCATGTCACTGGCAAAATTACTAACCCATCTTCCACAACCACATCCAAGTTGCTTATTAAAAAAATCACAAAGAGCAGAAGTCCTGCAACCAATTCCTGCAGAACACCACTGGTCACCGAGATGCAGACTGAATGCTTTCCATCTATTACCACCCTCTGTCTTCTATGAGCCAGGAATTCTGTATCCAGACAGACAGGTATC
This sequence comes from Chiloscyllium punctatum, assembly GCF_047496795.1. Lineage (NCBI taxonomy): Eukaryota > Metazoa > Chordata > Chondrichthyes > Orectolobiformes > Hemiscylliidae > Chiloscyllium > Chiloscyllium punctatum. The sequence goes on from NC_092762.1 coordinate 25,622,224, forward strand.
CTGTATCCTATGCCTCTGTATTCTCTGAATGAGCCATAAAGGTGTTTTGTCACATTCTTGAAGAGTTCAATAAGATTTGTGAAGAAGAGACCTGTCCCTTACAAAGCCACGCTGAGTGACTATCTCGAGTCAAACTATGGTTTTCTACGGAGTCATAAATCCGCTCTCTCAGAGTCCTCTCTAATAATCTGCATACCACAGACATAAGAAAGTGAGGTCTGTAATTCCCAGGATTATCCCTATTCCCTTTCTTGAACAAGGCAGTAACATTTGCCGCCTTCCAATCATCTGGTACGATTCCGGTGGAGAGTGAGGGTGCAATGGTCATCGCCAAAGGCACAGCAATCCATTCCCTCGCTTCATGTAGTTACTTTGGGCATATGCCATCTGGTCCAAGAGACTTTTTTATCTTTATGTTTTACACAATTCTCAGCACATCCTCCTTCTTAACATCAACCTGTTCGTATATATCAGTCATTTTCATACAGTTCTCACAAATGACAATGTCCCTCTCAGTAGTGAATACTGAAGCACAGTATGCATTAAGGACCTCTCCTACTTCCTGTGACTCCAGGCGCATGTTTCCTCCACTATCCCTGACCGGCCCTACCCTCACTCTGACCATCCTCTTGTTCCTCACATCAGTGGAGAATGCCTGACGGTCTTCCTTAATCCTTCCCAACAAAACTTTTTCATGTCCCATTCTAGCTGTCCGAAGTCCATTCTTCAGTTCCTTCCTGGCTACCTTCAGTGAGTCCCCAGAGTGTGGAAAAATGCCATTTGGCCCAACAACTCCATACAGACCCTCTGAAGAACATCCCACCCAAAACCATTCCCCCACCCTATTACTCTCCATTTACCCTCACTAACGTGTCAATCCTGCACACCCCTGAACACTATGGGTAATTTACCATGGCTGAGTCACCTAATCTACACATCCTTGGACAGTGGGTGGAAACTGGAGCACCTAGAGGAACCCCACGCAGACATGGGGGGAACGTGTAAACTCCACACAGACAGTCGCCCGGGCCTGGAATTTAAATCGGGTCCCTGGATCTATAAGGCAGCCGGGCTAACCATTGAGCCACCATGCTGCACCTATATAACCCTATAGAGGGCTAACGATCCTAGCGTCCTCAACCTTATGTAAGTTTCCCTCTTCCTCTCCACATATCTTGGAACGTTGTCAAATGCTTTGCTGAAGTCCATGTCGACAACATTGACTGCTCTGCCTTCATCTCTCTCTTGGCCACCCCCTAGAAGAGTCAATCCGGTTTGTCAAACACGGTTTCCCACTCACAAAGCCATGCTCACTATCTCTAAGCAGCCCTTGCCTGACCAAATATATGTAGCTCCTTTCTCTCAGAATCTCCTCCAACAACTTGCCCGTCACTGGACGCACAGGGCTGTAATTTCCTGGATTTTCCCTGCAGTCCTTAAGCGATGGAACAGCATTAGTTGCCCTCTAGTATTCCGACACCTCACTGTGTCTGATGATAATATAAATATCTCTGTTAGGGACACAGTAATTTCTGCCCTAGCTTCCCCCAAGATTCTTGGATCGACCTAATTAGCTACTGAGAATTGATCTTCCTTTATTTGTTTTGAGATTCCAACACTTTCTCTTCTCTGTTTAGGATTCTTTCCAAGACATCGCAAATTATTTCCCAAAGTTCCCGAGCTTCCATGACTTTTTCCCGAGTAAATACTGATAAGACTTTTTTTGTTGTTTAAGATCTCACCCATCTCCTCTGGTTCCATACATAGGCGACCCTATTGATCTTTAAGGGGCCCTAATCTCTACCAAGTTATTCTTTAGCCCTTATTGAAACTTGCACAAAGGCTTCTGAAATTTCAAATAAACCATATCCTCCGTACCAACACCATCCCACCACCACACCCTTATCTATTCTGCCATTTATATTCACACCAACAATTAAAATCCAACAGGCTCAAAAACAAATTCACTTTTATAAAATGTGTTACTCAGTGTCCAGTTAATTTTTATTGATATGTCGTTTCTTACTCATTTCAGCATGCTCCTGACTTACTGTCAGGCTAACAGTATTTGTTGTTAGACTGGAACCATAAAGGGTTGTGGGAGTTCTTGTTTATCAATCTGAAAAAAAGTAGCTTACAGGGTCATCAAGTAATAGAGAAGGCAAATCAAATGCTGCCATTTATTACAAAGAGAATGGAGTCTAAATATAGGAAGGTCTTACTAAAACTATGCAAGGTACAAGTCAGACTACACCTAGAATATTACGAACAATGTGTGTGCCCGAAGGTAAGATATCGTTGTATCAGAGGCAGGCCAGAGAAGGTGCACTCGGCTGATGCTGGAAATGGAGGGATTTTATAATAAGAAGAGATGGAGTAGATTGAGAATGAACCCATTGAAGTTGAGAAAAATGAGAGAGAAACTGAATGAAACATGCAAGATTCTGAAGTACTTTGATCGGACAAATGCTGGGAAGTTAGAAAATAGTACAGTGCAGCAATAGGCCCTTCAGCCCACCTTGATATCATTCTCAACTCATCCATCTGTATGTACATGGTCCATGTCCCTCTATTCTCTGGCCGTTCATGTTTCTGTCTAAACGCCACTTCAAAACTTTACTTACATTTCTGTTTCTACGACCTCGCTTGGCAACTTCCACTCTCTGTGAAAAACAACTTGCCTCACACACCTCATTTAAACTCTCTCTTTCTCACCTTAAATCTCTGCGCTCTAGTATTTGAAACATACACATGGAAAATAGATTCTGACTATCCACATTATCTATTCCTGTCCTAACGTTATATTCCTATACCTGGTTGCCTGTCGGCCTCTGATACTCACACAAAGCAATTCGACTTTGTTTAATTTCCTCTTAACACTTAACACACCCTTAAAAATATAACATAGGTAACGTGCTGATAAACCCCTTTTGCACCCTCTCCAAAGCCTCCACATCCTTCCTGTTGTGTGCAGATGAGCACTGCACACAGTACTCCAACTGTGGAGGTTTTATACAATTACAACATCAGATGCAAATCACTATACCCAACGTTGTGACCGATGAAGGCCAGTGTTCCATGTGCTTTCTTTTCCATCTGAAGCACTTCTGTTGCCATTTTCATGAAGTTACTGACTTGCACCAAGATCCTTCTGTATATCAATGTCCCTCAGTATCCTAACTTTCTTCTTGACTTTGACATCAACTCACACTTGTCCAGATTAAACTCAATTTGTCATTTCTCTGCACATCTTTCAAACTGATCTTTAACCTCCTGCAACCTTGATTGTCGTTGCTCATTAACCCCAACTCCAACAATTTTCATTTCATCTGCAATAATTATATTTGTCACTACCTTTCATTTCAGTTGTGTGAGATTCTGTAACCAGGGGCAGAAAACCCCAGCAAGGGGCTCACCCATTTAAGATGGAGAGAAGGAGGAATGTCTTCACTCAGAGGGTAGTGACTCTGTGGGAACTCCTGACTGCAGGGGGAAGTCGAGGCTGGGTCATTTAGAATATTTACAGCAGAGATGATCAGATTTTAATTAATCAGGGAAACAAGTGTTTTGTGTAATGGGCAGGAAAGTAGCATTGAAGATCATCAGGTCAGCCATGATCTGATTGAAGGGCACAGCATACTCAATGGGCCAAATGGCCTAAATTCTGCTCCTGCATCTCATGGTTTTAACTCAAACACAGTATCTACATGGAAACATTATGGGTCTCTGCTCACAAAACTCCTTTATAATGGGTTTATTAGATATTTATTGTTACACAGCATTTGAACTACAATAAACAGTTTTGTTGATGGCTCCTTGTTATTATGTTATGGAAAACCATCCTGTATATAATCCCGGAATCCATCCATTACAGCCCTGATGCTCATTCGTTATCCAGTCGGGATGGAGACCACTATCACACGCAGTTACTGTACTGCCCTTGCTACAAGTACATTCAGTGTCCTGACTGTAACCATATTGACATTACCACTACTGTCTAGTGTCTATAATGGAATTCCTGCTAATGGTTGCTGCTGCTTACGGTTTCTCAGCTCCACTGGAATAGACTCCAAATTTTGATCTTCAGTTCCACATGGCTATCTCATTAATGCATTAACCTCATCCTTTCTTCACAACTTGGTGGATTTTTGCCTATCCTGCCGAGATCTCAACAAACTTTCCCAGCGATGGTTTTTCTGCATCTACATTTCTGGAATGACGATTCCATCATATCTGTTCACTTTCATTCCATCTGCCTTATGGCGAATACAGGGAGTCATTCCTCAGCAGTGGGGGTTGAACAGATGGGTAGAGGTTGCAGAAATAGGGAGGCTTACAGGGGCTCAAGGATGTTAGAGTTAAACAGAGTTACATCTGGTCAAGAATGTCAGTGGGACAAAGGGGTTTGGGCATTTGGAAGAATTTACAGCGACAGCGGGAGTTGGATTAGATTCTGGAGATAGATAAAGGGATGGATGAACAGAGAGGCAGGCAGACTAGGCAGCACAGACATGGGGTGTTTCAGGGAGAAGAGTTTAGTATATACTAACAGAGATATGGAAGGTTGTAGTGACTGAAGACATTCATAGATGTCAGAAGGCTTCTAGGTTCTGAAGGCTACAAAATTAGGAAGGCAATGGAGAATGCCAGGTTACTGGGTTGGAGACAGTTACAGAGATGGGGAGGGTTGCACAAACTGAAAGAAGTTCCTGTGGTCAAGAGGGTTAGTTGGGGGGGGGGGGATAATTAAAATAGATTAAGTCCTAAGAATTGGAGAAGGATAAGGAGGTTACACATTGGTGTAGAGACTGGATGAGATGGCATTGAAAGTGTGTCTGTTAGGAACTGGAGAGTCACAAAGTTTGGGGTTGGTGCTAAGAACGGGAAATTACACATCAAGGGATTATCCAACCAGGGAAGAATAAAGGAGCTCCAAAGATTGGGGGTGATATCAGGAAGAGGTTACACAGGGGGATCGGGCTTCAGGGGCTGCAGACGTTTATGGAGATAGTGGAGGGTATGGAGCAGTTCACAGAGACAGGAACATTTTTAGGACAGTAATGAGATGCACAGGCGTTAGTGAATGCAAGAATGGGAAGCTTAGTGGGACTGGAGGAGTGAAGGAAGGTACGGACAGTAGTGGTGGCTGCAGATGTTAATGGATAATAGAGAGATCCTGCAGATTAGAGGGAGGGTGGCCTTCAGATTCTGACAGACATTGCAGGAACTGGAGTAAGCTTGGCAAATGGGAATTTGCAGTTATAGAAGGTGCTGAAGGGACAGGAAGCAGCAAAAGATGTCAGGAGGGTTGTGGAGGCAGTTGATTGTTAGGGATACGGACGGCTGCAGAGTTTGCAGTGGATCATACAGACTGGGAGGGCTCTAAGAGCAGGGGAAAGTAACAGAAATAGAGAAATTGCAGTGCCTGAAGAGGGTTCAGCAATCAGGAGGTTTCAAGATGCAAGACAATGTTATAAAGACTGGGACAGTTGTTGGGATGGGAGGAGCATACAAAGATAAGGAGGGCTTTCAACACTGTAGGATAGTATGTTACAGAGTTGGAGAGAGCTTCACAACTAAAGGGGGTTAGAAAGATCAGGAGGATTTCAGGTTATTGGAGCAGCTTTGACTGTAGAGTTTCTGCAGAGAGAGGGAGCGACGTGGAGACTGGAACAGGTGACATAGAGAGGGGGGTTTAAAAATAAGGAGGACTTTTCAGAGAAATGGTGGGATGTAGGGATGGGACATGGTGAGAGTCACCGTAAGAATTACGGCAGCTCATGAGAGTAACGGAAATAAATAGTGTAGTCATAAAGGGAGGATGTTAAAGGTATAAAGATTTGTAGTGATTGAAGGAGATTACATGAACAGGGAGGGTAGTAGGGACCAGCAGAGTTTACAGAGATTGAGTGTGTTTTCGAGAGGAAGAGATTATCATCATTATTAGGATTGTAGAGACTAAATTCCATGATAGGGACGGTAGAACTGGATGGTATCCACAGCCATGGAGGATGTTAACACGTGGAGAAGGTTCCTAAGGTCAGGAGGTCCTTGGGAGATTACACAGATAGTGAGATTGTCAGGTAGGAGCCTGACATAGTTTCAAAGACAGGGAGGTATTTCAAGTCTGGAAGGGATTACACAGATCGGGACAGCTCAATGCACTGAATAATTTTTCACGAATAAGGAAGAGTTGGAGGAGCTGAAGGAGTTTGCACAGATGGGGACGGATGTAGAGGTTAAAGGCAATTACATTGACATGGAGGGTAGTATTGGTAGGAGGAGCTTACAGGGATAAACAGGACTGTCGGGGCTTACAGGGCTGAAGGAATTTACTATCTACTGGAGAAATTTAGGGATTAGGGTGTTAGTGATTGGAGAACCTGACAGAGACAGAGAGCATTGTGTGGACTGGAGGAGCTTCCAAACAGTGGAAGGATTATTGGGACTGAAGGACATTACAGAAATCACTAATACAGCATGGGCCAGGAGTGATGCATGCTATCAACTGTGCTGTCTCAGTGAGGACCAGTACAGCAGAGGGGAAAACACTATCTTCACAAGATGGTGGGAATGCAGCCTAGAATGTTGCTGTTCCTTTGCCCAGCTCTGTATCTGTGTCCTGTCTTCTGGGTCTTAATACAGAAGGTCACGTTACTCCTCGCTGAGCTGTTTACTGTGAATGATCTTACAGATTGAAGGATTTACTGAAGGTTCCAGACCTCCCTCGCCATATCCCTCTGGCTGAGCAAGGCTCTTCAACGAGGTGATGGATGAGACAGGAGTCAGGAAGATCCTGATTACCTGCCTGAGACAGAGCAAAGGACAGAATGGGAAATTAGAGTGATCCAGTGAGGATAACCGATGTACAGTAGCACTGAGCCCAGCAGAGATCTGGAAAGTCACAGTCTCCATCCCTGGCCTGTGTTGCCTCGTCTCTGGAATGGAAAATTCTGTTGGCTCAGGATCTTGAGTAGCTGCAAGAGTGAAAGGTCTGACAGAGGCAACAATTAGACCCTCACAGTGAGGGATATCACATGGAGAGAGACTGAGTAATATTACCAGAGTGCAGGAAGGTTTAAGAATCACGCAATGGTGTCAGCAGAAGTGGGTCTGATGCAGTGGGCACTGCTACCAATACTCAGGGAGTCAGCTATTTTATTGGGATGGTACAGTGGTGGGACCAGTGCCCTGGTCAATCATATGTCCAAAGTTATGCAGAGTGCTTTAAACTGAACAGAAGAGGAGGGACAGGGTTCAGCTGAAGGGAAATTCCCAATTCCATGGAGAAAGGTTGAAATATTGAAACATGGGGATGTAGCTGAAGACAAAAATAAAGAAACTGGAAGAAACTGAGTTTAAGTAAAATTGTACGTCAGCAGATAATTTTGTGTCAGGGAATTGTGGCAGAAAAGTAATTTACTGTTTCTTAATCTGAATGCCCGAAGCATTTTCCATAAGTGATATGCACGAGTGGCTTGTGATTTCTGCCTAATCACCATCAGGGAGACGGGGGCACAGGGTGGGGCATTAATATTCACCCCTCACCCTTCTTCACTCCAATGAGAAAAGCCTTAGCTACCTCAACCTTTCTTCATAGGACATGCCCTCCAGTACAGGCAGCATGCTGGTAAATCTCCTCTTTACCCTCTCTAAAACTTTCACCTCCTTCCTGTAATGAAGGGACCAGAACTGAACACAATATTCCAAGTCGGGTCTAACCAGGGCTCTATCGAGCTGCAGCATAACCTCACAGCTTTACAACTCAATCTCCAAACTCATGAAATCCCACACAATATATTCCTTCTTAACAAGCCGATCAGCTTGGGTGGCTACTTTGAGGGATCTCGGGACTTGGAACCCAAGATCCCTCTGTTCCTCCACACTGCAAAGGATCCTGCCTTTAACCCTGAATTCTGCATTCAAATTCAATCTTCCAAAATGAATGACTTCACACTTTTCAAGATTGAACTCCATCTGCTAATTCTCAGCATCTTGTCAAAGTCCCGTTGCAACCTACAACAGCCGTCCACACTGTCAACCACTCCACCAACCTTTGTGTCATTGGCAAACTTACTAACCCACTCTACCACACACACATCCAACTTATTCATCGAATCACAAAGAGCAGAGGTCCTGTACCCACTCCCTGCAGAAAACCACTGGTCACTGATCTCCAGGATAAATGGTTTCTATCTATCATCGCCCTCTGTGTTCTGTAGGCCAGTAATCCCATATCCAGACAGGCAGGTTTCCCTGTATCCCATGCCTCCGTACTTTCTGAATGAGCCATAAAGGTGTTTCGTCACATTCTCAAAAGATTCAATAAGATTTGTAAGGCATGACCTGCCCCTTACAAAACCATGCTGACTCTGTAATCAAACTATGGTTTTCCAAGCAATAATAAATCATGTCTCCCAGAGTCGTCTCCAATAATCAGCACACCACAGACATAAGACTGACAGGTTGTCAATTCCCAGAATTATCCCTATTCCCTTTCCTGAACAAGGGAATAATATTTTTCTGCCTCCAATCACCTGGTCCGACTCCAGTGGACAGTGAAAGGGCAAACATCATCACCAGGTGCGCAGCAATCCATTCCCTCGATTCGTGTAGTAACTTTGGACGCATCCAGATTGGTTCAGTGACCTAACTATCCTTATCTTTTACAAACTTCTCAGCACATCCTCCTTCTTAACACTCACCTGTTCACGTGCATCGGCCTGTTTCACCCTGTCCTCAAAAATGACAAGGTCCCTCTCAGCAGTGAATACTGAGACGTAGCATTCATTAAGGACCTCCCTTACCTCCTGTGCCTCCAGGCTCAATTTCCTTCCTCTATCCCAGTTTGGCCTTACCCTCACTGTGGCCATGCTCTTCTTCCTCGCATAAGTGGAGAATGCCTTACGGTTTTCCTTAATCATTCCCATCAATGCTTTTTCATGCCCCCTTCTAGTTGCCCAAAGTCAATTCCTCAGTTCCTTCCTGGTACCTTCAGAGAATCCCTGCAGTGTGGAAATAGGCCATTTGTCCCAACACCTCCATATCAACCCTCCAAACAGTATCCAACCCAGCCCTATTCCCCCACCCTATAACTCTCGATTTGCCCTGACTAATGCGCCAAACCTACCCATCCGTGAACACTATGGGTAATTTAGCATGGCTGAGTCAACTAAACTGCACATCTTTGGGCTGTGGGAGGTAACCGGAGCACCTGGAGGAAACCCACGTAGACACAGGGAGAATGTATAAACTCCACACAGACTGTCGCCTGAGGCTGGAATCGAAATGGAGTCCGTGGTGCTATGAGGTCGCAGTGCTCACCACTGAGACACTGTTCCACCCAACGTAACTCTCTGGAGCCCTGTCTGATCCTTACTTCCTCAACCTTAAGTAAGCTTCCTTCTTCCTCTTGACTAGATGCTAAAGTCCATGTGGACAACGTCGACTGTTCTGCCTTCACGTATCTTGGGCCACCTCCTCAAAGAGTCAATCCAGATTGTGAAATGCGGTTTCCCACTCACAAAGCCATGCTGACTATCTTGGATCAGCCCTTGTCTTTGTAAATATAAGGAGCTCCTTTCTCTCAGAATCTCCTCCAACAACTTCCCCATCACTGGGCTCACTGGGCTGTAATTTCCTGGCGTTTCCCAGCAGCCCTTAAGTGATGGAACAGCATTAGCCAACCTCTTGCCTTCCATCATCTCATTGTCTGTTGATACTGTAAATATCTCTGTTAGGGACACTGCAATCTCTTCCCTAGTTTCCATTAATATTTTAGGATTGACCTAATGAGCTACTGAGGATTGATCTACCTTTATTTGTTTTAAGATTCCAGCACTTTCTCTTCTCTGGTGAGGACTCTTTCCAACACATCATTTTTTATTTCCTCAAGTTCCCGAGTTTCCAGGTCTTTCGCCACAGTAAACACTGACAAGACTATTTTGTCTAATACCTCACCCATCTCCTCTGGTTCCACACATGGGTGACCTTATTGATTTTTAAGGGGCCCTATTCTCTACCAGGTTACTCTTTCGCACTTATTGAAACTTGCATACAGGCGTCTGATAAGTCAAATACATCATATCTCCCATACCACTCCACCGCTTCTACACCCTTACAATTCTGCCATTTATATTCACACCAACAAATTAAATCCAACAGGCTCAAAAACAAATTCTCTTTTATCAAATGTGTTTCTGAGTGTCCAGTTATTGTATATTGACATATCCTTTCTAACAATTTCTGTATGCTTCCGACGTACTGTCAGGCTAACACCAGAAAGAGTTGAGGGAGTTCTTGTTTATCAGTCTGAAAAAGGTAGCTTACAGAGTCAGCAGGTAATAGAGAAGGCCAATCCAATGCTGGAAGTGCTTATTCTCAGCTCCACCCAATGTCTCATTAATGCATTATCCTCATCCTTTCTTTTCAACTTGTTGATTTCTTTTTCCTTGAAACGTCGATTTTCCTGCTCCTTGGATGATGTCTGACCTGCTGCACTTTTCCAGCAACACATTTTCAGCTCTGATCTCCAGCATCTGCAGTCCTCGCTTTCTCCTCGAAGATTTTTTTACCCAGTCTGCCTCTTGGGACTAGATTGGATGGGCATATCTGGTCAGCATGGAAGGGTTGGACAGAAGGATATGTTTCCATCCTGTTTTACATCTCATTGACTCTATGACTCTATCCCAACAACCCTTCAGTGTTCACTTCCCAGTTGTGGTCATTCCGCAGCTACATCTCCGGAATGACAGTTCCATCATACCTGTTCATTGTCATTCCATCTGCCTTATGGCAAATACAGGGAGTCATTCCTCAGTCGTGGGGAGTTTAACGGATGGGTAGAGGTTACAGAGATAGGGAGGCTTACAGGGGCTCGAGGATGTTCGAGTTAAACAGAGTTACATCTGGTCAAGAATGTCAGTGGGACAAAGGGGTTTGAGGATTGGAGGAATTTACAGAGACAGGGAGCTGGATTAGATTCTGGAGATAGGGAAAGGGATGGATGTAGGGAGAGGCAGGCAGAGTGAGAGGCAGTGACAGGGGGTATTTCAGGTAGGAGAGAATTGTATATACTGACAGAGGTATGGAAGGTTGTAGTGACGGAAGACATCTACAGATGTAAGGCAGTTTCTAGGTTCTGGAGGCTACATGGATAGGAAGGCAATGGAGAATGCCAGGTTGCTGGGTTGGAGACAGTTACACAGATGGGGAGGGTTGCACAATCTGAAAGAAATTCCTGTGGTCGGGAGTGGTGTGGGAGGCGGGAACGAGGGTGAAATTTAGAACAATTCAGGTCAAAGAATTGGAGAAGGGTAAGGAGATTACAAATTTTTCACAGTGCAGGAAGGGCTGTAGGAGTTGGAGAAGATTACCTAGGTAGGGACCGGTGGAAAGGTTAAAGATAAATACATTGATATGGGGAGGGGGTGGTATTGGTAGGAGGAGCTTACAGGGATGACGGGACTGTCAGGGTTTACAGGGATGAAGGAATTTAGTATCTACTGGAGAAGTTTAGGGATGAGGGTGTTATGGATTAGAGAACCTGACAGAGACAGAGAGCATTGTGTGGACTAGAGGAGATTCCAAATAGAGGAAGGATTATCGGGACTGGAGGATATTACAGAGATCACTAACACTGCATGGGCCAGGATTGATGCTTGGGACCTCCTGTACTGTCTCAGGGAGGACCAATACAGCAGAGGTGAGAGCAGGACCCTCACAGATGGTGGGAATGAAGCCTAGGATGTTGCTGTTCCTTGCCCAGCACTATATCTGCATCCTGTCTTCCAGGTCTGAATACAGAAGGCTACTCGCCCCACCCTATGCTGTTTACTGTGAGTGATCTTACTGGCTGCAGGATTTACTGAAGGCTCCAGATCTCCCTCTCCCTCTCTCTCTGGCTGACCAAGCGTCTTCAATGAGCTGATGGATGAGACAGGATTTAGGAATATCCTGATTTCCTGCATGAGACAGAGAAGTAGACAGAATGGGAAAGTAGACTGATGCAGTGAGGATAACTCATGCAGAGTGGCATAGTGTCCAGCAGAGATCACGAAAATATCAGTCTCCAACTCTGACCTGTGCTGATGCATCTCTGTGGAGTGGACAATTCTGTTGACTTAGGATCTCAGACCAGCAGTAAGATAAGAAACGCTGACAGAGGCAGCAAATAGACCCACGCAGCGAGGGATACCACATGGAGATATACTGAGCGATATCAGCAGAGTTCAGGAAAGTGTCTGAAGACGTGGTTCTGATGCAGTGTGGACTGCTACCAGCACTCAGGGAGGAGTCAGCCATTATACTGGAATGGGCTCCACTGGTACGGTGCTGGGGCCAATGTCCTTGTCAATCATATGACCAGGATTATGCAGAGTGCTTTAAACTGACACAGATGAGGAGGAACTGAGTTTAGGTGAAAAGAAATTCTCAAGTCCAAAGAGAAAGGTTGAAATATTGGAACACCATGGAGATGTGGCTAAAGACAAACAGAAAGAAACAGGAAGGGACTGAGTTTAACTGAAATTGTACATCAGCAAATAGTTTTGTGACAGGAAATTGTGATAAAAAAGTAAATTACTGTTTCTTAATTTGAATGCATGAAGTATTTGCAATATGAAATATGCACGTGTGACTGGTGATTATTATCTAATCACCATCAGGGAGACGTGGTCACTGGGTAAACAAAAAGGTGAGTCATTAATATTAGAGTTCATACAACATTGTGGAAAGCCAGACAGAATGGGAAGCAGGATGGGAAACTCCCATAGTTAGGGAAAACAATGGGATTACCAAGCAATTGGAAACCATTTCTAGATAATAAGGGTCAGAGCACAGAAGTGGAAGGGCAGTGTTAAGGCCCCTTTACAACATGACATTATTAGACACTGCATTAACAGGGAATTATTTCAATTTGTAACGAAGGCACTGGGATAATTGTGAGGGAATTCAATCTTCCTCTCATCATCTTGTTGGCGGTGGGTCACAGACAAGGCTGACTATTTCCCACTCTCAGGGGGAGCTGAAAATGTGTTGCTAGAAAAGCGTAGTAGGTCAGGCAGCATCCAAGGAGCAGGAGAATTGACATTTCGGGCATGAGCCCTTCTTCAGGAATGCCCGAAATGTCGATTTTCCTGCTCCTTGGATGCTGCCTGTCTTGCTGCGCTTTTCCAGCAACACATTTTCAGCTCTGATCTCCAGCATCTGCAGTCCTCACTTTTTCACTCTCACGGGGAGTCTGTACAGACCGATGTGTCCTTCCACAGACTTTGTTACACTTGGGACAGAAGGTGGCCATCGGAAGGGTGTGAGTGGGGCGTCGGTGTGACAGCGAGCTCCTTGTGCTGTTTTCTCCTAGTTTCCCATTTTCCCCACAGCATGTCGCGAGGTGCTCGACACCTTCCCAGTGCTCCTCCCCAACTTCGGAAGGTCTTGGCCCAGTAATTCCCAGGAGTTACCGGATTTGATTAAGAGATGAAAAAAAAAACGATCAATTCTGAAGAAGCCAAAGTTTAGAAATGTGGACACATTTGTTAAAGAGATCACTAGGGAGTCTCCGAGCAGGAGTGCAGTAGGAATAGGAAACGTTGCCAGCGTTTAATCAGATGATAAGAACAGGGAGAGGTGAAGGTGCTGGAGGTGGTGAGAGTGTTATAGAGAGGGGCAAAGGCCTGAACAATGTTACAAAGCCAATACGAATTGCTGCAGCTAGAGCTGTTTGCAGAGGTAGGGATGGACATCTGTATTCTCAGTGATTCATTCATGGCCTGAGGATGTCACCGGATGGAGCAGCATAATTCCCCCACTGCTAGAGTCAGCCATATTGCTGTGGGACTGGAGTCACATGTGAGCCAGACCAGGTAAGAATGTCAGATATCCATCCCGAAAGGACATACGTGAACAAGTTGAGTGTATCCAGATAATCAAAAATGCTTATATGGTGACCTCACTAATGTCCTTTACAGATACAATCTGACATCCCAACTTCTACTCTCAATGCTGTGACCAATGAAGGAAAGTATCCCAAACGCCTGCTGCACCAGCCTGTCTACCTGCAATGCTACTTTCAAAGAACTGTGTACCTGCATCCCTGGGTCACTGATTGGCAACACTACCCAGGGCCCAAACATTAACTGTACAAGTCCAGCCAGGTCTGCTTTACCAGAATGCAACATATTGCCTTTCTCCACCTGCTATTCCTCAACTCATTGCCCCAGCATTACTGTTGATCCCATTGTACTCTTGGATAATCCTCTTCACTGTCCACATTATCACCAATTTCATTGTCAGTCACAAACTTGCTAACCATGACTCCTGTATTATCATCCAAACCATTTATATAAATGATTCACAACAGTGACCCACCACCGAACCCCATGACACACCGTTGGTCACAGGTTTACAGTTGAACTGCAACCCTCTTTGAACACACTCTGTCACCTACCATTAATCCAATTTTGTATCCAATTGGTGAGTGCACCCTGGTTATGTGTGATCTAAACTTATGAATCAGTCTGCCATGCAGAACTTTGTGAAGGGCCTTGCTAAAGTTAATGTGGACATCAGGTACTGCTCCGCTTTGATCTGTCACTTGTCTATCTCTACACTGAGGTTTGAGGCATGATTTCCCGTACACAAAGCCATGCTGACTATCGTTAGTCTGTCCTTGCCTTTCCAAATGCATAATGATCCTTTCTATCAGAATCAACTCCAAAAACTTACCGACCGCTGCCATCAGTCTCACTGGTCTGTAGTGGCTGTCGATGACAGGAACATCTCTGCGAGGGACTCGGTAGTTTCCTCGCTAGCTTCTCACTCGGCACTGGGATACATCTGATAATTTCCCAAGGTTTTATCTGACGTTTCTTTTGCATTTTAAGCCATCCAGCACCTCCTGTTCTCCAAGGTGAACTCTGTTCAAGACATCCGGATGTATTTTCCCAAATTCGCGAGCTTCCATGTCTTTCTCCGTAGTAAATTTGAACACAAAATATTTGTTCAGTATCTCCCCCATCAGCAGTGATTCTACACAGACAGCCTGGTTTTTAGTCCTGGTTGAATACTGTTAAAATGCTTCTGAAATTTCAAATATCCCTCTCCCGCAACTAGCTTCCTCCAGCCTTAACTATTCTGCCATTTATGGTCCCACCAAAATATAGAATCCAACAGATTTAAAAATATTCGCCTTTTATAAAATCATGCATCTCCCATTGTTTCTAAGCATCCAGTTATCATTTATTGTCATATTCTTTATAATACACTCCAACACGTTCCCGACTTACTGTCAGGTTAACACCATTTGGTTTCAGACTGACTGCACAAAGGGTTTAGGGAATCCTTGTGGATCAATCTGTAAAAGGTAGTTTACAGGGTCAGCAGGTAATAGGGAAGGCAAATCAAATGTTGCCATTTAGTACAAAGGGAATGAAGTCTAAAAATAGGGTGGTCTTGCTAAAACGATGCAAGGTACAAGTCAGACCACACCTAGATTATAATGAACAGTATGCGTGCCCTAAGGAAAGACATTATTGTATTGGAGGCAGGCCAGGGAAGGTTCACTCGGCTGATCCTGGAGTTGGCGGGATTTTCCAATGAGAAGAGGTGGAGTAGATTGACCTTGAGCCTATTGGGGTTTTTGAAGAATGGAAGAGAAATTGAATGAAACATCCTGGATTCTGAGGGGCTTTCACAGGGTAGATGCCCTGAAGTTAGAAACTACAACAATACAGCAGAGTAATAGGCCCTTCGGCCCACCATGGCTGTGCTGAACATTGTGCTATTCTAAACTAATCCCATCTGCCTGCACATGGGCGATAGCCCTCTATTCTCTGTCTATTCATGTTTCTGTCTATATGCTACTTCAAAACTTTGCTCTCGCTGCCACCTCTCCCACCTCCTGAGCAGTTCTACCCTCTCGGTAAAGACAACTGGCCTCATTCATCTCACTTAAAACTTCTCACTCTCACCTTAAACCGGGGCACGCTAGTATTTGATAATTCTACATTGGAAGAAGGATTCCAACTATCCACACTATTCAAGCCTTTCCTAATGCTATATACGTGTACCCAGTCACTTCTCAGTCTCTGATATTCTCACAAAACAATCCAACTGCGTTCAACCTCTTTATAGTAAACACATTCTCATCCAGGCAACATTCTGCCAACCCTCTGTTGCAACCTCCCAAAAACCTTCACATCCTTCCTGTGGTGTGTCGATGAGAACGACACACAACATTCCAGACATGGCCAAATAAAGTTTCATTCAGTCACAACATGACATGCAAACGTCTGTACTCAATACTGTGACCAATGAAGGTAAGCATACCGTACTCCTCCTTTACCACCACATTCTGCTCTGTTGTTATTTTCAGGGAGCTACGGATTAGCAACCAAGGTCATCTGTTTATCTATGTTTCCAATTAGTCAATTAGTGTACTTCTCTCTTCCATTTGACTTCATAAATGCATCACTTCACACTTGTCCCGATGAAATTCAATTTGCGATTTCTCTGCACAGCGTTCCAGCTGATCTACATACTGCTGCAACCTTGAACACTCTTCCTCACTATCCACAATTCCCCAAACTATCCCTAATCATTACATGCCTTTACAAATGTCGTCTGCAATATACTAACCAAACTGCAGACCTTTTCATCTGAATCACAGATATAAATTACACACAGACATCGCAGCACTGATCCTTGTGAAACATCATTGGCCACAGACGTCCAATCAGAAATTGACCACCCCACATGCCTCTGTCTACTATCACCAAGAAAATATTGCATCCAACTTACCAATGAGCATGGATTGTGATTTGATCTTCCAGATCCCCCTTGCTATTTGGAAGTTGTCCATTCAAAATGACTCTATATTTTGATTCCCAGATTAAATTGGCTGTCTCACTAATGCACTGACTGCGTCCTTTCTTCAGAACAAAACGGGACCTTCTTTGGTGTTTTTGCTGATCCTGCCTAAATCCCTACAACCCCTCAATAATCACATTGCTGTCATGATCAATCTGCAGCCACCCCTCCACAATAACAGTTCAATCATATCTGTTCCCTTCAGTTAATGCTGTCATTCCATCTGCCTTGTTGCAAATGCATGGCGCGTGTCACTGTGAGAGGGCCTTTGAGGGACGGTTCGAGGTCACAGAGTGGGAGAGATGTTTGGGGGCGCGACAATGTTGCAGGGTTAAACATAATTACAGTTGCTACAGAATGTTCGCAGGAGAAAACATTTTATTGTTTGGAGGAAGTTAGTTCGATAAAGCATCTTTGATTAGATTCCAGAGATCGGGATGTGTATAGGATTGTGTATCGTTACATGGTCTATGTTGATCAGGGCGTAGAAACATTCACAGGATTCCAGGATGCTGTACATTTAACAACAGTTGTGGGATCTGGAGAATAACACAGTGATAGGGAGGATGGTATGGACTGGAGAATATTTCAGGGAAAGGGAGGGTGGTATGGACTGGAGAATGTTGCAAGCACATGGAAGATGATATAAGCTGGAGAATGCTGCAGCAATAGAGAGGAGTATATGGACTGGAGGATGTTGCAGGGATAGGGAGGAAGTTGTCGACAGGATAAAGTTAGAAGGAGAGATGATTTTATGCACTGGAAGGTATGTCAGAGAGAGTGAGTGGTGTGCATGCTGCAAGATATGACAGGGATAGGGAAGCTTGTCGAGACTGGAGGAGAGAGTCATAAAGAGGGTTTTGAGAGACCAAATTCACTTATGAACATAGGATGTGCTACAGTGAGCAGAGTCTTTTGCAGATAGAAACGAGGATACAATGGCCACAAAGCAGTCACACCTATACATAGGTATATTGGAACTGAAGGAATTGAAGAAACTACACAGACTGGGAGTGTAGTATGCAGTGGAGTAGATATGGATGCTTTTAGAGACTCAACGTTAGGAAATAATGGGGGTTGCAATGCTGAGAGCGGGTTTCAGCAAGGTGGAGGATATGGACCGAAAGGAGCTTTCACAGATAGCGATGATTTTCAGGTCTGGTGGGGGCTGCACAGTACAGGGAATTGTAGTGGCTGGAGGCATTTACACAGATAGGGAGAGTATTAGTGGTCGGCAGAATTCACAAAAACGGGTCTGCAGGACTTGACAGAAATCAAAAGGGTTGTATCAACTTGATGGTGTACAGAGGCAGGAAAGGTTGTGGGGATTGGAGCAGCTCACCATGACAGAGAGATGTATGGAGGCTGGAAATGTTGCAGAAAGATTACTATGTTTAATTGGATAGAACTCCACATAAGTCTGTCCTGGTTCTTTCTTTATGTAGCTGAACCACTGTCGATAAGCTTCTTTTACTCATCCATAAGCACTTAAAATAGCCTGTTCGACATGTGCATGATCTCTTGGTCACTCAGGAGACAACGCTGCAAATACCTCACTGGCTCTGCCTAACAGCTTAGACTGAACTAACGTCGCCCACAAGACTTCAGGCCACTGCATCAGTCTATCCAATTTTTCAAATGAACTACAGTGGTTCTTGAAAGTAGAGTCACAGGTAGATAGGATAGCAAAGAAGGCACTTGGTATGCATTCCTTTATTGTCAGATTATTGAGTACAAGAGTTGGGAGGTCATGTTGCGGTTGTACAGGACATTGGTTAGGCCACTTTTGGAATACCGTGTGCAATTCTGGTCTCCTTCCTATCGGAAGGATGTCGTGAAACTTGAAGGGTTCAGAAATGATTTACAAGTATGTTGCCAAGGTTAGAGGATTTGAGCTATAGGGAGATGCTGCATCGGCTGGGGCGTCGGAGGCTGAGGGGAGACCTTATAGAGGTTTACAAAATTATGAGGGGCATGGATAGGATAAATAGACAAAGTATTTTCCCTGGCGTCGGTGATTCCAGAACTATAGTGCATAGGTTTAGGTTGAGAGGGGAAATATATAAAAGAGAGCTAAGGGACAAATATTTCACACAGAGGGTGGTACACGTTTGGAATGAGCTGCCAGAGGAAGTGGAGGAGGCTGGGACAATTGCAAGAGTTGAAAGGCATCTGGATGGGTATATGAATAGGAGGGGTTGAGACGGAGATGGGCCAGGTGCTGATTGGTGCGACTGGATTGGCATGGACAAGTTGGACCGAAGGGTCTGTTTCCATGCTTTACATCTCTATGATTTGACAAGGGTGGAGAAGGGGGAGTTGTCTTTTTCTTCCAATGGCCCAAACCGACTTCAGGTTTGTTCCCACACAGTTCAAAGGAAAGCAATGCGATAATATTGGTCATTTAGGATTGCAGGAGATACAAAACCAAGGCCAGGTTGGAAGGGCTTGTGGGAGTGAGAGAGAAGGAAGATGTTCAACAGCTGGAAAGGTTTACAGGGAGTGGATACTGTCAGGACTAGAGAACATGACATGCTCACTCATGAGAAGGAGATAACGATATGGCACTCGGTCAAACACAGCAGGAGGAACCCAAGCTCCATACCTGTCATTTGCTCAGGGAGCTGCTCTCACCCAATCTGTGCCAAGCCCCACATAAAAAACAGAGTCTAGATTAGAGTGGTGCTGGAAAAGCACAGCAGGTCAGGCAGCATCTGAGGAGCGGGAACATCAACATCAGGCAAAACGTCGATTTTCCCGCTCCTCGAATGCTGCCTGACCTGCTGTGCTTTTCCAACACCACTCTAATCGCGACTCTGATCTCCAGCATCTGCAATTCTCACTTTTGCCACATACAATCGGCATGAGGTTTCCCAACTTCTTGTGCTCAGGGCCCAGTGCAGTCACCCCTGAACCTGTCAGTGAGGTATTTACATAGTTATACATTCTCCAGAAACACTGTGTCTGAGCCGAAATAAACTGGTAAATTCACACTCTACCAAGCAAAGACTATCTGCACTCAGATTCCCCGGTGATACAACCTTCTGAGTGACAGTCTACAGAGAACAACAGAATCCACGAATCCCCATTGCATGTGTCAGGGTCAATGACAAAAGTTTCATTCTTTTAAAAATGACAACTCCTCAATTCCTGCATCTCATAAAACTGCCATTTAAAAATATTAAAATAAAGAACATTCTAAATGAAGGCTTTGATGAGGTGAGCTCTGGTCAGTCCTGTAGATCTGTTTGTTACAAGATGCACGGAGAGTGCTTTTTACCAGAGCACCACTAGGTCAGTGTCAGGCACAAAGAGAGAACGGGCAAATAGATTCACACCTGAATTCACTTCTCCCAGCCTGGCAATCTTAAGCTGTGCTCACCATTCCGGTAAAGATCTCTAGAAACAGGAGATCAGAGCCAGAAGACTGGAGGTTGGCTTTCGTGTTGCTACTATTTAACAAAGGCAGTAAGGAAAAGTCATGGAACTATAGCCTGGTGAGCCTGACATCGGTGTGTACGTTGTTGGAGGGAATCGTGAGGGACAGGATGTACATGTATTTGGAAAGGCAAGGACTGATTAGGGATAGTCAACATTTCTTTTTGAGTCGGAAATCCTGTCTCACAAACTTGATTGAGTTTTTTGAAGAAGTAACAGAGAAGATTGATGAGGTCAGAGCAGTGGATGTGATCGATATGGACTTTAGTAAGGCGTTCAACAAGGTTCCCCATTGGAGGCTGGTTAGCAAGGTTAGATCTCACGGAATACAGGGAGAACTAGCCAATTGGTAAAGAACTGTATTAAAGGTAGAAGACAAAGTGTGGTGGTGGAGGGTTGGTTTGCAAACTGGAGGCCTGTGACCAGTGGAGTGCCACAAGGATCGGTGCTGGGTCCAATATTTTGCATTGTTTCCAAAAATGATCTGGATGTGAGCATAAGAGGTATAGTTAGTCAGTTTGCAGATGACAACAAAATTGTAGGTGTAGTGGCCAGCGAAAGAGGTTACTTCCAATTACAATGGAATGTTGATCAGATGGGCCAATGCGCTGAAAGTGGCAGATGGATATTAATTCAGATAAATGCGAGGTGCTGCATTTTGCGAAAGCAAATCTTAGCTGGACTTAAACACTTAATGGTAAGTGTTGACGGAGTGTTGCTGAACATAGAGATATTGGAATGCAGGTTCATAGCTATTGCTAGCAGAGTCGCAGATAGGTAGGATAGTGAAGGCGGCATTTAGTATGCTTTCTTTTATTGGTCAGAATATTGAGTACAGGAGTTTTGAGGTCATGTTGTGGATGTACAGGACATTGGTTAGGTCACTTTTGGAATACTGTGTGCAATTCTGGTCACCTTCCTATCAGAAGGATGTTGTGAAACTTGAAAAGGTTCAGAAAAGATTTACAAGGATGTTGCCAGGATTGGAGGATTTGTGCTATAGAGGAGTTGAATAGGCTGGGGCTGTTTTCACTGGAGCATCGAAGGCTGAGGGGTGACCTTATCGAGGTTTATATAATCATTAAGGGCATGGAGAGGCTAAAGAGACAAAGTCTTCACCCACGGGAACGGGAGTCCAGAACTGGAGGACACAGGTTTACGGTTAGAGGAGAGAGGTATAAAAGACACTTAAGGGGCATTTTTTTCACGCAGAGGGTAGTACGTGTATGGAATGAGCTGCCAGAGTAAGTGGTGGAGGCTGATACGAAGCTATCTGGATGGTTATATATCCTTAGGAAGGGTTTGCAAGAATATGGGCCAGATGCTGGTAGGTGGGACTGGATTGGGTTGGGATATCTGGTCGGCATGGACAGGTTAGACCGAAAGGTCTGCTTCCATGCTGTACATCTCTTTGACTCTAAGATCAGCTGAATGGTCCAATCAAAGATGATCTGTGGTTCAAATCGTAACATCCTTCAGGGTCCACAAACTATTCTTGGTCCCATCCTGCAGGCTCTATGAATGCCACACTGTCTAACCTCCTGCAGGATCCACGTTCCTTCCTACCTTAGTACATTCCTCCAGGTTCTGCAGCCCTTCCTACCTCCGTAACATGGCCCGGTCTCTACAAATCTTCCTTCCTCTGCAATGTTCCCCAGAAAGGCACTGGAGGATGGTGACATTTACAGAGTTAGGGAGGGATATCGGGATTGGAGGATTTTGCAGGCATTAGGAATATTGGGACTTGAGGAGGTTTCACAGTTTATAAGTGTTATATGGACTGTAGCAATTTACAAAGATAGAGATGGTTTCAGATTGGAAGATTCTGCAGATAAAGTTTACATGGTTAAAGGCAGGAACCTTAGCAGTGTGCACGAACAGAGTGATCATCTGTACCTGAAGTTACCACCCAAGTTGAGAGGGTGTTCAGAAGGCGTATGGTGTGTTGGCTTTCATTAGCAGGTATGGCTAAGACCCTAAACAATTTTTTCCCTCCAGAGCTTACTGTGGACAAAGACTGGGGAACGCAGAGAACAAGAGTAATACGTTAGACCACATTTGGAGTTCTCTGCAATTCCAGTCTCCCTGCTATAGGAAGGATGCTGTGAAAATTGAAAGGGTTTAGAAAAGATTTACAAGATTTTGCCAGGGTTTTTGCTGAATAAGCTGGGGCTATTTTCCTTGGAGCGTCGGAGACTGAGGGGTGACCTTACAGAGGTTGAGATAAACATGAGGGGCATGGATTTGGTAAACATTCAAGGTCTTTTCCCAGGGGTTGGGCAGCCCAAAACTGGAGGACATAGGTTTAGGGTTAGAGGGCAAAGGTTTAAAAAGGGACTGAAGGGGCAACTTTTTCACGCACATGGTGATGTGTGTATGGAATAAGCTGAGAGAGAATGTAATGGAGACTGATTATCTTTTAAATGTTGTAATTGTATCTGGATGGATATATGGATAGTCAGAGTTTCGCGGTACATGGGCCAAATGCTGGTAAATGGGATGAATTTATTTACATCTTCTCGTCAGCATGGATGAGTTGGACTTGAAGGCTCTGTTTCCATGCTGTACACCTCTATTACTTTAAAAGAGTGCATGTTATCGAAGAGGTGATGCTGGTGGTTTTAAAACACAAAGGAATGGAAAGCCCCAGGCCCTGATTAAGTGTATCACAGGAGATTGTGGGATGCTAGGGAAGAAATTGTGGGGCTACTAGCAAGGGTATTTGTACCATTGACAGCTATGTGTGATCGGCTGGAAGGCTGGAGGGTGATATAGTGGATTTCCAAGATTCCAAAGGGATCTTGATGAAATGGGTGAATGGGCTGAAAAACTGCAGATGGAATTCAATCTGAATAAATGCGACGTAATGCATTTGGTAAAACAAACAAGGGTAGAGCTTATACAATTAATGTTAGGGCCTCGGTTCGTGTTTTAAAGCAGAGGGACCTCCGGGTTCGGGTACATAATCCTTGAAGTTTGCATCACAGCATTGATAAGACAGTGCTTGGCATGCCTGACTATTGCTCAGTCCATTGAGTGGAGGATTTGGGACGTCATGTTGAGCTTGTACAGACATTTGTGAGGCCTGTTCTGCAATACCCCATCTAGTTCTGGTCGCCCAGTTATAGGGAGGATATTATTAATCTGAAGGGTGTTCAGAAGCGATGTACCAAGACGTTGCTGGGTATAGAAGGCTTGAGTTCTGAAAAATGGCTGGATATGCAGAGTTTTTTTTTGCACTGGAGCCGGGAGGTTGAGATGTCACCCTATAGAAGTTTAAGAAAAAAAGTTGGGATATGGATAGAGTCAGTGATAGCTGTCTTTTCCTTCGGATGACAGATTCTCAAGTGGACGGGCCACATTTTTCAGGTTAGAGGAGGAGAGAGATGTTCAAAAAAAAGGATATAAGTTGCAAATTGTTACACAGCGGGTGGTTTGGTTGTGGAATGAACTTCCTGAGGTGGATGTCGGTACAATTACAACGTTTAGTTAAGTACATGAAAAGGAAAGGGTTGGAGGGAGATAGGCCAGCAACAGGCAGCTGGGACGAGTTTAGTTTGAGATTATGGTTGGTGTCAACTGAAGGGTCAGTTTCCATGCTGTACAGCTCTGACAACACTATGGTTTTGATCCATTATTTAAGAAAGGCTGCAAGAGAAAGCCAGAGAACTGAAAGCCAATTAGCCCAACATCAGTGGTGGGTTAGTTGTGAAAGTGATTCTGCCAGACTGGAGTTACATTCATTTGTAAAGGCAAGGATTGATGAAAGATAGTCAGCAGGGCTTTGTGCAGACAAAGTCAAGTCTCACTAACTTGATGTCTTTTGTTGAACTGGTGACCAGACATTGTCTACACCAACGTCAGCAGGGCCTTTGACGGGATTTAGCATGATTTAGGGTGTAGGTTTGCTCGCTGAGCTGTAGGTTTGATAGCTGTATGTTTGATGTTTCGTTTCCTGGCTAGGTAACATCATCAGTGGTGACCTCCAAATAAAGCAAAGCTGTTATCTCCTGCTTGCTATTTATATCTTTCTCCTGGATGGGGTTCCTGGGGTTCGTGGTGAGCCCCATCCAGGAGAAAGATATAAATAGAAAGCAGGAAACAACAGCTTCGCTTAACTTGGAGGTCGCCACTGATGATGTTACCGTGCCCAGGTAACGAAACATCTGGATATCACACCTACAGCTCAGAGAGCAAACCTACATCCTAAACCTCAATCTGAGCAACAAACCTTCATAAACCTTGCATTTAGCATGATATACTGGTTCGTAAGATTAAATCACGTGATCAGGAAGAGCTAGTCAACTGGACACAAAATTGGCTTGACAGTAGGAGACAGGTGTTGGTGGGAGAGGGTTGTTGTTCAGACTGGAGGCCTGTGACCAGCGGTGTGCTACAAGGATCAGGGCTGGGACCACTGATGTGCATCATCTACATAAACGATTTGGTTGAGAATATTGGAGTCATTGTTAGTAATTTTGTGGATGATCAGATGAATGGTGTAGTGGGCAGTGAATACGGTTATCAAAGGGGATCTCGACCAACTGGGCCAGTGGACCAAGGCATGAAAGATGGATTTTAAATCAGGTATTGAGTGTTGTACTAACACAGATAATGGTACAGCCCTGGGTAGTGTTGTCGAACAGAGAGAGACCAAGAGGTGCAGTTACATTGTTCTTTGGAAGTAGCATCACAGGTGGACAGGGTGGGGAAAGTGGCATTTGGCACACTTGCTGTCATTGGCCAGCACTTTGATACATGAGTTGAAGATATTTGTAACATTGTCTTCAATATTTCCCTTGGACAGAGGAGGCTTATAAGGGGTGACCTTATAAAACCATACGGAGAGTAAGAATGGTGAATAGCCAAGGGTAAGTGAGTCCAAAACTAGAGGGTATAAACGTGAGGTGAGAGAACAAAGATTTAAAGAGGGAGCTGAGGGGCAACATCCACAGAGGATGGTGCATAGACGGAATGAACTGCCAGGGGCACATGGGAGAAACAAGAACAATTGCAACATGGAAAAGAAATTTAGGCAGGCACATGGAGAGGGGAAGGTTTGAAGGGATATGGGCCAAACACAGGCAAATGCGACTCATTCAGGTTTGGGGAAAATAGTCAGCATTGATGACTTGGACTGAAGGTTCAGTTTTCATGCAGCATGACCCTGTACCCAGTTAAAGAGGAGGAGAATACGGAGATAAGGCATGTTGTAGACACTGAAGCAAGGTATAGTGATAGGGATGGTAGTCTGCAATGCGGTGCATTTCAAATATGCGGAGGGCCTATATGGAAAAAAGGAGGTTACAGAGATAGGAAATGTTATAGGAGTTAAAAATTATTGAAGACACTGATCCACAAGATATACCATAGGTACAGTGTTGGAGAAAGTACACAGAACAGAAAGATCTCAGGCAGTATTCCCACCCTCTCGTGGGAGGCCTGCTTTCCCCTTTGTTGTACTGATGCTCACTAAGAGACCACAGGCCTAGATTGATAACTGTGAACTCTCTATGTTGTCTCAGTACAACGTAAGTTAAAGTAGACGTGGTGATTGAGCCAGAGTTGTGTCTGTACTGTGCTCTCCCTCCAGCACTGTACCTAAGTCATGTCCTGTTAACTGATGTTTGGATCCCTCACATTGCTGTCTGCTCTGTGCACTGTGAGTGATCTTACCTCACTGCAGGATTTATTGAAGGCTCTAGATCTCCCTGCACTTTGTCTCTCTGGGTGACCAACCATTTTCAATGGGGTGATGGATGAAACACACAGCAGCTGGGAAGTCTATTGAATCTCCCTGAGTACCAAAAGGCGACAGACAAATAGACAGAATGGATAATTACACTGATGTAGTGAAGGTTACACATGTAGAATGGCACTGAGTCCCACAGAGTCCGTGTACTGTTGCATCTCTCTCGATTGGAGAATTCTGTTGGCTCAGGATCTGGAGAAGCTGCAAGAGTGAGGGACACTGACAGATGCAGCAATTAGACTCACACAGTGAGGGATACCAAATGGAGAGATACTGAGTGATATCACCAGAGTTCAAGAAGGTGTTAGGATCAAACAATTGTGACAGAAGAAGATATTTAGCTTCATGATGCACTGGTATCAGGGCTCAGGCATGAGCAACGTGCGAGCAGGTGAAGTGATGGCCTAGTGGTATTATTGCTAGAGCATGTATCCACAACCTCAGCTAATGTTCAGGGGAGACAGGTTTGAATCCCACCATCTGAAGTGGTGGAATTTGAAATCAATAAATTCAAATATTATAATTAACCATCCATAAATATGTATGAAACCATTGCTGATGTACAAAAATCCCAAACACTTGTCCTTTCGAGAATGACATCTGCCCATCCTCACATGGTCTGCATGACATACCCACAGCAAAGTGTTTTCCAAATCCAAATAGAAAAAGGTGATGCATCGGAACAGCATGGGGATGTGGCTGAAGACAAGCAGAAAGGAACAGGCTGGGCCAGAGTGTAACTAAAACTCTACATTAACGAATTGGATTGTGATAGGAAATTGTGGAAAAGAGTACATAAACTTTTTTTCCGCATAGACAAAGTATCTTCAATAAGTTAGCTGGATTTGTGACACAGCTGAAAGAGACTTAGATACCAGAGAGATGTGGTTACAGGGGAAACAGAATGTGGAACATAAATATTCCATGGTTTACACCCTTGTGGAAACTCAGGCAAAATGGACAACGATAACAATATTGGCTAACAAAGGCGTTAGATCGAAAGCGCGGGGCGTGGGGGTGTGGGTTCCTTAAAAGTCAACGGGCAAACAATGGTCACAAAATATCCTTAGCAGATAACGTTCAGGATAAGCCACGAGATATTTAATAAGTACAGTTAGAGTAAGAGGATCCCCAACTAATCAGTGGGGCCTGTTAGAATCCAAAGGGACAATCTGTGCATGGAGTCAGAGGAAGCAGGTGAGGTCTTCAATGAATACTTCCCATCTGTATTCACACAGGAGAAAGACATTGTCGGGATTTCAGTTGGGATGGTGAGGTTCTGGAACATCTTATGATCAATGAGAAGGAGGCGTTAAATGTATTCACAGGAAATAAGGTGGATAAATTCCCAGTAACAATAAAATATATCCCAGGCAGTTATGGGAAGTAAGAGAGGAGATTGCTGGGGCCCTGGCGGGTATATTTTAAACTTTGCTGGCCACAGGTGAAGTGCTGAATGACTGGAGGATGGCGAATGTGGTTTATTTGTTCAAGAAGGGCAGCAGGGATAGGTCAGGTAATTACAGAGCAGATAGTCTGACAGCAGTGGGAGAGAAAATATTGGAAACAATTGTGAGGGACACGATGAATCAACATTCGAAAGGACAGGAATACATTAGGGATTGTCTGTATGGATTTGGTAGAGGACTGTCCTCTGATATTGATGAGGCCAGTGCAGATGGTATGGTAACATGGTGTTTATTAATGTCTTTGACAAGGTCTTTAATGGAATGCCGGTCCAAAAGGAAAGAGCCCATGGAATCCAAGGCAAGTTTGAAAATTAGATCCATAATTGGTGGAGCAGGTTTTTCACGACTGGAAAACTTTGCCCAGCGTGTGTACCACAGGGTTCTGTACAGGAACCATTGCTGGTTATTATGTACATTAATATCTCGGATGTGAAAGCAGAAGGTATCATTGGTAGATTTGCAGATGACATGAAAGGTGAGGGTGATGCCACAGTGAGGAGCATGGTCTCAGGCTGTAGTCTGATACTGATCAGATGATAAACTGAGCAGAGTAATGGCAGATGGAGTTTACTTCTGATCACTGTGAGGTAATGCATTGTGGGAAGTCTAATCAGCGAATGGTATCCATCATGACTGGGTAGGTCCGCCTGGAGTAATGAGGAATACAGGGACCTTGGTGGGCAAGTCACTGGATGTCTGAAGGTGTCAGCACAGGTAGACAGAGTGGGGAACACACCTGAACTGGGAAAGGAGGGGGAACCCATATCCTGGTGGGGAGAGTTGCTGGAGCTGCTCGAGAGGATTTAAAATCGTCTGGCAGGAATGTGGGACCGCAAACAGTCGTACAGCCCGAAAGAAGGTTGAGGCTGGTCTCGATGTTCAAGAGAGAAATTTAAATAGACAAGGCAGGCAAGAACATAGCAGGCAATGAGTGAAAATTGATGAATTAAACTGCATTTATTTCAATGCAAGGGGCCGCAGAGATAAGGCAGATGAACCCAGAGCATGGAAGGGAACATGGGACTGGGATACCATAGATATTACAGAAACACAGATAAGGGATGGACAGGACTGGCAGCTCAATGTTCCACGGGACAGAGGCAACAGGAAGGATAGAACAGGAGGCAAAACAGGAGGAGAGCTGGTGGTTTTAATTGTGGGAAAACATCACAGCAGTACGTCGAGGGAATATTCATTCAGGATCGCCCAGTTAAATGATATTAGTGGAACTGAGATATAAAAATTGGTCATCAGTTTGCTACGATTGTACTACAGCGATAGGCAATGGGAGATGAAAGAGCAAATATGTCAGGAGATCTCAGATATCTGTTAAAATGATAGCGTCGTAATGGTAGGGGATTTTAACCTTTCCAAACCTGGACTGGGATTGCTCCTGTGTTAAGCAGTTGGATGGAAGGAATTTGTTAAGTGTTCCAGAAACTCCCAGTCATTATGTAAATGACCCAACTGGAGAATGGGGCTAAACCTGACCTCCACTTGGGAAACAAGGTAGGGAACGGGACTGAGGTGTTAGCAGGGACGCACTTTGGAAAGTCACCAGATTTGTATTAGTTTGAAAATAGCGATGGAAAAGGACAGGCCTGGTCTACAAGTTCAAGTTATACAATGGAGCAAGATAGTCATGAATTTTTAAAGTAGATTTGGGGAGGCTACTTGCAGATAAAGGGAATTCTGGCAAGTAGGAATATTTTAAAACCGAGATAAAAGGAGTGTTCAGCGCCAGCGTGTTCCTGTTAGTGTGCAGCTCAATGCTGACTGAATTAGGAAACACTGGCTGAGTTTCGAGGCTACAGTCAAGAAGAAAGGGGGCACATGTCAGATATAACTGGCTGACTCAAGGGAATCCCTTCACGAGCATCGGGGCTGTAGAAATACATTTAGGATGGAAATCAGGAATGTAAAAAGGGGACACGAGATAGCTTTGGCAGAGAAAGTTAAGGAGAATCCAACGAGACTCTACAAGTGCATTAAGAGCAAAAGAAGAACTCGGGACAAACCCGGTCTCCTTAATGATCAATGAAGGCAACGATGTGTGAAACTACACGATCCGAAACAAATATTTCACTCTGGAACTTACTGTGGATAAAGACTGGGGCGCTCGGGGAACGAAACAGTGTTTGGCCTGACCACTATTGGAATTCTGTGTGCAATTCTGGTCTCAATGCTGTGGATGTTGTGGAACATGAAAGGGTTCATATGACCAAGGATTTGCCAGGGTTGTCGGGTTTGCACTGCAGGGAAAAGCTGAATAAGCTGGGACTGAATTCACTTGAACATGGGAGGCTGAGGAATTCCCTGATAAAGGTGTTTAAAATCATGATGGTCCTCGATAGGGTGAATAGACAAGGTATTTTCCCCAGGTTGGGGGGATTACAAACTGATAGGACATAGCTTTAAAGTTCGAGGGGAAATTTTCAAAGGGACCTAAAGGACAATTGGTTCCTGCAGAGTGTATGGAATAAGCTGCCAGAGGAAATAGTGGATGCTGATAGAAATACATTTAAAAGGCATGTGGATGGGTATATGAACAGGAAGGGTTCAGAGGGATATTGGCAAAATTGTGGCATGTGTGACCAGAAACGTCATGCCGGAGTTGGTCTGAAGGATCTACTTCTGTTCTGTACATCTCTGTGACTCAATGTCCTGAAATGTGTCCACATTATAGAAAAGGAGGTGCTGGAGGTTTTAATACACAAAGGTAGATAAATCCCCAGGACCTGATCAAATGTATATTAGGACATTGTGGGAAGCTTGTGAAGAAATTGTAGGGGCTCTAGCATAGATGTTTTTACCATAGAGAGCTATGCGTGATAGGCTGTTAGACTGGAGGGTGGCATTGTGGACAGTGAAGAAGGTTTTCTGAGATTACAAAGGGATCCTGATGAAATGTGTGAATGGCTGAAAAATAGTAGATGGAGTTCAATCTGAATAAATGTGAGGTAAGGCATTTGGTGCAACAAACACAGGCAGGACTTATACAATTAATGATCGGACCCTCGGTAGTGTGCTGTAGAACTTGGGGTTCAGGTACATAATTCTTTGAAGCTTGCAACATGGAGAGACAGGATGGTCAAAAAAAGGTGCTTGCCTCACTTACTTTCATTGCTCAGTCCTTTGGATATAGGAGTTGGGAAGTCACATTGAAATTATACAGGCCATTGCTGAGACCTCTTCTGGAATACTGTGTCCAGTTCTGGTCGCCCAGGCTATCGAAAGGATATTATTAAGCTGGAGAGGGTTCAGAGGAGGTTTACTGGGACGTGGATGGGTATGGAAGGTTTCAGTTATAAAGAAAGCCTGGAGAGATTGGTATTTTTTTCATTAAGGAGAAAGTGAGGACTGCAGATGCTGGAGATCAGTGCTGAAAATGTGTTGCAGGAAAAGCGCAGCATGTCAGGCAGCACCCAAGGAACAGGAAAATCGACGTTTCGGGCATCAGCCTGAAGAAGAGCTGATGCCCGAAACGTCAATTCTCGTGTTCCTTGGATGCTGCCTGACCTGATGCGCTTTTCCAGCAACACATTTTTTCACTGAAACCTGAAAGTTGACAGATGACCTCATAGAAGTTTATAAAGTAATGAGGGGGATAGATAGAGTTAATGGGAGTTGTCTTTTCCCATGGACAGGGGAGTTTCAAGACAAGGCACTACATTTTTAAGTTTAGAGGAGAGACATATAAAAAAGACACGAGAGGCACTTTGTTACACAGAGGGTGGGTTGTGTGTGGAATGAACTTCCCAAGGAAGGGGTGAACATGGGGACAATTACATGTTTAAAAGTCATTTGGATTACTCCAGGAATAGGAAAGGATTGAAGAGATATGATCCAGGAACAGGCAGGTGGGACGAGATCAGTTTTAGAGTATGGTTAGCACTAATCAACAGTGCGGTATGACTGTCGGACTGTGATTATAATATTGTGTCATTAATTAAGGAATGATGCAAGAGAAAGCCAGGGGTTTACAGACTGGTGAGCCAGACATCAGGGTGGGTCAGTTGTTGAAGTTCATTCTGAGAGGTATGACTTACTTGCAATGATAAAGATAAGGACTGATTACAGCCAGTAAGTATAGCTTAGCGCGTGAGAAAACCTCACAGCGCCAGAGACCCGGTTTCAATTCCCACCTCAGGCGACTCTCTGTGTGGAGTTTGCACATTCTCCCCGTGTCTGCGTGGGTTTCCTCCGGGTGCTCCGGTTTCCTCCCACACTCCAAAGATGTGCAGGTCAGGTGAATTGGCCATACTAAATTGCCCGTAGTATTAGGTAAGGGGTAGATGTAGGGGTATGGGTGGGTTGCGCTTCGGCGGGGCGGTGTGGACTTGTTGGGCCGAAGGGCCTGTTTCCACACTGTAAGTAATCTAATCTAATCTAAAAAACATGTCTCACAAACTTGAATGGAGTTTGTTCAAGATGTGACCAAGAAGATAGACGAAGGCAGAGTAAAGACGTCAAGGTGTTGCATGATACATTGGTAAGTAAGGGTAGATCACAAGGGATCAGGGAGAGCTCGCCAACTGGATACACAATGGGATGACAGTGGGAGACAGAGAGAGGTGGGAGAGGGTTGTTGTTCAGACTGGAGGCCTCTAACCAGCAGTCTGCTTTCAGGATTGGTGCACCATTTACATTAACAATCTCAGTGAAAAAAAAGCAGTCTCTGTTAGTATGTTTGCCGATACCAAGATTAGTGGAAGAGTCGGCAGGGAATATAGTTATCGAAGGGGATGTTAATCAACTGGGCTAGTGGGCCAAGGAATGAAAGATGGAATTAAATTAAGGTGCTGGATTTAGTTAACTCAAACCAGGGAGGACAAATACAGTTAATGGTCGGGTCCTGGACTATGTTGTTAAAGAGGAAGAGACCAAGGGGTGCAGTAACATGGTTAGTTGGAAGTGCCATCACAGGTGGACAGAGTGGTGGGGAAATCAGCATTTGGCACACTTGTCTTCATTGGTCAGAGCACTGAGTACATGAGTTGGAGATATTGGTAACACTGTCGTCAATATTTCTCCTGGGCAGACGAGGCCACGGGGTGACCTTATAAAGTTTTATGAAACCATGTAGGGTCTATGTAAGGTGAATTGCCAAGGGTAGGTGAGTCCAAAGCTAGAGGCATAAACGTGAGGTGACAGAGCAAGTATTTAAAGAGGGAGCTGAGGGGTAACATTATCCACAGAGGATGGTGCATAGACGGAATGGACTGCCAGAGGAAATGGTAAAAACAAGTACAATTACAACATGGAAAAGACACTCGGGCAGGTACATGGAGAGGAGAAGATTTGAAGCGCTGTGGGCCAAACACAGGCAAATGCAACTCATTCCATTTAGGAAACCTCGGCCAAAGAGTCATGCAGCACAGAAACAGACCCTATGTCTCCAGTTGTTGGAGGAGGAGGAGACTATCGAGACACGGCATTTTGTAGAGACTGAAGAAAGTTCCAGCGATACGGATGGTCATCTGGACTGGAGGTTTCAAATATGTGAAATAATTGGTGAGAGGGGAGGAGATGACAGAGATAGGAACTGTTATAGGAGTTAGAATGATTGAAGACACTGGTCCTCAATACAAGCCATAGATACAGTGTTGGAGAGGGAATAGGGAACAGGAAGATCCCAGGAAGCATTACAACCATCTCGTGGGAGGCCTGCTTTCCCCTCTATTGTCCTGATGCTCACCAAGACAGCACATGCCTGGATTGAAAACTGGGAACTCTTGATGCTGTCTCAGTACAAAACCAAACTTAAAGTAAAGGTGGTGACTGAGCCTGGTGTGGGTCTGGACTGTACTCACTCTCCAGTACTATATTTATGTCATGTCTTGTTAGCTGATGTTTGGAGCCATCTCATTGCTCTCTGCTCTGTGCACTGGAATGATCTTACCTGGCGGCAGGATTTATTGAAGGCTCCCGACCTCCATGACCTTTGTCTCTCTGACTAACCAACCAGCAATTGGCAAGTCTATTGAGTCGTGAACTCCCTGAGTACCTGTAGAAGACACAGAAACAGGCAGAATGGGAAATTTGACTGATGCGGTGAGGGTTACACATGTAGAATGGCATTGAGCCCCACAGAGAACTGGAAAATCCCAGTCTCCAATCCTGGCCTGTGCTGCCTCATCTCTCTGGAGTGGAGAATTCTGTTGGCTCAGGTTCTGGAGTAGCTGCAAGAGTGAGAGGCGCTGACAGAAGCAGCAATGAGACTCACACAGTGAGGTATACCACATGGAGAGATACTGAGGCATATCACCAGAGTGCAGGATTAAACAATTGCGCAGGAAGAAAGGGTTTTGATTCATGTTGCAGTGGAATGCGCAACCTGTGAGCAGGCGATATGACGGCCTAATGGCATTATTGTGAGACAATTCATCCAGAAACTCAGCAAATATTCTCTGTACACAGGTTCAAATCCCACCATTGCAAATGTTTGGATGTGAATTAAATGTTTCAAAAAAGATTAGATTAAAAACCTATAAGTGAGAATTAAATAATTGCTGATGTTAAGAAATATCCATAGAGTGCATTCAAGTCTAAAGTGAAGTAATCTAAGATGGATCTGGGATATCACAGGTATTACAGAACAACAGCTGAGGGAGGGATAGGACAGGCAGCTCAATGTTCCAGGGGACAGATGCCGCAGGAAGGACAAAAGGGGAACTGAGAGAGGAGGAGAGCTACTGGTTCTGATGGGGTGAACCATCACAGCAGGACTGAGATAGGATACTCCTGTGGGATCGCCCAGTGAAGCTGTATTCATGGAATTAATTGTTCGAAAAGCGCAGCAGGTCAGTATGACTGAAGAAGGGCTTATGCCCGAAACGTCGATTCTCCTGTTCCTTGGATGCTGCCTGACCTGCTGCGTTTTTCCAGCAACACATTTTCAGCTCTGATCTCCAGCATCTGCAGTCCTTACATTCTCTTCGTGGAATTCATCAATAACAATGGGTCTTCCCTTTCCTCTGATTGTTCCACAGACCCCAAAGCCCCGCCCTCCTGCAACTTGACCTTCTGAAGATGGCGGCCCTCAGGCCCGTGCTCCCTCTTCCCTCAAACAAATGGCGGCCGTGATCCTGGGCCGTTTCCCTGATCAGAGACCGCCACATCCTGACCCGGGCCTGAAGGGTCTTTTTCGGGGTTTATAACCCTTACTTGGAACTTGTGAATTCTCTCACCTCCTTTCTCCCAGTGAGGCTACCACACACCGGCTCTGAGCGCCACTCTTTGAAGCCGATCGCAGCCGCTGCCGGAGAAACTAGCTCCATGTCTCTCTGTCCTGGTCAATGTGACACTGCGCATGCTCCACATAGAAAGCAAACTACGCGTGCATCTGCAGTTATCAATGAGTTTACAGAGAATATTCATACCTGCACAGAATCATGGGCGAAATATTAGTCATTAACAATTGCTCTGTCGAGTTATAGTCATGGCGCTATCTAGCATGTAAATAGACTGGTCGCTTCAATTTAACCATACCGGCCAGGTATGTAAATTACCAATTGTTCTGGAAGTTTGAAAAGAGATTTCTTACTCGAGTTGTTCAAATCGTTTGGAAATATGTACGTTATCAGATTTGCATCTCAACTATTTCTTAAAATTTCACATAGATTTTTGAGAGAGGTTTAATGCTCCACTATGTTAATGAGAATTATCAATCCTGCAAAACAGTTTGCTTTCTGACCAATCTTGAAGCGTTTACTCCCCGAGAATTCTTTGGCCCCGCTCCTCACTCACTTCTGGTTGGACGTAAAAACAATAACTGCAGATGCTGAAAACCAAATACTGGATTAGTGGTGCTGGAAGAGCACAGCAGTTCAGGCAGTATCCAAGAGGCAGCGAAATCGACGTTTCGGGCAAAAGCCCTTCATCAGGAATGAAACGGACCGGCCGCTGCTCGGTCATCAGTTCCGCCCCTTCCTCCCAATTGTAGAGTTGATTCAGACATGACTCAGCACAAGAAACAAGAAGGGACAAGGGAAGTTAGAGTCGATGTCTTGTGATGTAGTGAAAATATCCCGAATCTTGGATCGAGAGGCTTGAGTTCAATTCACAACTAGTGCAGGTGTGTGTAATAACTACCTTGAACAGGTACATTAGGAAAAACAAGGGATGTTAGGAACAGAGGAAAAAATATATAAAACACATACAATGTGGTGGGTCTCTCAATGCTCAGAAGATTTCAGTCGTTACCAAGTGTTTCAGGGCACCATTGGGTCCCAATACAGACTGTTACCCTCCACCTTGTGCACAGCCAGATACCACGATTGTGGGGCAGAGTGTTGCGGTGGGATATGGAGGTGCTTTTGTAGAATTTCCTGTTTTAAAGTTGAAAATAGGTGAGAAGGTGTAGGGTTTTGTATGGAGTTACCTATTCCCCTCCTGTTGCAGCATCATATTATTGCCCTGACTCTACCTCGTACATTGTTGGCAGAGATCGCTGACATTTTGAAAGCCCACAATACAAGATCCATCACCCTGTTTAAGACAGCAGAAATCTCTTGTAGCACTATAGTTATAGAACAATACAGTGCAGAACAGGCCCTTCGGTCCTTGATGTTGCGCCGACCTGTGAATTATTCTCAGCTCGTCCCCCTACACTATCCCAAAATCACCCATGTGCTTAAGTAAAGGATTGTTTAAATTTCCCTAATGTGGCTGAATTAACTACATTAGCAGGTAGAGCATTCCATACCCTAACCACTCTCTGAGAAAAGACCCTGCCTCTGACATCTGTTTAAATCTATCACCCCTCAATTTGTAGTTGTACCCCTCATACATGCTAGTGTCATCATCCTAGGAAAAAGACTTTCACTGTCTACCCTATCTTATCCTCTGACCATCTTGTATGTCTCTACCAAATCCCCTCTTAGTCGCTTCTTGCCAATGAGAACAGGTTCAAGTCTCTCAACCTTTCCTCATAAAACCTTCCATCCAGACCAGGCAACATCCTGGTAAATCTCCTCTGCTCTATTTCAAATGATTCCACATCCTTCCCGTACAATGGGCACCAAAACTGCATACAATATTCCAAGTATGGCCGCACCAGCATTTTGTTCAGTTGCAGCATGATATTGCAGCTCCGGAACTCAATCCCTCTATGAATGAAACCTAATACATCGTATATTGCCTTAACAGTACTATCCACCTGGGTGGCAACTTTCAGGCATCTATGTACATGGACTCCACCATCCCTCTGCACACCCACACGACCAAGAATCTTTCCATTAACCCAGTACTCTGCCTTCCTGTTATTCTTCTCAACGGCATCACCTTACATTTAGCTGCATGTAACTCCATTTGCCACCTCTCAGCATAATTCTGCACTTTATCCAAGTCCACCTGCAATCTGTAACATTCTTCCACACTGTCCACTCCACGGACTTTAGTGTCGTTTGCAAGTTTACTGATCCAGCCACCTATGCCTGCATCTACGTCATTTATAAAAATGAAAAACAGCAGTGGTGCCAAAACAGATACTTGTGGCACACCACGACTAACCCGATTCCAGGCTGAATATTTTCCATCAGCCACCACTCGCTGCCTTCTTTCAGAAAGCCAGTTTCTAATCCAAACTGCTAATTCACTCTCCATTTCATGTCTCTGCATTTTCTCCAACAGCCTACCATGTGGAACCTTATCAAAGTCTTTACTGAAGTCCATGTATATCATGTCAACTGCCTTGGTCACCTTCTCAAAAAACTCAGAGGTTTCTGAGACATGACCAGCCCTTGACGAAACCATGTTGACTATCTGAAATCAAATTGTTGTTTGCTCATTGATTATAAATCCTATCTCTTATAATCCTTTCCAAAACCTTTCCTACAACACAAGTAAGGCTCACTGGTCTATAATTACCTGTGTCATCTCCATTGCCCTTCTTGATCTCTCCATTGCCCTTCTTGATCAAGGGCACAACATTTGCAATCCTTCAGTCCTCTAGTACCAAACCTGTAGAGAATGAAGACTCAAATATCAAAGCCAAAGTCTCTGTTGTCTCCTCGCTCGCTTCCCAGAGAATCCTCAGATAAATCTCATCCAGCCGAGTGGAATTGTCTACTTTCTGGAATTGATAACACCTGATCGTAACTGACCTCGATCCTTTCTCGTCTAATATATTGTACCTCATTCTTCTCCTCTCCAATATTCTCCTTTTCCTGAGTGAAAACTGATGAGAAATGTTCATTTAGCACCTCACCGATCTCCAGAGGGTCCACACTGAACTTCCAACTTCTGTCTTTGACTGGCCATATTCCTACCCTATGCTTTTGTTCCTCACATACCTATAGAAAGCTTTAGGGTTCTCCTTTATTCTATTCACTAAAGACTGCTCGTGTCCTCTCTTTGCTCTAAAATCTCTCTTTAAATCCTTCCTATCTGATATGTAACTCTCCATTGCCTCATCTGTACCATCTCTGCTCATCAACACATAAGCCTCCTTCTTCTTCTGAACAAGAAATGCAGTATACCATGGTTTCCTTACCTTATCACTTCCTTCCTGCCTGACAGGGACATACCTGTCAAGGATATGTAATATCTGTTCATTAAACCAGCTCCACATTTCAATAGTCTGCATCCCCTGCATTTTGCGACCCCATTCTATGCATCCAAATTCTTGCTGAATCACATTATATTTGCCCCACCCAATCGATAAGGTGGAGGTTAAATAGGTTGTTTCCGGAGTTGAGGGGTTTGGCTTAACAGTAGATTGGTAATATATTCATTGGAATTCAGAAGAATGGAAAAATATAAAATAATGAATGGAATGGATAAAATAGAAGTAGAGAGGATGTTGCCACTGGCAGGTGAAGCTAGGACAAGAGGGATCATCTCAAGATTAGAGGCAGCAAATGTAAGACTGAATTGAGAAGGAACTTCTTGACCTCTATGGAATTCATTGCCCAGGGAAGTAGTTGATGCTAGTTCAGTAAACTTATATAATGCTAAGGTAGGTGTTTTAAAAAAGAAATAATTAATGAAGGGATACGGTGAGAATGTGAGTAAATGGTTCTGCATCCACAAAATGATCAGCCATGATCTTATTGAATGGCAGAGCAGGCTCAAAGGGCAGGATGGCCTTCCCCTGTTCCTCGTTCTTCTGTTATGTTATGCATTCCTCCCTCACTCGACTTGGAAGTGCTGGTTCTGGATTAGTGGTGCTGGAAGAGCACAGTAGTTCAGGCAGCATCTGAGGAGCAGAAAAATCGACGTTTCGGGCAAAAGCCCTCCATCAGGAATAAAGGCAGAGAGCCTGAAGTGTGGAGAGATAAGCGAGAAGAAGTTGGGGAGAAAGTAGCCGAGAGTACAATAGGTGAGTGGGGGAGGGGATGAAGGTGATAGGAGGAAAAGAAGATCGGCATGTAGGACAATTCAAGGGGACAGTGCTGAGCCAGAATTTTGGAACGAGGGTGAGGTGGGGGAATGGGGAAATGAGGAAACTGTTGAAGTCCACATTGTTGCCCTGGGGTTGAAATGTGGACTTCAACAGTTTCCTTATTTCCTCTTCCCACACCTCACCCTAGTTACAAACTTCCAGCTCAGCAATGTCCCCTTGACTTGTCCTACCTGCCTATCTTCTTTTCCACCTATCCACTCCACCCTCCCCCCGCCCCATCACCTTCCTCCCCTCCCCCATTCAACTATTGTACTCTATGCTACTTTCTTCCCACCCCCACCCTCCTCGAGCTCATCTCTCCACGCTTCAGGGTGTCTGCCTTTATTCTTGATGAAGGGATTTTGCCTGAAACGTCGACTTTACTGCTCCTCGGATTCTGCCTGAACTGCTGTGCTCTTCCATCACCACGAATCCAGAATCGAGTTTCCAGCATCTGCAGTCATTGTTTTTACCGAAAAGGTGCTGGTGTTGGATTAGGATGGACAAAATTCAAATTCACAGAAAACCATGTTATAGTCTCATGCGTTCATTTGGAAGTACGAACTTTGCTGCTTCTTCATCAGGTGGTTGTGTGATTTTTAACTTTGTCCCTCACTCTTGTAATTGATAAAGAGCAACAAAAGTCATGAAGCAGTGTGCATGCTCTAGCCAACAATCGGGCCCAGGTGGGAGGTGGTTGAGCAATTCATCAACTTCACACAGTGGTTAGCACTGCTGCCTCACAGCGCCAGAGACCTGGGTTCAATTCCCGCCTCAGGTGACTGACTGTGTGGAGTTTGCACGTTCTCCCCGTGTCTGCGTGGGTTTCCTCCGGGTGCTCCGGTTTCCTCCCACAGTCCAAAGATGTGCAGGTCAGGTGAATTGGCCATGCTAAATTGCCCGTAGTGTTAGGTAAGGGGTAGATGTAGATGTAGGGGTATGGGTGGGTTACGCTTCGGCGGGGCGGTGTGGACTTGTTGGGCCGAAGGGCCTGTTTCCACACTGTAAGTAATCTAATCTAATCTAATTCATCAACACATTCCACCCTGACCTTAAATTTACCTGGACCACCTCTGACACCTCCCTCCCCTTCCTGGACCTCTCCATCTCCATTAATGACTACCGACTTGACACTGACATTTTTTACAACCCAACGACTCCCACAGCTACCTGGATTAGACTTCTTTCCACCCTACCTCTTGCAAATTTGCCATCCCATATTCCTAATTCTTCCGGCTCCGCCGTATCTGATCCCAGGAGGACCAGTTCCACCACAGAACACACCAGATGGCCTCCTTCTTTAGAGACGACAATTTCCCATCCCACGTGGTTAAAGGTGCCCTCCAATGCAACTCGTCCACATCCCGCACCTCCGCCCTCAGACCCCACCCCTCCAACCGTACCAATGACAGAATGCCCCTGGTGCTCACCTTCCACCCTCCCAACCTTCGCAAAAACCAAATCATGCACCGACATTTCCGCCACATCCAAACAGACCCCACCACCAGGGATATATTTCCCTCCCCACCCCTTTCTGCCTTCTGCACAGACCGTTCCCTCTGTGACTATCTGGTCAGGTCCACGCCCCCCTACAACCCACCCTCCCATCCTGGCACTTTCCCCTGCCACCGTAGGAACTGTAAAACCTGCGCCCACACCACCTCCCCTACCTCTATCCAAGGCCCTGAAGGAGCCTTCCACATCCAAATTTTTACTTGCACATCCACCAATATCATTTATTGTATCCGTTGCTCCCGATGCGGTCTCCTGTACATTGGACAGACTGGGCGCCTCCGAGCAGAAGCACTTCAGGGAATATCTCCGGGACACCCGCACCAATCAACCACACCGCCCCGTGGCCCAACATTTCAACTCGCTCTACCACTCTGCCGAGGGCATGGAGGTCCTGGGCCTCCTTCAACCCCAATCCCTCACCATCAGACGCCTGGAGGAAGAGCGCCTCATCTTCCGCCTCGGAACACTTCAACCCCAGGGCATCAATGTGGACTTCAACAGTTTTCTCATTTCCCTTTCCCCCACCTCACCCGAGTTCCAAACATCCAGTCAGCAATGTCCCCATGACTTGTCCTACCTGCCTATCTCGTTTTCCACCTATCCACTCCACCCTCTCCTCCCTGACCTATCACCTTCATCCCCTCCCCAATTCACCCATTGTACTCTATGCTACTTTCTCCCCACCCCCACCCTCCTCTAGCTTATCTCTCCACGCTTCAGGCTCACTGGCTTTATTCGGGCTTTTGCCCGAAACGTCGATTTCGCTGCTCCTTGGATGCTGCCTGAACTGCTGTGCTCCTCCAGCACCACTAATCCAGAATCTGGTTTCCAGCATCTGCCGTCATTGTTTTTACCCCGGGTTAATGATGGAAAGGCAGGGGTAGAGCTGGAGGACCTGGTGGGGCAGTTTTTCCTCCAGTCAATCAGTGAATGAGGGGCGGGACTTGACTATACCACGTGATCATTCTCGCGGTCGGCGCGGATGTTGGGGATGTATGTGCGGAGACCTGTCGGTAAGGAAAGAAATAAACAGCAGGAAGTGGGAGGAAAATGGTGTTGCTATGGTCTAAGAGGTTTTACAATAATTTGGTACACATTCGAAAATACAAATTTGAAACTTACAGTCTCATTTTTGAAGCAAACGGGAAAATGCCTCGTTGAGTAATCGGCCCGAGTGAGCGCCGCCATCTTTATTCGAGGCAACGATTCACTGGACACGTGCGCGGCCGCCAGCTTTGTAGGGAGCAAAGTTCAGAGGGATGTATGTACAGCCTTCCCTGGTAAAAAGAGTCATAGGGCAGTATTTACACAGAGCACATTCACACCCAGAGAGATGGACTTTTTTCTGGATTTGTTTCGTTGTTCATTGAAATGATTTACATTTGAATAGAGGCCGAATAGTTAGTAAGTTTGCAGGTGACACCAAAATTGGAGGTGTTGTGGACAATGAAGCAGGTTATCTCAGAGTACAGTGGGATATTGATCAGATGGGCCAATGGGCTGAGGAGTGGCAGATAGGATTTAATTTAAATAGATTAGGTTAGGATATCTGGTTTCCATTGGTTGGACCGAAGAAGTCTGTTTCTGTGCTCAACATCTTTGACTGTGGGATCATAAAAGTGAACTCTGCTCTGGTTCACCTCTGGGTTCTCTGATGTCCACTTGTTCATTATCTAGCTTCCTCAGTCTCTCATGGGTGTATTTTTGGTCTGCATAGTATTTTACAATTAATTTCACAGCTGTTTTGTAAATGAATTGAAAAATGTAGAGCTGGAAAAATCCAGCAGGCCAGGCAGCATCCGAGGAGCAGGGGAATTGACGTTTCGGGCATAAGCCCTTCTTCAGGAATGTAAATGAATTGTCCACTGCTGCCCGGCTCCTGACCATACGCTGTTCCATTATCAGGTTTTTTTTCCACAATATCTTTGACAGACAAGAATTCATTTTTCCAATACGCGAGTGCATTTTCCTTCAATTTCTGACAGTCCAATTCTGCCCCATTCCCATTCCCTGTAATTCATATTGCAATCCTTGAAACATCAACTGTGTATTTCTCCTTCCACAGAAACCCGTGATCAAGGCCAAAGCCTTGTTGCCTGTGGAGAGGGTGATGTTTGACTGCCTTGTACTGCTGCAGTTTGTATGGTGAAGGTGGTTGGGTAAGAGACATTACAGATAGGGAGGGTGTTCAGAATGGAGGAGATTAGAGATTGGAGGATGTTGCATAGATTGAGATGTTTTTGATACCAGAGATAGTGATAGCTCTGAGGCTAGAGAGGAATTATAGAGATAAGGATGAGTTGTTAGTTTTCCCAACCCGACCTCTTTACTGATAATGATTGTTTCTCTGTCCTCATCTGCCATTGCCTCCATAGGCCTGTGACAATGAGAGTACGCAGACAGTATGTTCCCGTTAAGGCCAAGGCTGGGAGGTGTCAAGAATGCTGCATGACCTGAGAAATTGAGGCTCTGGTCAAGAAAATGAAGAAAGGATATGGAGGTACAGAGCACTGGGTTTGAGTGAGTCCCGAGGGGACTATAAGGGCAGTAGGAGATTACTCGCGGGAAACCAGAAGGCAGAAAAGGGGACATGAGACAGCGTTGGGAAATAGGTTTACGGAGAATCCAAAGAGATTCTACAAATACACTAAAGACAAAAGAATAACTAGGCAGAGAAGAGCGACCCTCAAAGATCAACAAGACTGTCTATGGAACAGCAGGAGGTGGGAGAGGTTCTGTAATTCTTTCATTTCAGATTTTACTGAAAGGGGATATAAAAGTTAGAGAAGTTGGAGAAATTAATAGTGATAACTTGGCAAGTGTACATATTACAGAGGAGGTCGGACTGGATGACTTAAAATGCATAAAGGTGGATAATTCCCTGGAATATGATCAGGTGTATCCCAGAACTTTGTGGGTAATTAGAGAAGCTTTTGCTGGGCCCTTCGCTGCGATATTTGTATCATCAAACGCCACAAGTGAGGTGCTAGAAGACTGGCGCCATTATTTGAGAAAGGTGGTAAGGAAAAGCCAGGGAACTATAGACTGGTGAGCCTGAAGTCAGTGGCAGAGAAGTTGTTGGAAGGGATTCTCAGGGAGAGGATTTACAAGTCATTGGAAAAGCAAGAAATGATTAAGGAGAGTCAGCATGGCTTTGTGCATTGAAATCAGTAACTTGACTTGAGAAAGACACAAATTTTCACATAACACACTGGTTAGCAGGTTCAGTACCATAGAATTCTGGCGGAACTAGCTGTTTGGATACGGAATTGTCTGGAAGGTCAAAGAATTATCGATGGACAGCACAGAAACAGAGACCCGTCAGTCCAACCAGTACATGCTGATCACATATCCCAACGCAATCTAGTCCCACCTGTCAGCACCCGGCCCATATCCTTCCTATTCATATACACATGAAGATGCCTTTTAAATGTTCCAATCGTAATGGCCTCCACCGCTTCCTCTGGCAGCTCATTCCATACACGTACCACCCTGTGTGTGAAAACGTTGCCTCTCAAGACTTTTTAAATTCTTTCCCCTCATACCATAAACCTATGCCCTCTAGTGCCGGTTCCCCCACGCCAGGGAAAAGACGTTGTCTATTTATCCTATCCATCCATCTCAGGTTTTTATCTACATCAATAAGATCACCTCTCAGCATCCGACGCTGCGGGAAAACAGCCCCAATCTATTCAACCTCTATTCAACCCCCAGCCTAGCTCAAATCCTCCAACCCTGGCAACATTCTTGTAGATCTTTTCTGAACCCTTTCAAGTTTCACAACATCCTTCCAATAGGAGGGAGAACGGATTTGTACGCAACATTCCAAAAGTGGCCTAAACAATGATTGATATAACTGACGAAAGGTAGTGGATCCAGCAGTGATCCTTGTAACACTCCACTAGTCACAGGCCTCCAGTCTAAAAAGCAACCCTCCATCACAACCCTCTGTCTTCTGCCTT
The DNA here is from genome assembly GCF_047496795.1 of Chiloscyllium punctatum. Lineage (NCBI taxonomy): Eukaryota > Metazoa > Chordata > Chondrichthyes > Orectolobiformes > Hemiscylliidae > Chiloscyllium > Chiloscyllium punctatum. Next base: position 25,666,612 of record NC_092762.1, read on the forward strand.
TGAGCCAGTTCTGTATCCAAATGGTTAGTTCTCCCTGTATGCCATGAGCTCTAACCTTGCTCAGCAGTCAGTGTCATAGTGGAGGGTACTTTTTGGACAGGAAGCCTGTGATGAGCAATATGCTGTCAGGCTGGGTGCTGGGTCCACTGCTTTTTGCCATTTAAATAAATGATTTCTTTGTGAATATAGGAGCTATGGTTAGTAGGTTTACAATAGACACCAAAATTGGAGGTGCAATGGACAGCAAAGTTATCTGAGAGTACAATAAGACTCTGATCAAATGGGCTGAGGAGTGGCAGATGCAGTTTAATTTCGATAAATGTGAGGTTCTTCATTTTGGAAAAGCAAATCAGGGCAGGATTTATACACTTAATGGGAAGGTCCTGGGGAGTGTTGCTGAACAAAGAGATCTTGGAGTGCAGGTTCATAGTTCCTTGAAAGTGGAATGATAGATAGGCATGGTAGTGAAGAAAGTGTTTGGTGTACTTGCCTTTATTGGTCTGTGCATTGAGTACAGGAGTTCTGGCGTCATTTTGCGGCTGTACAGGACATTCATTCAGACACTTCTGGAATTCTGCTTTCAGTCCTGGTCTCCCGCTATCGGAATGATATTGTGAAACTTGAAAGGATTCAGAAAAGATGCAAAGATGTTGCCAGGGTTGAGGGATTGGGCGAGAGGGAGAGGCTGAATAGACTGAGGCTGTTTTCACTGGAGACTGGAATTCTGAGAGGTGACCATAGAGATTGATAAAATCGTTCGGGGCATGGATAGGGTAAACAGCCAGGGTCTTATTCCTGTTTAGGTGAGTCCAAAACTAGAAAGCACAGGCATGAGGGAAAATATTGAAAAGGGATATTAGCGGCAAAGTTTCAAGCTGAACGTAGTATGTGTATGGAATGAGCTGCCAGAGAAAGTGTGGAGGCTGGTAAAGTTACAACATTTAAAAGACATCTCACTGGGTATGTGATTGGGAAAGGTTAAGAAGGCTATGGGCCAAATGCTGGATTATGGGACGAGGTTAATTTAGGATATCTGGTCAGCATGGACAAGTTGGACTGAAGGGTCTGTTTCTGTGCTGTACATCTCTATGGCAGTAATAAATTAAAATTAAGATAGGTTTATCTTTTATGGAGAGTTAGCTGAAGGCCAGACAATTCTCCTTGGAGCTGAGAAGGTTAAGCAGTGATTTCGACCAGGAGTTGATTTGTTTCCAGGGTATTTCATTTACAGAGAGACAGAGTGAGAAATCTTTAACGTCACAATTTTTAGTGTCTATTTTCAGGTAACTGGCAAATAATGCAAAGAAAAGTGTGAAGATTACTTTACTCACTAAGTTCTGAGCATCTGGATCAGTTCGACCGACAGCTGGACGCAGATTCAGCAGTTATTGTCAAAACAAATTTGAAATTTAACATTTTTAAGGAAGGATTTGGAGGGCTATGTCCAAATGGGAGGTGAGTTGGGATAGACTGGCACCATCTCCAGAGGGGGAGAGTACAGCCCCAATGGGCTGAATAGCCTCCAGTCCCTGTGCTCTGTGATACTGACCAATTCACTGTGAATGATTAAGCTCATCATAGGGCAGAGCCTTCGAGATGTACAGCATGAAAATAAACCCTTTGGTTAAACTGGCCCATGCTGACCAGATATCCCAAACTAATCTAGTCCCATTTGCCAACACTTGGTACATATCACTCTACACCCTTCCTCTTCATATACCCATCCAGATGCCAAACAGTATAATTGTACCAACGTCCTCCACTTCCTGACAGAAGATTCCATACACGCACCAACTTCGGTGGGTAAAATAATTGCCCCTCAGATCCATTTTAAATTCTTCCCCTCTCATCTTAAACCTATGCCCTCTCATTCTCGACTCCCCGACCCCAGGGAAATGACGTTGTCTATATATCCGACCCATGCCCCTCATGATTTTATAAACCTCTATGAGGTCACCCCTCAGCTTCTGATGCACCTGGGAGGATCCCACCACTCGGGTCACAATGGGGCCTGGCTGATTGACACAGCTTCAGACCAGTAGGAGAGTTGGCCTGATCCTCCAGCCAATGGGAGTGAATGAGGGGTGGGTCCAGCAAGCCAACACATGACAATCAGCTTTGCAGGCACAGTGTCACTGTGAGGGGGAACTGAATGTGAAGGAGTGGGAGAGACAGCAGATACTGGGAGAGAGATGGAGTTAGTGTGGACTGGGAAGGTTGATAAACACTATTTCAGTCGGCTGGACCTGAATTAGATACTCCGGGTAAATTAGAACCTAAAGAACTTCGGATGCTGTAAATCACACACAACAACCAGAAGGTACTGGAAAAGCTCAGCAGATCTGGCAGCATCTGTGAAAAGAAATCAGTTCGCATTTTCGATCCAGTGATGCTTCCTCAGGAACTGATTAGATTAAATTATTTAGTGTGGAAACAGGCCCTTCAGCCCAACAAGTCCACACCGACCCGCCGAAGCACAACCCACCCAGACCCATTCCTCTGCATTTGCTTCTTCACCTAACACTACGGGCAATTTGGCATGGCCAATTCACCTGAGCTGCACATTTTTGGATGGTGGGAGAAAGCCGGAGCACCCGAAGGAAACCCACGCAGACACTGGAAGAAAGTGCAAACTCCACACAGAGAGTCGCCAGAGGTGGGAATTGAACCCAGGTCTCTGGTGCTGTGATGCAGAAGTGCTAACCACTCTGCCACTATGCCACAGTGATGTTACTGAGAAAACAAATGTCTGTTTTTATGCAGAAGGTAGGGGTTAAGGAGTAAATGATAGGTGGGGATAGAGTCCAAATAGAGAGATAGGAGCAGTTGGACAAACGAGTGGATAACGATCGGACGGGGGGAGGGTGAATAGCTGTTTATGGGGACTGTTAGTGGCTAACCATAGGCAGTGTGTAATGGTTAGCTACGTAATAACAAGTCCTGGTATGTGGGGTAGGGGACAAAGAAACTAGGACGTGGGAGAGTTCAGGACCTAAAATTATTGAATTTGATGTCGAAGCCAGGGGGTTGCAGGGTCCCCAAGTGGGAGATGAGGTGTTGTTCTTCCAGCTTGTGTTAAAGTGTGGCGCTGGAAAAACACAGCAGGTCAGGCAGCATCAAAGGAGCAGGAGAATTGACATATTGGGCATGTCAATACTTCATCAGAAATGTGGGTGGTGGAATACGGCTGAGAGATAATTAAGGAGGGGTGTTTGGGGTTGGGGGAAGGGAGCTAGGGAGGCAATAGGTGGTTGTAGATGGAGGGTAGTGCTGAGAGGGTGGAATGAATAATTGGAAAGGAAGATGGGCAGGTGGGACTGTTCAAGAGGCCAGTGCCGAGTTGGAGGGTTGAATCTGAGATAAGTTGGGGGAGAGGAGATGAGGAAACCTTCATGCCGTGTGGTTTAACGTTCCCAAGGTGGAAGATGAGGTGTTCTTCCTCCAGGTGTAGGGTGGCTCGGATTTGGGGATGGATGACTTGCATGTCCTTGGCAGCATGGTGGCGCAGGGGGTGGGCGGTAGCCGAAATGGTCGGCCACAGGGCGGTGGGGTTGGTTAGTGCATGTGTCCCAGAAATGTTCCCTGGAATACTCCACAATTTGGCGTCCCAAGAGCAAGGGACACAATAGGTGAGGTGTTTGGGTGGGCAGGGAAATCTCTGCTGGATGTGGGAGGATCCAGTGGTGCCTTGGATGGAGGTGAGGGGAAGGTGTGTGCAAAGATTTTCCACCTCCTGCAGTGGCAAGCGAAGGTGACTGGAGTGGAGGGTGGGTTGGTGGGGACCGTGGATCTAACGTGCAAGTCACAGAAGGTATGGTCTCTGTGGAAATGAAAGGGGTGGGGAGGGAAATATATCTCAGGTGGTTGGATCTGATGGTGGAAATAGCAGAGGATGATGCGTTGTATCTGGGTGGAAGGTGAGGATGGTAGGATTCCAACTTTGTTGCATTTGGAGGGGTGGGGTTCAAGGGCAGTGGTGTGGGAAGTGGAGGAGATACACTGGAGGGCATTGTAGACCACATGCGAGGGAAAGTTGCAGTCCTTGAAATAGGAAGTCATTTGGTATGTTCTGAAGTGTTCTTCCAGCTTGCATCAAGCTTCACTGGAACACTGCAGTACGCATGACACAGATGTTGGACAGGGAACAGTCTTGTGTGTTAAAGAGCAGGCAAGGTCTTTTTTGCAGGCACAATGTAGATCATCAGCCACCATTTCCACCACGCCCACAGAAATGCTAGAAGGTTCCTGTCTCCTCCATTAACAGCTTTCCAACTTCCCACTCCTTTGTCTTTCCAAATGTTCCTATGTTTCTTTGGGCTCTGTCCCCACCTATTATTTACTCCTCAACCCCTATCTCCTGTCGTCCAAAGATCTGTAGGTTAGGTGAATTGGCCCAGCTATGTTTCCCGTAGTGTTCAGGGATGTGCATTCGTCTGGGGAAATGGAGAGTAATCGAGTAGGAGAATGTTTCTGGATGGGATAAATTTCAGAGGTGGGTGTGGAATTGTTGGGTCAAAGGGCCTGTTTCCTGTGGGGATTCTAATTTTCCCAGCTGTCATCGGTTCTGCGGAAGGGTCACTGGACCCGTGATGACCCATGGTGTGTGCAGGAGGCAGAAAGGGGAAAGGGTAAAATGGCAGCAGAAACCGTATGAAATGTATCAGTGTAGTCTGGGAGGGTTTAGTTGCACTCTGTGCAGGTCGTTAGTCTGAATTAGAAACTCTTGGTCCCATGTTTGCAGCAAAGGTGAAGATGGCTTGGGCCTCAGGCAGTGAGAGGTCCTGGGTTAAGGCCACCATCTTTATTTGGGTCATCGTACAGCAAGGAGCATGCACGTGTCCTCTTCCTGGGTGGTTGCGGGGTGATTTGAAGAGGAGCATTTACATATCAAACACATACCAACAGAAGTGTTTGCCTTCACTATTCATCTTGCCCTGACTGAGCTTTGTTTTGTGAATTCATTTTATACGGTATTAATTGAGAATAATTGAGACAGGGATCTCAAAAAACAAGTTTCTACATCAGGGGAGTCATAAGCAACTGAATATCATTGGCATTTAACTGTGCAACGAGAAAGGTTTGTCTGTTCTGTCTGTGGGAAAATATCTTCAATATTTTTGTCAAGCCAAAAGCAGAAAGATATTCAAATTCATGGTTGGATCACCCTTGGGGTATGTGTTCAATTCTTGGCCCTGCAGCTGTGGAAGGAGGTATTGGCCTGAGAGAGAGAGCACAGATTTATCCAAATTACATCTCGTCTTTTTGCAGGAACTGTCAGATTTAGTCTCAGTCATCCACTTTATAATGTTAATCTGTAAACTCCCTACTTCCAATTCTCTGCAAATTTCTCATTAAAATTCCTTGTGGACTCAAATTCCAGCACCATTTCAGGTGGAACGTTCCAGATTCTGACAACTGTCTGTTCATTCAGAAACTGCTGAGGTCCATTTTGCCTCTGGGGTTACAAAGGGTTGAACTGAAAGATACGATGCTGGTCCTGAGCTCCCATTGAGATGCATTGGAACAGTACAGGAGGCTGAGGGCAGTGTAGGTGTGAGCAGACAATGAAAATGACAGGGCTGCACTGTGAGGGCTGCTTGGCTCAATGAGAGTGTTTTGGAGTTGGATGTAAATAGTGAGGTGAGACAGGGAGAAGGTGAAGCTGAAACTCAGTTTTAGTTCAGGCCTTTCAGAAATTCACAGTCCCAATGGGAATAGCCAATTAGTCAGTGATACCTGTGGAGTACTTAAGTTTTTAAAGTATGATATATCAGCTAAAGTAAAGATTTTTTTTGTTATCATAATGGACATGTTTAAAGTGAAGGAAGGTTGCCCACTCATTTAAATTCTCTTAATGGGAGTAACTAGATGAATGTAGAGATACGTTGTGACAGGAGCCCTCAGAACGGTGGTGTGCTCCTCTTGCACAATGTGGGAAATAAGGGCCGCTTCCAGTGTCCCTGATGGCTATGTGTGCAGGAAGGGTTCCCAGCTGCAGCTACTGGGAAACTGCTTTTCAGAGCTGGAGCTGAGAGTGGACTCACTGTGGAGCATCTGCAATAGTGAGAATGTTATGGACAGCACGTTTAGTGAGCTAGTCCCCCTGCAGGTGAGGGTTACACAGGCAGAAAGGGAATGGTGACCATCAGATCTAGTAAAAGGCTCAAGAAGTGAGTACAGGAGTCCCCCGTTGTTATCCCCCTTCTCATACAGATACTGTCTACCGCTTGGGATTCTGAAAGGGCAGGAATGGGTGGGGTAGTTTCTCGGGAAATCAGCATCAGCCAGGTTCATGACACCACAGAGAGCTCTGCTGATCAGAACAAGAGGACTGAGAGTGGCAGGGCTATAGTGACAGGGGATTCAATAATCAGGGGTACAGCCTGGCACTTCTGTGCCTACAGACATGAATCCAGGATGGTATGTAATCTCCCTGGTGCCAAGATGCATGATATCATGGAGCGGCTGCAGGACATTCTGGAGCTGGAGGGTAAACAGCCCGTGGTCGTGAAACACACAGATAGCAACGTCATCGCTCAACAGAGGGATGAGGGCCTGAAAGCTGGACATTGGGAGAGCAGAGATGCATTAATATGGCTCCTGAAATGTAATAATGTCAGACTTACTCCCAGTGCCATGGGCTAATGAGAGCAGGAATGAGAAGGTAGATCAGCTGGATGTGTGGCTGGGGAAATGGTGTACAAGAGAAGGGTTTTGATTCTTCAGGCACTGGGACTGTTTCTGGGTGGGACCTGTACCAGCCTGACCGGTTACCCCTGGGCAGAGCTGAGACAAATCTGGTGGGGGCTTTTGTCAGTTCTAATGGTGAGTTTGGAACGAGTCTGGCAGGGAGATGGGAACTAAAGTGTAGGCTTATATGGGTCAGATTCAGGACAGGGAATGGGAGGTCGAATATTAGTGATGTAGTTCGCGGCTCAGAAAGCCAAAGGAAAGGAGGATTAAACGAAGATTGAGTCCCTCTTCAGCCATCAGTCCTGACAACCCAGGAATGTGAGTCAACAAAATATGAAGCTGGATACATGTCGATGACTCTATGTGCTTCAGCAAAATGGTGAAAATCCACAATAAAAACAAAAAGCGCTGGAGATCCTCAGCGGGTCTGTCAGCATCTGAAATGGTGACAGATGCAGGCAACATTGCAGCCTTGAAGAAGTGTTTAGATGATCACAGCAAGCACTACAATATTGGTTACACGCTGAGTGCCAGAACGTGGGACTAGCATAAATAGGTGCTTGATGACCAGCATGAATACAATGGGGCTGGAAAGTTGACGTTTCGGTTCAGGGCTATTTATCAAGACTGACAAAGGGTCCCGACCCAAAACCGCAACCTTCCTGCTCCTCTGATGCTGCCTGACCTGCTGCATCTCCCCAGGTCCATATTGTACAGACTCTGACTTCCAGCATCTGCAGTCCTTAACTATCTTCACATCCCAGGACTCATCTGGTGATCCTCCTTTACTCTCTTTCAATAACCAGTAGAGCCTTCCTTGGAAAAGGGGAACAAAGGTGTATACAGTACTCCAGATGTGGTCTCAACAAGGCCCTTCCAGAAAGGGATCCCTGCCCCTATCTTATCCATAATGGTCATCAAGCACACATGCCTGGTGTGATCATCTAAACACTTCTTCAAGGCTGCAATGTTTCCTGCATCTGTCACCATTTCAGATGCTGCCAGACCTGCTGAGGATGTCCAGCGCTTTGTTTTCTCTGCTGTAGAGTGTTGAAAGGGGGGATTTGCAGTTGAGAAATTTAAATTGAACTTCATGTTACTTGATCCGTGCCGATCTGAATATCATTGACCTTTTCATCTGGAAGGAAAGGTTTGCATTCTGTCAGTGGGTGAATATTTCACATGTCAGTGTGACGAGAAAAGTACTGAGACAGTGAAGTCCATGTTAGCGTGAGGACTTGGTTTTTGAAACTCTAAAAAATCATGGCACATTTCCCTGGAACAGTCAAGCCACAGATTGGTTTTGTATGAGGACAATTAGCCATGAAACAAGAAAGACCAACGGATTCCTACATCATGGAAAAAGCTATGAAAATGGGATTGTTGTAATGGAATGAATTATCAATCATTGATTGTAATCCATTTGTGTTGTCACATCGTTTCCAGCGCCGCAGGGAAACACGGGAAATGTGATGAATGCAGTGTCAGTTTAAGATATTCAACTGGAAAGGTGAAGAAGAAATTTACAAGGATGATGCCAGGTCTCAGGGGTCTGAGTTTCAGGGAGAGGTTGGGCAAGCGAGGACTTTTCTGTTTAGAGCAGAGGACACTGTGGGGGAATATTTTATAGAAGTGTATAAGACCATGAGAGACATGGGTAAGGTGAATGCACTCGGTCTTTTTCCCAGGGACTCAAGGATTGGAGGGCATCTGGTTAAAGTTAGAGGAGAAAGAATACATGGGAACCTGAGGGGCAACTGTTCTACACAAAGGTGGTATGGAAATGGAATGAGCTGCCAGTGCAAGTGGTTGAGCTGGGTATATTAACAACAAGTAAAAAACATTTGGACAAATGCATGGATAGGAAAGTTTCAGAAGCAGATGGGCCAAGTGCAGGGAAATGGGGTTAGCGTGGATGGACATTCTGATTGGCATGGGCCAGTTTGTGCCAAAGGACCTGACTCTGCTGTAGGATTCTATAACTCTAAGTGCATTTGCTATTTCTCCCCCTAACTCTGTTGGTATCATGGGATGTATTCCATCAGGGCAATGAGACTTGTTTACCTTTTGGTCCATTAGCTTGCCCAGCTCCAACTCTTTCGTGATAATGATTGTTTCTTGGTCCTCACCTTCCTCAGTCTCCTTATCAATTACTGGCATGTTCGTCGTATCCTCCACTGCGAAGACTGAATGCTGTGTGCTCATATTCCTGAACTCTGCTGGATAGGAATAACCAGGCACAGAACTCTGAGAGGTCTTCTTTGAGCCTTTTATTGATGAGACACGGCAGTTACCTGGATAGTGTACATGCAGAACACCTCCAGGCAGCATCGGGTAACTCCCCGCCTGTCCGATGTGCCGCTCCCATTCTTATACCTTTGTGGGTTGGGACTTTGAATAGAGACTGGCTCTCAGTATTATCTCCATGGAAACGGCAGTTAGAAAGTCTAGTTCAGTTCAGCACTTTGTGGTTAAACGACACACCCCTCCCCCACGCCCCCGTGGCTCCCTCAAGTATCTGACAGGCATTTCAGTTTCAGTGGGGCTGTCTGTCAGGATTCTGATGTGGAGGAGCAGGGTTTGGGGTGGGGTGGACAAAGTTAACAATCACGCAACACCTGGTTATAGTCCAACAGGTTTATTTGGCAGTACAAGCTTTTGGAGTGTGCTGTGATTTTTAACTTGATCAGGATTATCTCTATGGTAACAGTTAAGTGCTTCAACAATTACAGAGGCCATATGTTCCCCACACTATAAGTTCCCCTCTAGCAGTGTAAACTGCTATTCTGTCCCTGGGGAGGGCTCCTCATCACTTTTTATCCCTAATCCCATCATGCTTTCTGTTGATCTTTCCCGTTTTTCCAATCTCCGAATTTATCCTTGGTCTTTGACAGTTTGTATGCCTTCTACTTCAATTTCATAGACTCCCTTATTTCCTTAGACATGGCAGATTACTCCTTTTCCTACAGTCCTTCCTTTTCACTGATATATACTTTTGCTGAGAAATTTGAAAAATTACTTTGATATTCCTCCACTGTCTGTCAACTGTCCCACAGTAAAGTCTTTGCTTCCATTCTGCATTCGCCAACTCCTGCCTCCTCCTATTGTAGTCTCCTTTGTTTAAGCACAGTGTCTCGGGATTTGATTTAATCTTCCCGCTTTCCATCTGTGTTCTAAATTCAACCAGACTTATGACAAGTATTTTTATCAGATTATGAGGGGAGGCAATGTTGCCTGGGTGTTTTGGGTTTCATTGTCAGCGACCTTGGCTTTGTAATAAAGTGCAGGATAGACATTCACAACAGAGTATTCTGGACGCTGTGAATGTACTACACAGTCTAAAACTATAAACCACTGTCTCCCCTCAGTTTAAAATTGCAAAATCATTATCTCCTACACACTTCCTCACTACCTAAGTTTGGAACACTAATCCACCTGACTATCCTGCTGTTTCTGAAAATCTCCTTTGGTGAAGATGGTGAGTTTTGGATTCATCTTTCTGGTTATTACCGTAAGAAGATAAGTCCTGGGCACAGGAGAGGTAATGCAGCCCTTCGAACCAGCTCCACCATTTAATACGGTGAAGATTGAGCTCACCTCGGTCTCAGCTGGATTTTCCCGCCTGCTCTCTCTCCCACTTCAACTCATTGCAAATTAAAAATCTGTATCTCTTCATTAAATTTGCTCATTGTCTTGGCATCCACCGCATTTTGAATAGGAAATTCCACAGATTCACAACACATTGAGATAGGTACATTCTTCTTCATGAGAATAGAATAGAGTCCCTATAGTGCAGAAACAGGGTATTCATCCATTGATTCCACACCAGCCCTATGATGAGCATCCCATTCAGACCCACTCATTCCCTGTAACCCTGCATTTCCCGTGGCTAATTGCCTAACCAGCACATGCATGGATGCTGTGAGCAATTTGGCATGACCAATCCACCTAACCTGGACATCTTTGGACGGTGGGAGGATAATGGAGCACCGAACAAAACCATGCAGACATGGGGAGTCTGTGTAAACTGGACACAGTTGCCTAACGCTGGAACAAACCCGGGTCGCTGACGCTATGAGGCAGCAGTGCTAGCCACTGAGCCACCTCTGCTTAAAATCTGCTGCCCATTATTAACCTCCCCTCCCCGCAATTGGCTGAATGTATATTCCTTATGTCAGAAGTCCGGGTGTCTAAGCGGATATCTCAGTAAATCCCAGTGACCGCCCACATGTCCTGTGTGTGTGAATGGATATCCTATACACAACACCCTCCAGCCCACACTTCCTTTCACTTTCCAGGGACAGGTCTCCAGAGGCTTCATGGGGACTACAACACCCACAAGCTCTGAGGCAGGGACCACACGTGTGTGGGGAAACCCAGCACTGTACATGTAAAGAATGTGGGCTGGTTTTTGGAGCATGTTCTTTGGGGTAACTAGCGGAAAGCATTTCACACTGTGATTGGCTGGAGAAGGGACGGATATGCCTGTAGTATTGATCTGTTGGGGGGGTCAAAGTGTCACCGCCCAGATGGGACCAAGTTCCATTCGCAACTTGTCATAACACTGGGAATTGACCAATGGGAAACAAGGAAGAATCTGACCCATTCTCCCAGTCTGAAGGTTCCTCTTCTGTTCAGGATCTGCCACCTCCCTTTCTGTTTACTTTTGTTTCATTCTGTTGTTACATTATTGACTTGCAGCAACTGAAGGGAAAGAAAGTGAACTCAGAAAGGGTGCAGACTCTAACCAGGGACGGGAAGTGGTGGCATGGATCTGTTTATCAGTAACTCCATGAGAATGGGGAGGGTGTACATTAGGGGGTAGTAGAGTCAGAATGGTAGGAGAGAGTAAGTGGGCTGGAGGGTTACAGCTTTGGGGGAAGAAAGGGGAAAAAGATATTCCAGAGAAACTAGAATTGTCTGCTCTGAATTTCTAACCTGTACATATTCCTTTATACAGGGTGCAAGATAGTGAAGATTTGCAGACTGAAATCTCAAAATCACGTGCAGATTGTGATTAAGTTGACCAGCGTTTGAAGAACCAAAAATGGAGAATCACTCGGCCAAAATCCTGCAACACTCTCTCTCCCAGCATTGTCGGTCTATCTGTGCCAAATGGACTGTGAATGGTTCAAGACAGCAGCTCACTACCATCTTCTCAAGGGTAACTAGAGATGGGGAATAAATGCTGTCTGAGCTCGTGATGACCATATCCTGGAAACGGTTTCTATCTCTCTTTGCTGAAACTCAGTTGATGTTACTGCAGGATGAAGAGGGACGCTGAGTGCATCCTCCAGGAGGCAGCACCATCACATTTCCCCTGCCTACACCCACACAGTAACACCGCAACGTCACTGGAACAAAAGGCAGTGGTGCTAAAGGAGGACTTAGATATTGTTCTTCAAGGTAAATTCATGAGAGGGGATTGGAACACAGCAGGAACAGGAGACTGAGCTGGATGGTCAGCTGTTTCCCATTGAATGGTGGAGCAGGATTGAAAGGCTGAATGGTCTCCTCCTGCTGCTATCTCCCAGGTATTAGATTACTTATAGTGTGGAAACAGGCCCTTCGGCTCAACAAGTCCACACCGCCCCATCGAAGCGCAACCCACCCATACCCCTACATTTACCCCTTACCTCACACTATGGGCAATTTGCATGGCCAATTCACCTGACCTGCACATCTTTGGAGTGTGGGAGGAAACCGGAGCACCCGGAGGAAACCCACGCAGACACGGGGAGAACGTGCAAACTCATATCACAGTCAGTCGCCTGAGGCGGGAATTGAACCCGGGTCTCTGGTGCTGTGAGGCAGCAGTGCTAACCACTGTGCCACCGTGCCGCCCTAATGCCACCGTGCCGCCCTGTATATAGCCATGGAGCCCGAGTAGGAAGAAGGGGGCAGGGATTCTCCAAGAGATGGCACTTCCACAACAGCTTTCAGTGAGGGATGGTTGGTGGATTTAATTTAAAATTTATCTTTAACACAAGGTTTCTAAATTTTGGCTTTAAAATGTTGCAAAAGCTTTTTGCACCGCAAATAAAATTAAAGAAAATAACGTAAACTGTCTGAATATAACAGTTTTAAAGCTTTCAACCTCCTGTAAAACAAAATCCTGTCTATTCCCAGACACCATCACTTTCCAGCTACTCAAACTCCAGGGAAATATTCCCTCCTTGTCTGAAGCTTTGGTTTGATTTAACTGCTTTTCAGTTGTCATTCTGTGAGGTGTGAAGCGTTCTTTTTCCTCATTTCTCTGACCCAGAAATGTGAGCACAGCAACCTTCCCACCATCAAAATTATCATTATGCCATTTTGCTATTGATTAACCTATAATCTCCAGCAGTGCAAAAGTGAGGACTGCAGATGCTGGAAACCAGAGCCTAGATTCGGTTGGTGCTGGAAAAGGCCTCTCGGCAAAACGTTGATTTTCCAGCTCCTCGGATCCTGCCTGACCTGCTATGCTTTTCCAGCACCACTCTAATCTAGACATGTAATCACCAGCAGTAAACCATTTGTGTAACCAATTGAATATTTCCAAACAAAGCCGATTACGGGTCAAGCAAACCATTGCAAGTGACAGAATAAGAAGGGACTAAATCAAAGTAGAGTTGTGGAGAGGGGGCAGCGGTGGAGATAAAGCACTATATCCCCTTCGGTGCCCAGCTCTATATAAAGGCATCGAGAGCATTGATGCACTCCACATGTTCCTTCTCCAAGGATACCCTGCTGTGTAGCCTTTATCCTCAATCAAAGAATAAAATCCCTACAGTGTGGAAGGAGAGCATTGGCCCATCAAACCTCACCGACCATCAAAAGAACATCACGCCCAGAGCACTCTAATACTGTAACACTGCATTTTCCATGGCTGATCCACCTATTCTGCACAATCCTGGATACTGTCGACAATTTAGCACGACTGATCCACCTAACCTGCACATCTTTGGACTGTGGGATGAAACCAGAGCACCTGGAGGGGACCCACACAATAATGGGGAGAATGTGGGAACTTCGCACAGGCCGTTGACCAAGGCTGGACTCCATCCTTGTGCCTGATGCTGTGAAGCAGCCGTGCTACAGTCACAATTTAAATCAAAACAGATGATCCCTGCTCCTTGTCACATTGCTGTTTGTGGAGACTTACTGCCCAGGGAGGCATCCTGAGGTTCAGAAAGTGGCAATATAATTTCAGTCACCTCCAGCCCAGTTAATGTGGTTAACAACAACAACATCAATACTCCAGCAGTGTCATCATATACAAGGTCCACTCCAGACTCTGATGGACAGTTACATCAGAATCAAAGTCTTGCAGTCCACACGGAGCAGGGGGAAGACCACTTCCCTGTGAGCACTCACTGGGCTCTCAATCGTGTTGAAGATGCAGCAAATCCCTTGTCACACAGAGGGGTGAACAGCCCCTACCCAGAGTGAACCCGCTGGAGTCTCGGAGGCAGGATGAATCACTGAATCCCTTCTCCCACACTGACCATCTGAATGGCCTCTCCCCTGTGTCGGCTGACTGGGGTCTCAGGGGGGCAGGATGAATCACTGAATCCCTTCTACCACACTGACCATCTGAATGGCCTCTCCCCTTGTGTGGACTCACTGGGGGCTCCGCAGGTGCTGTATTTGAGTGAATCTCCCCCCACACTGGGAACAAGTGAATGACCTTTTCCCCAGAGTGAGCTCGCTGGTGTTTAAGCAGGTCAGAGGACTGAGTGAATCTTTTCCCACACACTGAGCAGGTGAATGGCCTCACCCCGGTGGGAATGCACTAATATCTCGGCAGGTGAGAGATTTGAATGAATCCTTTCTCTCACATGGAGCAGGTGAAGGGTCTCAATCCACTGTGCCATCTCTGGTGCCTCAGCAGGTTGTACGATCGTGTAAATCCCTTCCCATACGTGGGGCAGGTGAACGGCCTCTCCGCAGTGTGACTGTGCCGGTGGGTGTCCCACTAGGAGGGGTAAGTAAATTCCTAATTCTGATTGAGTACGTCCTCCTGTTTTCTCGTTTGTTATTGGCAATCTCATTCCCCTCGCACCAGAGCCTGTTCCAGTGTTACAGAAACAACGGAATGGTCAGCTACAGCTGGTCACCTGACTGATCACTGGACACGAACAGTTCACTCTCGACAGATGCTGCCAGACCTACTGAAGTTTTCTAGCATTTTCTGATTTCCCAGCATTTGCAGATGTTTAGTTTTCCAATACTCATCTTGTGTGTTTCAGAGGAGTTTATTGATGAAATTAGACAGTTTTGAAAGTTGTACGTTAGGTCACACATCAGCTATGATCATCATGAATGGCAGAGCAGAGTTGAGGGGCTGAATGGCCTCCTCCTGTTCCAATGAAAGTTACCCATCAGCAGCTTGTTGTTACATTTCCCCTCACTGCTCACTTAACCTCCATGTCTAACACACAGTTACCGACTGAACAAACCTCCTGTGTTTGAACTAAACCTGCTCATGTTCAGTGGCTCCCTCTCCTGCCACCCGGGTTTAACTCTCATCATGGAATGCTGTCTTGTATTACTGCAGGAATGCCCACAAGGACTAATCCTGGATGTTCAAAGTTTGGGAGAGGATTTGTAGCTCGGGTGCTCATTGTTGTGGTTCTGTTCGCCGAGCTGGGAATTTGTCTTGCAAACGTTTCGTCCCCTGTCTAGGTGACATCCTCAGTGCTTGGGAGCCTCCTGAAAAGCGCTTCTTTGCCGTTTCCTCCGGCATTTATAGTGGCCTGTCTCTGCCGCTTCCAGTTGTCAGTTCCAGCTATCCGTGTAGTGAACAGTATATTGGGTCCAGGTCGATGTGTTTGTTGATAGATTCTGTGGATGAGTGCCATGCCTCGAGGAATTCCCTGGCTGTTCTCTGTTTGGCTTGCCCCATAATGGTAGTGTTGTGCCATTCGAATTCATGTTGCTTGTCATCCATGTGTGTAGCTACTAAGAATAGCTGGTCGTGTCGTTTCGTGGCTAGTTGGTGTTCATGGATACAGATCGTTAGCTGTCTTCTTGCTTGTCCTGTGTCGTGTTTTGTGCAGTCCTTGCATGCAAAACCAATGTAGTGTACAAAATCCCATGCAAGGAAACAAGGTGTACAGCTGTCAGAGAAATATGTTAAAAACAGATTATGAAAGCATAGAGGGCAGAGTACAGTCTGAAATTGTTGCTCTCAATTGAGTACAAAAACCTGTAAAGCCTGGGGAGTTTACAGCCAACACATACTCAGGATTGGCCAAGTGGCCTCGATCTGTGCTGTAACTTGCTGATTTTTTTTTCCTGACATTTGTAGTGAAAGTCTGATGACGCTAGTAACTTTTCAAATTGGATTGGAGTTTAATATTCTGGATGAGAGTCAAATAAATCACATTGATTACATTCTGCAGATCTTAGTCCTTTACCCTGCATGTTCCAGCATTTCAGTTACATACATGTCCCCTGCCAGTGGGATAGGACATACAGGGATGGAGACGATGGTGTCTAAGTCATTGTAAGCTATGATTCTGTGCGTATGATTGTGTCAGCTTGTTGCTTGACAAGTCTGCGTTCCAGCTCACCCAATAAGATGTCAGCAGGGTGAGACATTACAGTTGGAGCTCTTCTTCTCGCCAGTTCCTTTCGTTTCTCCTTTTTAAAAATTCCTTTCTCTCTTACTCTCCACTTTGCAGACTCTGACACAAGCGTCTCAACATTGAATCATGACCATTTTTTTAAAAAAAGAACATGTCTCTACAAGAAAACCAATGGAGGAAAATATCTTATTCTTGCATCAACTGCATTTTTAAACAAAAACAATCCTGTTCAATAAACAGTCTCATTTTTTTCCTTCAATTCTATCAAGCGAGCTATTATATTTGATCCCTCAGTTTACCAATCTTAATAAATATCCAATCAATTTCAGAGCAACATGCTTACAAAGTATAGAACCAATTTATCTGTTTAGGTTTTAGCATTAGTTATTAAGTCATTACCATGACAATAATTGCATAATAATTGGTCTGGGTAACAAGTATACTGAGGTTCACAATTTAATTTATTGACTGTTTATCTCCTTTTTTCAGTATTCTAACAGTAATTATTAAAGAATTTGCATGACAATAATTATTAAATGGTTTAGTTTATCTTGCTAACAACTACAGTGAAGTTTATATTTGAATTTAATCCAATCTTCCCTAGTACCTATACAGTAATATAAAAATCCATATTATTTCCAATCAACACACCTACAAAAGAATCCATTATTTCTGATGCAACACGCACTGTTAAAAATATGACATTTGCTCATTTGAATGATCTGTGTAATCCCAGCCTTAAAAAATTTAGAAAAACCTAATTACTTCTCCCTGCAACAATTCCTGTTCATTTTTGCAGATAGCATAGTCAAATAGCAAGATGAAATTTATCATTATTCGTAAGTATGCTAATACAATTTTGAAAATCTATATGCTGCTAATATATAAATATTCATTTCCGTCCATGGAATATAGAACAGTACAGCACAGTACAGGCCCTTTGGCCACGATGTTGTTCTGAACTTTTATCCTACTCTAAGATCAAACTAACCAACATGCCCTTCATTTACTATCATTCATGTGCCTATCCAAGAATCGCTTAGATGTCCCTGATGGATCTGAATCTACTACCACCACTGGCAGTGCATTCCACGCACCCACCACTATCTATAAAGAAACTGTCTCTGACATCTCCCCACAACTTCCCCCATTCACCTTAAAATTATGCCATTTTGTGGGGAAAAGATTTTCATTATCCATTCTATCTATGCCTCTCATCATCTTACACAAAGCTATCATGTAAACTCTCATCCTCTTTCACTGCAATGACCAAATCCCCAACCCCCTCTACCTTTCTTCATAAGACATGCCTTCCAGTCCAGGCAACATCTTGATAAATCTCATCTCCACCTTCTCTAAAGCATCCGCATCCAATGTGTTATGAGGTGATCAGAACAGAACACAATATTCCAAGAGTAGTCTCATCAGGGATCCATAGAGCTGCAGCATAACCTCGTGGCTCTTAAACTCAATCTCCCTGCTAATGAAAGCCAACACACCATGCACCGTTTTAATAACCCTATCATCTTGCATATCAGGTATGAGGGATCTATGGATGTGGACCCCACGATCCCACTGTTCCACCACATTGTCAAGAATCCAGCATTTAATCTGAAAATATGCATTCAAATTTGAAATTCAAAAATGAATAACTTCACATTTTCCCCGGTTGAACTCCATCTGCCACTTCTCAGCCCACTCTGCATCTTGTCAATGTCCTCTAGCAACCCACAAAAGCCCTCCACACAATCCACAACTCCACCAACCCTCCTGTCATTGGCAAACCTCCTAACTCATCCTTCCACTTCATCACCCAAGTCATTTGTTAAAAATCACAAAGAGCAGAGGTCCCAGAACTAATCCCTTTAGAACACCATTGGTCACCGTGCTCAAAGCTGAAAACTATCTACGTAATCTCACCCTGTCTTCTATGGGCCAGCAAATGTATTATCTAACCAGGCAGGTTTCCCTGTATCCCATGCCTCATTACTTTCTAAATGAGCCTACCATGGGGAACCTTATCAAACAGCTTGCTAAAATCCATCTTCACCACATCCACTGCTCAGTCCTCACCAATGCGCTTGTCACATCCTCAAATAATTCAATAAGTCTTGTAAGGCATAAATTGCCGCTCACAAAGCCATGCTGACCATCTCTAATCAATCTATACTTTTCCAAATAATCATAAATCCTGTCTCTCAGAATCCTCACCAATAATTTGCCCACAACTGATATAAGACTGACTCATCGATGATTCCCAAGATTATCTCAATTGCCTTTCTTGAATACTGGAATAATGTTTGCCACCCTCCAATCATCAGGTATGACTCCAGTGGACAGTGAGGTTGCAAAGATCATTGCCAAAACGCAGTAATCTCTTGCCTCCCTTCCCATAACAACCTAAATTATATCCTTTCTGGACCAGGGGACTTATCTATCCCCATGACTTTTCAATATTTTCAGCACATTCTCAGACTTAACATCGACCTATTCGACCATATCAGCCTGTTTCACGCTGTCCTCACAAAGAACAACGTCCCACTCACTCGTGAATACTGAAGCAAAATACCCATTAAGGACCTCTCCTACCCTCTCAGAATCCTGGCACAAGTTTGCTTCACGATAGGGGGTATAAATGTGGAATTACGCCTCAGCACTGAATTAATGTAAAGATATTGCAGTGTACAATCACTCGATTACATTGAATATTGAACTGTATTTTAACTGAGAAAACACAGTTGAATTCATTTGATTATATTTCAAAACATGCTAACATTTATCTATTTCGAACCACAATAAGAGTTTCATTTTTACATATATAATGCTTAAACTTCATCGC
Organism: Chiloscyllium punctatum; assembly: GCF_047496795.1. Classification (NCBI taxonomy): domain Eukaryota; kingdom Metazoa; phylum Chordata; class Chondrichthyes; order Orectolobiformes; family Hemiscylliidae; genus Chiloscyllium; species Chiloscyllium punctatum. The sequence goes on from NC_092762.1 coordinate 25,685,716, forward strand.
ACATTTATGTACAGAAAATAGAATTACCATCTGCTTGTTCCTTCCCTTTTCAATGACTGTTCATTTTGAATTAGTGGAAGTTGTACATTGTTGAAAGGAAGGGAAATTGTCTTTAGCTGAATATTCACATTGAATGACTGATGCATTTTTAAATCGAAGTACAATGATTACTCAGTTTTGTCAATTTGTATTTCAAAGAATTGTCATGAGATTCCTGTTTATTTAAGAATATCATTCACTTATTCTATTGTTATTGTAAAATATTGTTTAATTTCCAGTCCATTACACACAGAAACTACCTAATGAATTCCCATTCAAATTACTGCAATAAACAGCTGATTAATTTTCATTTGAGAAACCACATTAAACATATTATTGCAGTCCTGGCGTCCTGAGTGGGAACATTATGAAAGGAGCTTATGGAGCTGTGCCAGTGTCTCTATTACTAGACCCGAGGGAAGGTTTCAAATTACACCTTCAACAGATATGTATCAAGAGCTATCTGAATGCTGATTAGAGAGTACCTAAGCACAGACGGAATTGCTATTCAATCCAACATTAGATCTGCTTTTATCTATTATATCAATAATTACAAAATCTGATACTTAACAGATTACCAGGTTACCAAGAAATATGTGTTGGAAAATTCGTTTTAGCCACTTTGCTTTTAGAAAAGACTTTCATCTGTCCCTGTTGTCTCTAACTGAAAGAAACATGAAGAGGATTTTCACTTTTACGAAAAAAAAGGGACATGTTTCCCATATAAATTAATGCTTCTTCGACTAACGCCTTTTCAGATTATGTAAGGTTTCATAATAACACTTTACTTTCGGATCGTGGGGATACCTGTATCTAATTCTGTCGCTTATAAGTTCCTGGAGAATATTTGAAAATATTGCAGAATTCAAGATTACGATGTCGAAGTAATTAGATTGATCTTTTTTTTGTTGCAAAGGGGCAAGCCCAAACAATTGAAACACATTAAACATTATTATCTCGTGCTATAAATTGGAAATAAAGTTGATAGCTTCTTCTGTAAACTAACAAATGCTACCACCTATTACTTGTCAGTCAGCTGATTGCCTACTTTGTAACTAAATGTTGTGATTCAGCTAAATATTACTCTGTCCTTTGATCAAAGTGAATTTGTAATTGTTGTTCAGTTTATGAATTGTCAGAAACTCGATTTTATTTTTCCATTCACCTGTTCATTTTGACCGTAAGATTGAAATGCTTTGAAAATATTGGAGTTCGTTCATTTAAAAATAAGGTTTGCTCATCTCTCACATATCTCATTTCATGTATATGATTCAAGAATGTTTCTTGGTAGAATTCAAGTTAATTCCAAACATTTGTTCACTTCAAATAAGATCTTTAACACCGAGTTATCAATCTGTTGTTAAAGTTTCAGCTGTTTACATTGACATTGATTAGGTACTCTTTCAGAGAGATCAACTGTCAATTATAAACTATTTGCAGGATTATTGAATTGAAAGAAAGATGCAGACGTCCAAACATTTTTTGGAAGGAATTGCTTTGTCATTCAAATGTGTAGGTTGTTCAAGAATTCCATATTGCCTTCCACAGGTTTTCTTGTCGAGAAATCAAATTTATAATTCATGTGAATTCTAATGTGTTCTGTATTTTGAAATTTGTATCAGATTTAAGAAGAAAAAAGGAGCAATTAACATGAAAACTTCAGTGAATAGAAAGCACAGTAAATTAAATTGACAGAGGCAACTTTTAGTATTATCTCTGAATATTCAGTCAAATATATCTAATGTCAAAAGAGCATGGTGCCAGAAAAGCATAGCAGGTCAGGCAGCATTCGAGGAGAAGCAGAATCGATGTTTTGGGCATGAGCCCTTCATCATAAATCTTTTCTGATGATGGCCTAATGCCCGACAGGTTGATACACCTGCTCTTAGGATGTGCCTGCCCTTTTCCAATGCTACAGCTTTCCTCACTTTCTCCAAATATGTTTAATGAACACGAACTGAAAATGTTCGCATCAGCAGTTGAACATGACCAAAATAACACATTTTTTGCAATATTTATAGTGAAAACCTGTTTGAGAACATGCAACAAATCAGATCAAACAACATCTCTTGCCGTTAGAACCCTTGGCCATTCATAATAAAAAATAACCATGCTTTGAACAACCAGTATGAACTGAAATACCAGAGGGACAATGATTGCATTTATTGGAGGGAATGATAACCAGATCCTTTATGTGATAATGGTGATTGATCTCAGAAACAATAAAATTTTACTGTGATTATTCCACTGAACAGTAATTAGATGGTCATGAAGATCTTTGTGTGGCTTTATGTGCAGTGTTTTGTTTGAACATTGATTTCAGTAACATTGAGATATTTTACAAGATTGACAATTGACAGTTAAAGATAAGTTTTAAATGCAACATTTAAAAAAAATGTCAGTTTTGTTTAGCAAAACACACTTCTAAGTTTATGGAATCCCTACTGTGTGGAAACAGGCCATTTGGCCCAACAAGTCCACACTGACATTCCAAAGAATAATCCACTCAGCACCATTCTGCTCTCAGATTACTGGACATTTACCTCTGACTAATGCACATAACCTACACATCCCTGAACAGAACATGCAGCTTAGCATGGCCAATTTACCTAACCTGCATATCTTTGGATTGTGGGAGAAAACCAGAACATGCAAACTCCACGCAAACATGTGGCCGAGGATGGAATCAAACCCAAGTGCATAACACTGCAAGACAAGAGTGCTAACCACTGATCCTCTGTTCTCAATGTCCAACCCCATGCAAGAAGTGAGATAAGTGAGAGACGTGCAAAGTCAAATTTCAAATGAACACTCTCTGATGTTGCCAAAGCGTATCAATCTTACATTCAATATGAATAGGTGAATCGAAAACAAAAAATAGAAATCCCTGACAAATCATGAATGAACAATAATTAGAAAATTAATATGATCAAAAGGCACAACAATATTCAGGTTAATTGCATTGTTTAATTATAACTTTGGGAAAGAGGTAACTAATGAATAACGGGAAGTGCCATTTATTTTCTTCACTAATGAAGAAATTGACTTGCTTTTCATCTTTGTAGCACTGCAGAATAACAATTTATGTGCCTGAAATGTTTGAATTAAGCTCTTTCCAATAAAAAAAATAGTGAGATCACATTGACTTCTTCATCTTTAAGACTGCAACAATATCAAATACTTTCCAGGAATTTAGAACCAGCAGAATTAGTTAATTTGGTTGCTTGGGAACTCGAAGAGAATAAAGAGCAGATTTTGTGAATTAGTCATTCAATGTGATTATTCAGCTGAAGACAGCATCCCTTCTTTGCAAAAATGCTCAACTTCGAAAAATTCAAAATGCATTGTCATTGTTTAATGAAACAATACAGAAATGTTAATTCTTTTTCATTTGACTTAACAAAACTCAGGAATTTTACATGATTTTGTGTCATGAAAAATAATTAAATCTTATGATGATTGAAATACAGTAAATGTTCGCATCAAAGTGATATATATTTAAATGAATTCAATTATGTTTCCACGGGTAAAATAAGAATTAATACTAACAATGATTGAGAGATTGCACACTATATTAGTTATTCATTAAAGAGCCGTAATTCCACATTCACAGCACATACTGGATTAAATAATTATTAGGTCTGAGCAACAACTGAATGATAAAATTCGATCAATGAATTTAGAAATAATGAGAAATCTCGTTTTGCTATATGACTGAGGAATATGTGCAAACAAACTGGAATGATTGCAATGAAAAGTAATTGTAGGTCTGTGAATTTAAAGTCTGTGATTATGGAGATCATTCAAAGAAGCAAACATTAGACATTCACAATTAATGTTGGATGGGAAGTCCTTGGATCCATTGTGGGAAACATGACCTGAAAATAAAGTTTCATATTGCAGTGTTGGTACTCAGAAACAGTTGGTCAAATTAAAATGTGAATCTCACTTTACTTGTTCAAAAGACTTTCTTAAATAAGTGCACAATTATTATCATGACAATGACTTGATAATGTTGGTATATGAGCAATTAAAATGATTCAATATTTCAAAAATACTTTGCTGTTATGTTGATTGGATATTTATTAAAATTGGTAAATTGTGGAATAAAATATAGTAACTAGCTTTATGAATTGAAGAAAAAATGAGCCATTCAGTGATTATAGAAAATTTTTTTCTTTCTTTACTAAAAGGTAACACAAGAAATATGAATTTCTATCAAATGGTTTCATCATAGAGACATGTTATTTTAATTGAGATGATTAATATTATGGTCAGAGTTCAGACATTTGTGTCAGAATTTGGAAGAAAGTTAATAGATAATGAAAGTGAGCATGAAAGTGAACAAATGATGCAGTCAATGACATTTGGTACATAAAGCAATTATAATAATTGTTCATTATTGTACAGTGATGAATAATGTTGGAATAGAAAAGACAAAAAGAATTGACATGTTCAAAACAGTTCTTTTCTTACAATGAAATAAAACCAATAATCATTTGCAAAGCACGTGATTTGAAAAAAAAAGTCATTTACTGTGTTATGTAAACTGAAAACTACTTCCAGTTTGCAAAAATGGAGACTTTCCCAGATTGAAAACTTAGGTTTGCTGAATTATATAACAAAAACGGTTGTAATTTGAAATATCTTTTGCACACAAATTTAAAATAAGGCATCTTAAAGATTTTTAGAATCACAAAACGTTTGTTGTTTGGATGATTGTATTACAGTCAATATCCGTGACAAAGTAGAAGCATTGTTTTAAGCAACATACATCATCTTTAACTACTGAACTGAAATAGAAGATATCAGTTCCACTTGTTGTATGGAACAGTAAACAAATGCTTACTGTTGTGATTGGTTTCAGGAGCGATCAGGTACTTACTCAGGTTATTCTACTGAACAATAATCAGATGGTGATAGAAGTCTTTGTGTTGCTTTACGTGTATTGTTTAGTGTGAACATTGGGTTCAATGAAATTGAGATATTTGCATGAATTAGAAACAGAGCGATAATTGGGTGCGAATGATCTGATTTAAAATCAGACAGTTTTTAATATTTACGAGGATTGCTGAACGAAACGTTCTTAAACCATCATGCAATCAATGGGATAAGTGAGAGATATGCAAATTGAACTTTCAAATGAACACACCCTGATATTTTCACACCATTTCAATGTCACATTCAATATAAATAGATGACTGGAAAGCTAAAAACAAATCTCATACAATTCATAAACTGACCAATAACCAAAAATTGATAAATAATAGCAAGTGACATTTGTTTATTTTACTGAGAGGTAATTGATCTTTTCTCATATTTATAGCACTGGAGCATAAAATTCTGTGTTGTTTTAACTAAGATGTACAGAACAAGAGAAAATTAATGACTATCATGACTTTGCATATTTCAGCTGTATGACTGCAACATTCTCAAATATTTTCTGAGGAATATTGATTGAGTGGAATTAGATACATTTTGCTATGAGTGACTAGAAGAAAGTATATAGCAGATAGTGTGATTATTGGAATGGACGATGATACCTCCAAATAATCTACTGATATTGTGATTGGATATACAGTAAGTGTCAGAATCAAAGTAAACTATAATCAAATCAATCAAAAATGTTTCCAAGTTTAAAATAAATACAATATTCACAATGATTGAGAGATTGTACATTGTCCTTGCAGTATTTATTGTACAGAAGCATAATTCCACATTTGTAGCCCTTACTAGATTGCACATTTATTAAATATAAGATATATTAGCAAGAAACGGATTTTAAAAAGATATATTCGTGAATTTGAGAATAATGAGCTATCTCATCTTGATATTAGACTGAGTAATATGTAGAAATGAAGAGTTATATCGCAGGGAAAAGTAATTGGAGCTCTGTGAATTTCAAAGGCTGAGATAATTGTTATATTTCACCTGAGCAAAAATCAGACATTTACAAAGGATTTTGCAAGGGATATTATTGGTCGTTTGGTATGTGCATGGGACTGAACAAATAGGTATTAATATAGTAGCATTGGCAATAAGAAATAATGAATGAAATTTTCAAAAAAAACACTGCATTTTTACAAAGTCTATGTTAAATTGCTGTGCAATTATTGTAATTCATAATTGCTTTAAGAATCCTGACAGATAAATTGACTTAATATTTTGAAAACACTTTGCTCTGATGTTGATTGGATATTCATTAAGATTAAGAAACTGAAAATTAAAGCATAAATCTTAGCTGTATGATGTGAAAAAATCATTCAGCAGCAATTGAAAAAAAAGATTTTGTTTAAAAATGCAGGCAATGCAAGATTTATATGCTTCCAATAGTTTTCTTGAAGAATCATGTCAACTTTGTTGATGTAATTTTTGCCACAATAAATGTTCCTATATTTATTTCAGAATTAGGATGAAAGTGACTATTATTGTGAACAAAACACAGGGTCACTGACATTTGATATGGGAAGGAATTCTCATAATTGTGTGATTATTGTTCACTGACATCTAATATGGGAGGAAAAGGAGAATTGTCAACATTTCCAAGCAATTTTTTTCTTATAATGAAATGAAAATAAAAATAATTTTGGAGGGCAATTTGTTTGAAAAAAGGAAACAGTCATTTCATATGACATTGTAGTCTTTACAATAATTTAAAACTTAGTGTTGGTTGAACGAAAGAACAAATGGATATAATCGAAATGTTTTCTTGTACACCAAAAAAAAGTAAATGTAAAGCAATTTTATCATGAAAATTATATCGCTCTGAATGTAATCATTTCACACTCAATAAATGTATGTGTTGAATTGAAATGGCATCATAGCTGTAGAATTGTTTTCACCTGCAGAGAATGAGGACTCAGGAGCAATCTGAGCTCAGGCATGTGGAAGATGTTTATTTATGCAGCAATCAGTTAATGAAGGGATCGTCCCCCGAGGCCAATCTCGCAAGGGAGACCCATAACACACTGTAACATGTACAGTAAAAAGCAGCATTTTATGAACTTTCTGCATCACAATGGCCACATGCAATGTGATTACAGCCCTTCCCTCCTCATCCAGCCACCCAATTGAAACACATAATCGCAGATGGCCATTCTAATAGACATCCCCAGATTCCTATTGGGATCTTTCCATGCATCTTATTGACTTAGATTCCAAAGTTATTCCTGAAAACCCTCGGGCCTCTCAGGATGCCTTATCAGCTGGGACATTTTGAGTTCTGCTATTCATTATATTTTATTTTATCATAGCCAATTACTCCTCATATCGTTCACTGTCTTAATTATATACGTACAAAGAAATAGAAAAGAGAGTTAATTTTAGCTTCCTTGCAATAAGATTAGTAATATGACTTGTGTTGTAAAGTTTGTTATATTGTGTAAAATTGTACAGCTACTCTTTCTGTCAGGACTTTATAATTAATGAGCAGTCAACATCATACCGTGAAGTTAATTCCTAAAACTAGCTAACTTCAAATCTCTGTCTAAATGCTTTTCTATAATGTTTTTAGGAGGCATTGGTTCCATATATCAAACTTATGTTGCATATTTCCCCTATTATACTCAAGAATCTGTAATTAGAGCTTTGTTTAATATTCTGAGTAACTGTAAAATAATAACTATATCTGACAAATGAACTCTTCTGTTGTCATGATAGCTGCTTAGTGAGTTAACTGGGCTGCACCCTGCAGCTGCTGTTTATTCATTTACTGGGACAATTATCCATTCATTTATGAAGATCAGGATTGGTCATTTGTCTACATGTCGGCATGCTCTTATCAAGAAATGTCTGGAATGCTGTAGTCCTGGCATTGGAGTAGGTCCATTGGTAGTGTGCTTTCTTTTAATTTAAGGCTGGAACTGAATGTTAGTCTAGCTAATCACCCCGTGACACCTTGTATTTTAGTTCTAAGGTAGGATGCCTGTTTTTGATTGTCAGGCATTTTGTATGAGCCAATATGGACCATTCTGTTCCAGGTGGGGGCAGGTCATGCCCAGAACAGCAAATCAACTAAGATTCAAGTATTGAAATAAAAATCACAATTCACTACCATTGGTTTCTGTACAATGCAATACGTTTACGTGACTGAGCCTTAATTTCACACTTAAAGCTCGATATACTGGATTTGATCAATTCTAAAGTATTAGATATAAGCAACAATTAATCTTAAAAACATTTCATAGCAAACTTAAAAATGATTAAAGATCTCATATAGCTGCCCGTCATGTGTAAAAATGAACAGCATTTATTGGAGCGTAAAATAATCAGACATCTGTTAATATGTAAGGCCAAATATTAATCCAATGATTTCTGTGAACGTTCAAATGAGAAGGGAACAGATATTATCTGTGAGTGTTGGATAGGGAATCATTAATTAGTTTGTGTTTGTGTTATCCTGGGATAAGAGAACTATTATTCTTCTTTTAATATTGACACTAAGAAATAATGGATTAAATTAAAATGTGAATTTGACGATGTTTGTTACAAAACCTAAACTGAATTACTGTGTGATTTTTGGAATGACAATGAATTGATAATTAATTTTAGAACTTTGGCAAACTAAATGATTCAATATTTCCAAATGCATTTGCTCTGATGTTGACTAGATATTTCTTAATCTGTCAGCTGAGAATGCAAATTCTGGCATGATGACATGGAAAGACATTAGACATTCAGTGAACGTTGATCAGAAATGGTTTGTCATTCAAAATTCTCAGGTCTTCAAGGTTTCTATACTTGGTTTCTCTACTTTTCTTCTGGAGAAATATAATATATAACAAGAACAAATTCTGCATTATATTTAATTCATGCAATTTTTCATATCATCAATATTTAGACATTTGAGTCAGAATTATAATGAAAATAAGTCAATAAAGGAAGTTTTATTTTCACAGAAGCATACAGTCAACAGCATTTATCAATGTATTTGTTTCAATATTGCCTCTGAATAAACGGATAAATACGTTTAATGGGGATCTGTTGACAATGTAATGAACCACAATATCATTTTTATCATAATTTTTGGATTGGAAAAAAAAATCCTATATTCAGGACTTGCTTCATTTTGATACATGTTACACGTAGTATCCTCAGTCATAACGTGTCATCATGGGTCTGGGAAAGATGTAGTGTGTAAATTATAATAAGGTGTCTCCTACATATGTTTGGATCTGGTGAGACTGTGATGTTTGCTGTTATTATTCATTCTGAGCACAATAAGGCACGTACAAAGTGTTTTTCACCGAACAGTAAGTAGGTGGTCTTGAAGACCATTACAAGTACTTTGATTTCAATAATGTTGAGCTGATTTCCATGATCTGGGAAATATTTCACAACATTTTACCAAAATTGTGGATTCTAAGCATTCAATGGGCTTCGTGCAAACACCCTTCACTTGTCGTCATTCTCAAGTGAGGAGTCTAATGCTCAGGCACTGGCTCGAAGTCAAGATGCCAGGAAGTCTGCTTCAACCTCTCCAAAACACAGCTCTTGGGGTGGTTCTAACAGGATCTACCGAACGTTTGTGAGCTCTTTGACCGGGCTTTCCACTGTTTTCTGGTGCTGGTTACTTTGTCTACTGTTTCCTTTAGTTTGACCTTTTTAGCTCTGCTTTCCCCAGCTGTAGGAATGTTTAGAATGTTCAATTATGGGCCACAGGTCACTTGACCTTAGCGGACAGATAAAATATGGTTCACTTATTGTTGTAATAACGAATTGAGAATGAATCTTTGCATTTTAACAAATAAAATGTTTCAATTTTATCAGTGGTTTACAATGACATTAATTAGATAGTCATTTAGAGAGATCAACTGACAATTATAAGCTAATTGCAGGATTATTGAATTGAAAAAGGATACAGACGTACAGAGATTCCTTTGGAAGGCATTGCTTTTTCATTCTAATATCTTTGTTATTCAAGAATTCTATGTAGCTGTTCATTGGTTCTCTTGTCCAGATAATAATTTTATAATTCATATCGCTTTTATTGTGCCCGGAGTTTTGAGATTTGCATCAGATTAAGAAGAAAACGAGGAGCTATTAAAACGAGAACTTGAGTGAATAGAAAGCATAGTAAATTTAAATTACAGAGGAAACAGAGAGTATTTGCTCCAAATAAGCAAATAATTTTTATGTCGAAAGTGTGGTGGTGGAAAAGCACAGCAGACCAGGCAGCATCCATGGAGCTGGAGATTCCCGATGAAGGCTTATTCCTGAAACATGGTTTATCCTGCTCCTCAGATGCTGCCTGACATTCTGTGCTATTCCAGCACCACATTCTTGACTCTGATCTTCAGCATCTGCTTTCCTCACTTTCTCCAAATATTTGTAATGGACATGAACTGAAAATGTTAGCCTCGGCAGTTGAACAAAACCAAATTTACACTTTCTTGTGCAATACTTGGACTGAAAATTGTTTGTGATCATGCAACATGTGATTAGGACATATGAACACCTCTTCCGTTAGAATCCTTTGCCATTCATAATAAAGAATAACCACTGCTTTGAACAACCAGTATCGTGTGTAATTACTGAACTGAAATACCAGAGGACAACTACTGCATTTATTGGAGGGAATGATGACCAGATCCTTACTGTGGCAGTGGGGATTGATCTCAAGAACAATCAGATAGTTATTCTGATTATTCCAATGAACAGTAATTAGATGGTCATGAAGACCTTTGTGTGGCCTTATGTTTTGCGTGAGCAATGATTTAAAAAATATTGAGATATTTTACAAGATTTAGGAACACTGATAATCAAGTGTTAAAGGTATTAACTAAAGTCAACTTTTAAAAAGTTAGAATTGCTTAGAGAATTGCAATGAAACTATTGTACAATCCCTGTTAGCACAGTGTGGTTACAGGTCATTTCATTGAAAAAAATGATCCTCCAAAGAGTAACCAACCAAACACTTTCCCAACCATACTCGTCGACATTTACTGCTGACTAACATAAACATCCCTGAACACAATGTGCAATTTAGTATGGCCAGCTCACCTAACCTGCACGTCTTTGGATTGTGGGAGGAAACCACAGCAAATTCACATAGACTTGGGGAGAATGGGCAAAGTACACAAAGTACCCGAGGATGGGATCAAACCGAGATCCCTGGCACTGTGAGGCAGCATTGTTAATGACTGAGCCACTGTGCAACTATATGCAATAAGTAAAATCAGTGAGAGGTATGCAAAGACAAATTTCAAACATATACCCTCCGCTATTGTCAAAGCACGTAAAATTTACATTCAATACGAATAGATGAATGGAAAATAAAAAAAAAACTCCAACAATTCACGAATGAAAAATAATTAGAAATTTAATTTGATCAAAGGTCATTCCAATATTTAGATGAATTGCATTTTTTAATAACAAATGTAGGTAATTAGCTGACTAATGAATAATTGGAAGTGGCATATGTTTACTTTACAGATGAAGAAAGCGACTTGTTTTCCACAATTGTAACACAGCAGAATAAAAATATGAATGTCCGAAATGTTTGAATCAAGCTCTTTCAAACAAAAAACTAATCACTCACGATCACTTAGCTTTTTACCTTTCAGACCGCAACATTCTCAAATATTTTTCAGGAATTTAGAACCAGCAGAACTAGTTAATTTCTTTTCTTGGGAAACGGAAGAAGAGAATAAACAGCAGATAGTGTGAAGAAGTCATTCAATGCGAACATTCAACTGAAGACAACATTCCTTCTTTCTAAAAATGTTCAACTTTCAACAATTCTAAATTTATTGTCATTGTTTAATGAAACAATAAAGAGATGCTGATGTTTTTTCATTGGATTTTGTTGCATGAAAAATGCTTAAGTCTTAAGTGTTAGCATTGAAGTGAAATATATTTACATTAATACAACTATGTTTCAACAGGTAAAATAAATATTGATTGTTACAATGAATGAGAGATTGTACACTGCAACACATATGAAGAATTAACATGATTCAATATTTCAAAAGCACTTTACTGTGATGTCGATTGAATATTTATTAAGATCAGTGAACTAAGGAATAAAACATAGTATCTAGCTTTACGTATTAAAGAAAAAATGAGACATTCAGTGATTATTGAACAAAATTCTTTTCTGAACTCAAAAATATATGCAATATACAAATTGCGAATTTCTTTCCACTGGATTCCTTGTAGAGATGCTTCGTTGATTAATATTATAATCAACGTGTCAGAATTCGGAAGAGAATTTATAGATCATGAAAATGAGCATGAAAATAAACAAACAATGAAGTCACTGCTGGGTGGTATATGAAGCGATTGTAATAATTGTGTCATTATTGTACAGTGATGAATAATGTTGGAATTGAAACAACAAAACATTCAACACTTCTTTTCTTACAATGCAATGAAAGCAATAATCATTTTGCAGCATGCATGGTTGGAAAAAGGAGTCTTTTAATAGGACATACATGAAGACTAACCTTTTTGCAAAACTGTAAGAAGTTCATAAATTCAAAATGTAGCGTTTGTTGAATTTGCAACAAAAATGGTTATAATTTGAATTATCTTTTGCACACACACAATAGAAGAGGAGCTTAAAGATTGTTAGAATATTTTTAAAAAATGTTTCCAGTGTTATTGTATTACAGTCAATATCCATGATAAATTAGAATTATTGGTTTAAACAACATTAATTGTCATTAACGACTGAACTGAAATATAAGATATCAAATGCACTTACTGCATGGACTAGTAAACAAATGCTTACTGTTGTCAATAGTCTCAGGAACAATAAGATACTCAGGTTATCTTACTGAACAGTAATTAGCTGATGATGAATATCTTTGTGTCGCTTTATGTGCATTGTTTTGTGTGAACATTGACTTCATGAAAATTGAGATATTTACATGAATTAGGAATAGATTGGTAATTGGGTGTTAAGGATCTTATTTAAGATTAGACTTTTTAAATAGTTAAGATAATTGCTGAGCAAAACACACTTCAGACATCATGCAAGAAATGAGAAAAGTGATTGTGAGAAACGAAGTTCAGTCACTTCAATAACTTCAGTCCGGAACAAGACCTGAATCAGTAGTATCATTTATTATGCTGTTGCAAGAGGGGTGTGGTGTCCACTGTCCACAAGGCACACACACACACTGAATTTAACGAGGACACAATATTTATGTAATTCGTTTCTCTTCCCTCCTCCCATTGCTCCTTCACTGTTTACAACTATTTCTAATCTAAACCGGCTGTTTATCTCTGAACTCATCCAGCCGCGTCCCTGACAAAATGTTTATCTCTGGCCTCACAAGGCCGTTTGACCACCTCCCTCTGTGGTCTTATTGTTATTTACCTTCTTGAATGCCATCTGTTTCCGTGCTAACCAAAGCATAATTTCTTTTTATTCTTTATTTACACCGAGCCTTATGACCTTTTGATGGTGTTGTTTTTTTGTTCCTGCTGAAGCGGGAAACAGATGCTTGTAACTGTTTGTACAGGCATATCTAATTTAACCTCCACCCCTCCCCTCACAGCACCTTAACTATTTGTCCATAACATCTCCCATTATTTGCAGACACATTTCATTCTTGTATGCACATTTTAGCTAATACAAAAGCAATTATATATTTCCTTCAAATAGTTTTCATTCTTGTCAACTCAGCTGTTGGCTGAAACAATTATACACTGGTGCGAGTTCATTTACCTTGAATTAACAGTTATGATTGCAGAAGTAACACTGCTTTATATATATCCCACAGTGATAAATATGCAAAGTAAAATTACAAATGAATGCACTTGGATGTTTTCACAGCAGTTGAATCTCACATTCAATATAAATAGGTGAGTGGAAAACGAAAAACAAATTTCACACAATTCAAAAACAGATCATTAATTAAAAATTTATAAATAAAAGGATTTGGCATTTGTTTATTTGACTGAACAAGAAATTTATTTTTTCTCCTCATTTTTATAGCACTGGAGCATCAAGTTATATATACTGTTTGAACTCAGCTCTTTAGAACAAAAGAAAATAAATTAATATCATTACTTTGTATGTTTCACCTGTATGACTGCAACATTCTCAAATATTTTCCAACGAATATTCATTGAGTGGAATTAGATACATTCTGTTATTAGTGACCTGAAAAAAATAAATAGCAAATACTGTGATTATTGAAATGAACAAAAGATGGAAGCATATCTAATATTAAATTGAAAGGCAATTTAATTGATTCTTAGATATTTTCTAATCAACATTCAGAGCTGCTCTGGCACAGCTCTATGCAAGGTGGGAATTGAAACTGTACCTCCTGGTCTGGTAACAGAGACACTATCAGAGCTGCACAACATTCCTTCATAATGTTCCCAACCAGGCTGGGCAGGTCTATAATCACATGCTTACTATGGTTACTCAAGTGAAAAATAATCAGATATTTATTGCGATAATTGGATTGGAATTAAATGGATGGATCCTGTGTGTAATGTATTTAAAATTAAATAGTAATTTACAATAATGATGGGAGTTAACAGATGTCTTAAATATGATTTTATGATAATTTGTGGAATGACAACTTGACAGATTTGTGTGATTACTGTAAATTGATAAATAAAAATGAATCCAATCATTCTACATGTTCATAATAGCTTCTCATTTTATAAAATGCAACGTAATTTTTTTTTGTTCTACACGTAAATTGGAACAAAATGATGACTTGGTCAGTCAATGGGACTATTCAGCTGAAGACAAATTGCATTGTTTCTGAAAATGTCTGATTTCTAAGAAGCCGCCATTTCCCGTGAGCGTTTAATGAAACAAGAAAGATGCCGATCCTTTTTTTGTGTCGTTCAAAAAAATTCATTGGAATTTAAACAATTTTGCACAAGAAAAATATTCAACTATTATTGTGATTAGAAGCACAATAAATGTTAACATTGAAGTGAATTACAATCAAATCATTTCAAAGGTGTTTCCAAGTTTAAAATGAAAAGCAATATTCACAAAGATTGAGAGATTCTACATTGCTAAGTCCTTGCAATGGTTATTATATGGAACCAAATTGAACAATTATTCGATATTAGCAACAAATTGATTTTAAAACTACTATTAATGAATTTAAGAATAATGAGGTATCTCATCTTACTATTCCACTGAGTAATGTGCAGAAATGAAGAGAAATATTGCAGTGTAAAGTAACTGGTGTTGTCTGAATATCAATGACTGTGATGACTGTGATCTTTCAAATGAGCAAAAGTCAGATATTTACAAAGGATGTCACAAGGGCAGTTATTGGTCTTTTCTGGGTGTATTGGCCGGACCAAACAGGTTTTTATATTGTAGCATTCACAATAAGAAATATGGAAAATATTAATAACACATTAACTTAGACTTCGTAACAAGCACAAAGTGCTGTGTAATTATTGTAATTGTTAATTGTTTCTAGAAAATTGATCGATAAATTAACTTAATATTTTGAACGCACTTTGCTCTGACATCGATTGCATCATAATTAAGATTGATAAACAGAAAATTAATATATAAAAAGTCGCTTTAATAATTATAAAAAATACTCAGCAACAATTGACACAGTTCAACATTCGGTTTTTTTGTTGAGTCATGTTTATTTTTTTAATTTTTATCGTGATAAATGTTTAGACAGCTATGTCAGAATAAGGAAGAAAATAATTAGACCAGGAAAGTGAGTACTATTGTGAACAAAAGGTCAAATAAATGAAATTTGGTACAGAAAATTATTTTGCACAAAATGACTAATAATTACGTGATTATTGTTCATTGACAACTAATGGTGGAAGTAAAAGAAACAGATTCTAACATTTCCAAAGCATTTTATTTCTTATAATGAAATTAAAATACAAATCATTTTGTATTGATTTGAAAAAGTGTCATTTAATGTGGTATTTGAGATGAAGAATCGTTCTTTTCCCCCCAGTGCAGACTTTTCAATAATTTAAAATTTAGTGTTATTTGAGCTAAAGAACAAATGGGTGTACCTACATTGTTTTCTTGCGTACAAAAGAAGTAAAGTCAACAACATTTTTAAGGTTCGTAGAGTTAATTAGCAAAATGCATTGAAGCTATCCTGCATGAAGTGAGATAAGTGAGAGAGAGAGACAAATTAAATGTTCAAATGAGCACGTCGATATTTTGAAAGCATATCAATTTTATGAATTATCTATTGGTGGATGGAAAATAAAAACAAATTCCTGACAATTCAAGAATGAATAGTAATAAGAAATTTATTTTGTTCAAAGCACATAACAATATTGAGATGAATTGCAATATTTAGTTACAATTGTAGGTGATCAACTGACCAATGAATAATATGAAGTTGCATTTGGTTATTTTGACTGTTTATTTTTTCATCTTTATAATACCGGAGAATAGGGATTTATGTGCTTGAAATGTCTGAACTAGGTTCTTTCAAACAGAGAAAAAAAAATCAGTGAGTATCATTTCTTAGACTCTTCCAACTTTAAGATTGCAAAATTCTTAATTACTTTTTCAAGGAATGTTGAACTAGCAGATATGATACGATTTATCAGTGACCTGAAGAAAATAAGTCGTAGATATGGTGATGATTGAAATGCACAGCAGATTGAAGTATATTTCATGTTGTTTTGAAAAGCAGTTCAAACTATGCCAGGTATTTTCTCATGAATATTTGGAGCGGCTCTGACACATCTCTGCTGAAGGTGGGAATTGAAATAATTCCTCCTGATCTTGTCGTAGAGACACTGTCAGAGCTCCACACGGACCCTTCATAATGTCCCCACCCCAGAAGGGTAGGACCATAGTCACATGCTTACTGTGGCAACACAAATGAAAACGAATCAGATGTTTATTGTAATAATTTGTATGGGAATTAATTACATATTTCCTGTGTGTAATGAACTGACAAAATGAATTAGTAATTTACAGTAAAGTTGTAACAAAGCAATAATGACTTTAATTAAATATGAATCTCATGAAGATCCATGATAGGAAAAAATATGCCTAATCATTTGATCATTATACACTGATGAACAAAAATCAATAAAATAGTTCCATATGTTCAAAGCAAGTTTTCACAGAATATATTAAAATGCATTTTCAACATAAGTGAATAGGAAAATAAATGAATTAGTCACACAATACGACTATTCATCTGAAGACAACTTCCCTTCTTTCCCAAATTGTTCAAATTCCCTAAGTTCAAAATGTACTGTGACTATTTCATGGAACAATAGAGATGTTAGCTCCTTTTGTTGTACTTCAAAACGTCACAAGAATTTTAAATGATTTTGTTCCATGAAAAATGATTAACTTGTATCATGTTTATAAATACAGTAAATGTTAACATGTAAGCGAAACATAATTAAATCAATTCAACTTTTGCTAGGGTTAAAATAAAAATTGATATTTACAACACACACTGCAAATCTTTAAATTATTTCATGCATGAGCCATAATTCCACAAATATACCCTGGACTATATTGAATAATGATTAGTTACGAGCAGAAATTGGATTGTCAAAATTCCATCAGTTAATTTAAGAATACTGAGAAATCTTAGTTGAGTATTTCACTGAACAATGTGGAGAAACGACCAGGAATTATTCTAATGAAAAGTAATTACAGTTTTCTGAACGCTTCAGGCTGAGATTACCGTGATCATTCAAATGAGCAATCATCAAATATTTACAATGAGGCATTGAATGGGAAATCATTGGTTCCATTATGGGATCGTTCACCTGAGAAGTAAATTGATTTTTGTATTGTAGGGTTCATACTCAGAAACAATTGATGCAATTAAAATGCAATTCTCACTATATTTGTTAGAAAGATTAACTCCAATAATTGTGCAATTATCGTAAAGGCAGTGACTGGAAAAATAACATTATAATCTGAAAAAAATAAATTGATTTAATATTCTAAAAGCACTTTGCTGTGATGATGATTGGATATTCATTAAGATTGGTAAACTGAGGAATACAATATAATAGCTAGCTTTATGGATTCACAAAAATGAGCAATTCAGTTATTAGTAAGCAGAATTGTTTTTGGGTCAAACATGCAGGATTACAAGAATGACATATTACCATCCATTGGTTTGCTTCTTGAGACGTACTTTTAATTTATATACTTTTGATCATGACCAATGTTTCGACATTCCTGTCAGAAGTAGGAAGTTAATAAGTAGATAGTGAAAGTGCGTATGACAGTGAACGTAAGATACAGGGAACTTCCATAATTTTGTGATGATTGTACATTGATAAATAACTTTGGAGTAAAAAAAAGTAAATCAACATTTCAAAGCAGTTTTTTTGCTCATAACAAATTGAAAATTAAAAAAATCCTTCTGCAGTGCACATGATTTGAAAACGCATCAGTCACCAGTCACAAAAACATCGGCGTGAGACAATAAGACCCTTATGAAGGGGATTCTACTCAACAGGAATTCGAGGACCTTGAACATCTTCATGCCGTTCTTGCAAAGAACACTCTTATTATTCCTAAAGTTTTATTATCGTAAATATTTAGACATTTGTATCAGAACTAGGAAGAAAATGAGAAGCAATTCACATGAGTATTTTCATGAGTGAAAGTCAAAATAAATTTACAGTGCCATCTTTCATTATTTTCTCTGAATAAGCAGGTAAAGATTTTTAAGGTGAAAGCTCAAAATGTTTTCACCTACAGTTGTACTAAGCCAAAATACATCATTTTATTTTGCGATACTTCAACTGGATTGGAAATCTGCTATGTATGCTGACGTTAGCGTCCTCGCTCATTTGTAATAAAGCATTGTTATTGGTTTTAGCGAAATATTTCGTGTGCAATTACTGAAGTGAAATGTAAGAAATCAAGTGCATTTATTGAATGGAACTGTTCACCAAATGTTTATTGTGGTTCTTGTTCTCAGAAACAATAAGATACTTACTCAGGTTTTTCTCTGAGCAGTAATTAGATGACCAGGAAGACATTTGTGTAGCTGTGTGTGCCGTGTTCAGTGAGCATTTCTTTTCAATTACAACTATATTTTAAGAATATAGGAAGGAATTAATAATCGTGTGTTAAAGATCTTAATTAAAGTCATAATTTCTGTTAAAAATTACGAGAATTCCTTTGTGCAACAATAATTTGGAGATCTTGGTATTGGACTAGGGTGGACAAAGTTAAAAATCTCATGACACCAGGTTATAGTCCAAAAGGTTTATTTGTAAGCACTAGCTTTCAAGGCTATGGCTCTGCATCCGGTGATCTGGTCTCTTAGAAGAGACACTACTAGAGATACACAAGTGCCTTTCATTATCGTCCCAACAAGGAAGATTGGGATTATAATCAATTGGGATTACTCAAATGAAAACTAACCAGTGTTCATTCCGATAATTGGGCTGGGAATTAATTAGACTGTTTCTGTGTAATGGACTGAGAATGAAATAGTAATTCACTATAATAATGGTACTAAGCACATATGCTCTTACTTACAAATTAATATCAGAATAATTGGAAGAAAGATAAATCGACATATCATGAACTTATTGTAAATTCATAAAAAATACAACTGCTGAATACGTTTAAAGCAGTTTTTCTTATAAAGAAAAAGATAATGAGAATGTTTAGCAGCCGGACGGAATCGGAAGAAAGGGTCATTCACTGTAACTATTCAGCTGCAGACATCTTCTCTTCCTTCCACAAATGTATAACTTGCAACAATTCCAAATGTATTCGAATTGATAAAGGAAAGAGCAAACACCTGTAAATTCTATTTTTTTGGTTACAAAAAAGTCACAAATTTAAATAATCTTACTGTGATCAGAATTACAATAAATCTTTGTGTTGAAAAAAAATATAATCAAATCAAATCAAAATATACATCGATATTCAAAATAATTGGCAGAGTGAACACTGCAATATCTTTCCATCAGTTGATGTACTGAGCCATATTTCCACTTTTCTATCCCTGACTGGATTGGTCAATGGTTAGATATTAGCAATAACTAAATTATTAATATGCTGTCAGTGAACTGAATATTAATGAGAAACTTCACATTGCTGTTTGAACGAGCAATGTGTCGAAATAAACAGTAATTATTGGTGAAATGTCATTAAATATCTCTTAATCGATGAGGCTGTGATTACTTTGATTGTTGAAATGAGTAGTATTCCAATATTTCCAATGAGCATTGGATGGAAAATTGATGCTTTTTGGTGTAGAGCTGAATTTTGTTTATTGTAGTCCTGGTAGTAATAATCAATGGATTAAAGTATGATGTGCATCACACCTTACTGAATATTTTCAAGTTTTCTAACAGGTTTCTAGTCCAATCTTCAATTTAAAAAGGGTAATTTTGGCTCAGCACAACAATAACTGTTAACATTTTCAACACATCTCCACATTAATCTTATAATTTAAAAAAAAATCAAAAAATTACCTCAGTAAATGTCATTGACTCTATCTTTAGATTATTGTCAAGTTTGCTCTCTACTTATTTTCTTCCTATTTCTGACACCAGTGGCTAAATATTGATTAGATTAAATGTCATATGAGTGAGCTATTAGTTTTCTCTGAAAGATCTGTGCAGCTCAGGAATGGGTCCTTTGGCCCGTAACGTTGTGCTGAATATAATGCAAAAGAAACTCATCCCTTCTGCCTATCCTTGGTCCATATCCGTCCAAATTATCTAAATGAACATTAAATAGCCTTAATGTATCTGCCTCCACCACCAACTCTTGAAGTTTATTCCAGACACCTACCACTCCCTGTGTAAAAAGTAAATGCCCCTCACATGCCCCTCGAACTTCCCCCCACAACCTTAAATGCATGCCTCATAGTTTTGACGTTTCAACTCTGGGAAGAAACTTCCTCACTGACAACCCTACCTATGTATCTCATGATTGCATAGACTTCAATCAATTCTTCCCCTCAGCCACCGCCACTTCACAAAAAATCAGCCTCTCCAAATCCAGGCAGCATCCTGGTAAACGGCCTCTGTGCCATCTCCAAAGCCTCCATACCCTTCCTGAAATGTGGCGAACAGAAGTGAATACAATACTTTAAGGAGGCCTTAACCAAAGTCTTACAAAGTTGCAAAATGATATCCTGACTTTTGTACCCAGTTCCCTGACCAGTAAAGGCAAGCCTGCCATTTGCCTTCCTTACCACCCTATCTACTTGCATGGACACTTTCAGGGAGCCATGGTCTTGAACGCAAACATCCCTTTGAACAACAAAGCTGTTCAGGGTCCTGCCATTAACTATCTACTTTTCCTTAATATTTGAGCTCCCAAAGTGTGACACCTCACACTTGTATGGATTAAGCTTTACCTTTAATTTCTCTGCCCATAGCTGCAGTTTATCTTTTTCCTGTTGCATTCTTTGACAAACTTCTACATTATTCACAACTGCACTGAACTTTGTATCATCTGCAAGCTTATTAACTCACCCAATTAGGTTTTAATTCATGTCACTTCTATATATTTGTATCGTAACCAGAAGGGTTCCAGTACAGATCCCTGTGGGAAAAAGACAGAAAATGGGGGAAATTTCTTGAATAAATGTGTTTTTTTCAATGACAAAACAATTCTGATGAATAATCTCTGAAATTGTGATTTTTGTTTTAAATTATTTTAATTCTCAGTTTACTGATCTTAATGAATATCAAGTACAAACTGCTTTGAATATATTGAATCATTTTAAGTGTTGAGTTCTAACATTAATTATTATTTGATTGTCATTTCAATTCTCATACCATCATGAGATTCACATTTTAGTTGAATCCATTATTTCTTAGTGCCAGTATCACGATGAAATATTAACATTCTTTTCAGGTCAACACACCTGCAATCAACCAGAGTTTTGTCACCCAAAACTCATAGTAACTATCTCATTCTCTTTCATTTGAATTCTCATATTAATGGAAGGATTATTAATCAGCCTTATCAATTAAGAGATGATTAATTATTTTTCACTTCAATATTTCAGTTTTTTCAGATATACTGCACAATTACATTGCAATAAGGATATTCTTATCAACCTTAAATTTGGTTTCAGCCATTTCAAAACTAAGTATTGCTCATGTCTAACTGGTTTAAATGCAATATATCCAGTTGTCGATGTGGAACAATGGCTCAATACATCAACTGACAAACAATATTGCACTCTACAATCTTTTAATCTTACCAAAATAATTTTCAGTATGGAAGCTTAGTTGGATTGAATTGGCTGAGAGCAAAAATACATTCTGAGGAAGGGTCACTGGACCCAAAGTATTAACACTGAATGCTTCCCACAGATGCTGCTAGACCTGTAGTGTTGTTTTCCAGCAATTACTGATTTTGTTTCTGAGTTCCAGCATCCACAGTTTTTTGCGTTCTTGTACTGATTGTTTTTCACTTCAATGCTAACATTTCTAAATTTCTGATTATTACAAAAGAGCTAACTATTTTTCACATTAAACATTATCTAAATTTCATGTGTTTCTTGTGTACACAAACCTGAATTAACAAATGTTTGATGTATTCTTTTACAATAAATCTTGAATTCTTAGAAATCACAATTTTGTGAAACTGAGGGAAGTTGTCTTTCGCTGAGTAGTCACGTTGAATGGCGAATGCTTTATTTCCAATTCATGTGCGTTACAAAGCAGGACAATGTTAATTTATGTACATGAATAACTGCTTCAAACAGATTGAATGATTTGATCATTATGAGACTTATATTTATTTAAGATCATTGTCGCTTCGTTCCATCATTACTAGAAATTAGGAATTATTTTTATCCATTACACACTGGAAATGTCTGATATAATCCTAGTCCAATTATCACGATAAATATCTGAGCAGTTTTCCTTGTGAGTAACCACAGTAAGTATGTGATTATAGTCCTGCCCTTCCTGCATGGGAACATTATGGAGGGTTCTGGTAATGTCTGTACTAATAGACCATGAGGCAGGCGTTCAATTCCTACCTTAAACAGAGATGTGTCAAAGCACCTCAGCGTTGATTAGAAAATATCTAAGTGTCAATTGAATTACTTTTCAATCTAACATTTTCTCAACTTGTATCTGTTGTTGATTATAATGGTCACAATATCTTGAATTTATTTGCTTCAGGTCACTGATTAAAGTATGAATGTTATTAAGGTGAGGGGGAAAGTTTGAAAAGGGATCTGAGGGGCAACTCTTTTCACAACGTGTGTTTGGCATATTGAGATGAGCTGTGACAGGAAAGTCAGCGGCTGGTACAATTACAACATCTAAAAGACTTTCAGACAGTTACATGGATAGAAAACATCCAGACGGATATGGGACAAACACAGGAAAATGGGACTAGTTTAGTTTCGGAAACCTGGCTGGAATGCCAAGTTCGGCTGAATGGCCTGTTTCCGTGCTGTATCAGTCTAACTTTCTACATTCAAACTTGACTGTGATAGGTAAAGGAAAGCAAAAACGGGTATTAATTCTATTTTGTGTCCTTAAAAAAGTGTCATGAATTTTAAATAATTGTGTCACATGCAATAGTTCATTCTTATTGTGATTAGAAATACAATGAATGCGAGCATTGAAGTGAAATATAATTGAATTAATTCAACTGTTTCCATGGTTAAAATAAATATTGATTTGCACAATGATTGTGAGTTTGTACACTGCAACATATTCACATCAGTTCACGTACTGAGCTATTATTGCACATTTATACCCCTTACTGAACTGAACAATAGTTACATATTAGCAACACATAAATTTTTGAAAATATATCAGTGCACTTCAAAAAAGGAGATATTTAATGTTGCTATGTGACTGTGCAATGTGTAGACATGAACAGCAATCATTTTGCAGTGAAAAGTAATTACAGTTCTCTGAACTTATAAGGCTGAGATTACTGTGATTATTCAAATGAGCAAACGTCAGTTTTCAAAGCATGTTGGATGCAAAATCATTGGTTCCATTGTGGGATACTTGACCTGAATACAATAGTATTGTTACAATGGATGAAATGAAACGATGGATTAAATTAAAATATGGATCTGACTATACATGTTAGAAAGACAAAAAACATTTTTCTGCAATTATTATAAGGATAATGAATTCATAATAAATGTTGTAATCAGAACAAATAAGTTGACTCAACATTTTAAAAGCCCTTTGCTGTGATGTTGATTAGACATCATTAAGATCGGTAAACTGAAGACTAAAATCTAACAGCTGGATTGATGGATTGAGGACAATAAATGAGCCATTCAGTAATGATTGAAAAGAAATGACTTTTGCTCAAAATGCAGATAATAAAGAAGTAATGTATTTCATTCAATTAGTTTACATGTAGAAAAGTATGTTTTTAAATTATTTAATTTTATCCTGATCGATGTTCAAACATTTGTGTCTGAATTAGGAAGAAAATAAGGAGACAACGAAAGTTAATATTAGAGTGAACACAAGATACAGTCCATGACATTTGATAGAAAAAGGAATTTGCGTAATTTTGTAATTATTGAACATTGTTAACCAATTAACTCCTCAGGTACTGAAGCAGTCCAACCCCAAGAACAACAAGATCTGGACAATATCCAGGTTTGGGCTGACCAGGGGCAAGTAACATACATGCCACAGAAATGCAGGCTGCGACCATCACGTAGAAGAAATGACCGAACTACCATCACTTGACATTCAATGCTGTTACCATGACTGAACACCCACTATCAACATTATCCTGGGGATAATCATAGATCAGAAACTGAATTGGTCTCACCACACAAACACAGTGGCTACAAGAGTAATTCAACTCATGAAAGCCTGCCCAACAGCTACCAGGCACAAGTCAAGAGTGTGATGGAATATTCCCCACTTGCCTGGATTAGTGCCGCACTAACAACACTCAAGGAACCTATGGACAATTCCATCTCGAAGGACAAAGGCAGCAGCTAGATGGAAATACAACTACCTTCAAGTTCCCCTCCAAGATACTAACCCACCCTGACTTGGGAAAATATTGCCATTCCTTCACTGTCGGTGGGTGAATGTCCTGGAAATCCCCACCCCAATGGTATTGTGAGTCAACCCACAGCAGGTAGACTGCAGCAGTTCAAGAAGACAGCTCAGCACTAATTTCTCAAGGGTAACTAGGGACGGGCAATAAATGCTGGGCCCAGCCAGTGACACCCACATCACATCAAATACATATTAAAATAATGTCTGCAAGATCAAAACAGCTCTAACGCTGTCCTAGCTGCAATCTCTGCCTCTTCTTATTGACAAAGATAAAAGGTTACCTTGCTCAACTTTCTCCTCAGTACAGTATTCACCCCAGCCCTCTCTTATACCCACGAGCAGCATTTCCATCACCAGCAGCAACTCCTCTTAAAATATTTTGCCAGTAACTTTTCATTAACTGGTTACTTCAATTACAATGCAATCTATACAAACAGACCAAGTACCTTTTAGGCAACAACAAATTTTCTAACAACTTTTCTTGATCTCTCTTTGCCATTCGTTTTGGTTATATGAGGTAGGGAGGGATTGGATCATCACAGTGATGTAAGATATATGTAACACAGTGAGACAGGAAAGCTAGTATGGCTCACGTTGACTCTTAGACCCCACACAGTGGAACAACACATTCACTGCCTAATAAACACAACACAATATTTCAACCCGGTGTGACAGTAATAAAATGTGGATCGGTTGGCCAGGCTGGATTTGTTACAGCCGGAATTTGGGAGAGTGAAGGGTGACAGACTGAAGTGTCTAAGATCCTGAATGGTTTGTTAAGGAGGATGTGGAAAGGATGTTTCCTCTTGTGGGTCATACGTGAACTCGAGAGAACTGCTTTAAAATTAGATTCACTCTTTCAGGACAGAGATGAGGAGATTTATTTCCTCTCAGAGGGCTGTGCAACTTTGGAACTCTCTGCCCCAGAAGGTGGGCTCACTGAGTATTTTAAGATACAGGTTGATAGGTTCTTGTTAAGGGACGTTGGGGGAAGATGGACCACAAATCACTAACAGATCGGGCCTGGCCTTATTGAATGATGGAGTGGACTTGAGGGGCTGAAACTTCACTTTCTGCTTCTTTCTCACATGATACAGGACAAAGAGCTTTGTTGAAAATTCATTCACTGGATATAGGTGCCACTGGCTATGGGCAGCATTTATTACCCAGAGGGCAGTTAAAAGTCAACCACATTGCTGTGGGTCAGGGGTCACATATAGACTCGATCAGGTAAGGAAGGCAGCTTCATTCCCTAAAGGACATCAGTGACCGAGTTGGATGTTTCCTGACAATCGAGAATAATTTCATCAATAGACTCATAATTCTAGATGATTATTGAATTCAAACTGCTGAAAATGACCGACCATGTGGCTGTCAGTGAATTCAACACAAGTGAATGGAAACATTGCTCAGAGTCTGGTTCTGGAACATTCAATACAACCAGGAAATGGAAAGTGAATATTAACTGAAAACAAGGCCACTGCTCTGTTAGAGACAAAATCAATCAATGTTCAGTTACTGAACATTATTGACTCACAGAATATGCGAACCTGCACAATCACAGTAAAAGGGAAAAGTAAACAACATTCTTGGCAAAGCCAGAATGAACCAACTGCTTGTATAAAAACAGCTCAGAACAAAGGGGCTGAATCCTCCACAAACTGACAAATCAGATTTGTAGATGGAGATTGGAATTCTTTAGAAAAAACCCTTCCCTGCCGAGGGTGTGTGCTAGAAACCATTCTCAGTGTGAACTGCCACTTATTTCCCCTCACAAAAGGAGGTGTGATGCTCACTTACAGACTGACTTACAGACAAAGGAAACCTGATCAGGGACTCGCAGGTTAATTAAGCTATTAGTGACAGACCATTGCACACAACAAGAGCTTAGACCACACCAGATTCTAGTGAAATCAACAGTGCAATGAAAATGGCGAATTAGTCTTTATAATCATGCAGCCTCTCTCAATTAGAATAATCCCAGTCAAATTCTCAACATTTTAAAACTATTAATATCAATGAATATATATTTATTTCCATTCCTAATTTCCTCCAAAAATGTATCTGATTATGCTCTTCACAATATATTTTAAATGGTGTATTCCAAATCACAACTCATTTCCAATTATTCTTAGAGCAAAACAACTTTCAAACTAAAATAGTTTTCATGTCAATAATGACACTGGAAACTTTGTTATGTTCAACCATATTTCCAAATATTGTTTTGGTTCATTATTGCAATGAAGCTAAAATTAAAGTCTATTTATTTTCTCTGATATCCTTCCATTACGTTATTCCCTAATAAGAATGCGCATGGTGTAACAGATGACAAACATTAAATAAAATTGAATTTTCATTGCAAGAACTTGTACAAAATATCACATATGATTCAGTTCATTCATTGTCGTTGATTATCTGTTATTTTCATTGTATGATCACGTTAAATACACTTAAATAATTAAAGTAAAATTTTCACCTCTATAGATATGTAAAGTGTATGCCAAATTATTAATATTTCAAGTAAAACCAAATTCACATTTTGCTCTGTATTATTCCAGGAATGACAGGATGTGTTGAATTATTATGGGAAACAGGAACAAGTGAAGGTGGTGGCTCTCAGACGTAAGGCCTTAAACCCAAAGGGCCAGGTTGTAGTTACAGTGGGGGCGGTACCTAGTGCCCCGCTCTCCTCAGAAGTCAGTGAGGATGGTGACACCGACTGGAACGGGTTAGATGACAAAGCACCCACGTATGGACAGAGGGACGACAATGGGTGGGATGACCCACCGACCAAAAGGTCCAGAAGGCCCTGACTATAGCACCACTGGGCATCAAAGCTGAACTTAGACAGTAGGGAGCAACAAAGGGAACTGACAGAAACCAAACCTGAACCGTTCACCCGCTGAATAACAGATGTTGGTGAATGGACACCCAGCCTGATAGAGAAATGGTAATAATGGGCCTTATTGGGACAATATGGATGAATTAGGAGAGGTACACAGTCTCACCGAAGATGATGTACGGACCCTCCCTTGGCCCAAGATGCCCTGAAGTGTACAGCAGAAACTGTACCTGCAATGAGAGGATGGGGTGCGAGCCGGTTCCCCCCAGAGTACATCTGATCCATGGTGCCAGGCATTTACAGATATTACAGGGACACACTGGGGAGAACTCAGGCTGAATGTGCTAAAATAACCTTGGTGACTCAGGGACCCAAGGGTAATATCGAGGATCATACAGAGAGGAAGCCTGAGGTGTGTAACAACCACGGGGGATTACCAAATCCTAACATGTGATTATGAAATCGGTTTGATACATTTAAAAGATGACATGGGACCCTATTTAACTGTAATTATAAACATGGGACTCTCAGTGGGAGATTATTCTAACCACATTCTGAATTGGGCCATGAGAGCTGAGGCAAACACAGAAACACAGGGAAATAGCTGCAGTACAGGGAGGGTAATCAGACCCACACTGTTACATGGGAAGTAGGAAAGGGCACATAGACAAGGAACATAGGCAGAGAGAGGGAGATAGGTTTTCATATTGTGAGTGGCCTGTGTTCATGTAGATATATGCATAGCCCATGAATATTCATTGACGTGCTGTTAAGGGGCCAACACTTGCATGATTCTAACACCGGAGCATCTCTGTCAGTTACCGATAAGGATTTACCCCTCACCCCCTGAATTACTAAATTGAGAGCAGTCGGAGAGGGAACCTGGAAATCTGGATGAAGCAAACCTGCCCCGATGTAGACCGGGAGCATAACAAAACTTATTCAGATATGGAGGGGTGAAACTCATGAAGGGACCATTCTGGGAGTTGCTCCTATTTATTCTAAAATGGCAACTATTGAAATCAACACCCGAATTTAAACATGGGGATTATCCAGCCAGGACTGGGACAGAAAGAAAAGGAGAGGCAACCTCTCCGGAGTAGCTCCATTGCAGGGAGAATGGGACAGTCAGAGAATCTGGTGGGTTATAGCTCGGACCCACTCAGCAGTGTGCGTAACTCAAACAGGAAAGTGGGTTGTTATCTATCGACCCTGTAGAGATCGAGGGCCCTCTCACTCCACACACAAATGGGATCTCATCAAAGCTGGGGCTGAGGAGGCAGTAATTGTGACAGTGATAGATTGACAGAAGCTGGACATATTCTGGGTCCATACCTGTGGACATTGAATGGCAGAAGAGAATGGTGTTTACTGACCGAGGAGAACAGTCCACCAGGATACTATTACCTCAGGGTTCCCGCAATATTCCAGTATAGCCCACCGATGTGTGTTTGATGGATTTCGTCACACTGATCTAACCACAACACCTCATCACCTCAAGCAGTGAGAAAGAACATATCCAGATATTATAGAGTATTGGATCAGGTTAGCCAGGCCAGGCTTAACATTAATGCACAGAGAGTGCAACTGGGAAGGTAAGGAGAGACGGAACTGGGACATCATATTGGGGAGATCAAATCAGGAAGGGAGAGGGAACAGTCACAGCGGGAACAAAAATTTTGATTATAAAACTATCCACCCGCACACCGTAAAGGGATCAGGCAAACTTTAGGATTGTTTAATTATTGTGGGAATTTTGTGAGGAATTATCCAGAAATAGAGAACCATCACGAGCCCTGGCAGAAGCGCGGACATTAACCAGGGGTGAGGGAGGCAAAATGCACACAGTTAGCATGCCTTTGGTATAGTTCATGACTGGGCTCGGTGAAGGTATATTACCCCGTCTGGGGGCCACATTGAGCATGAAGAACAGGTCAGAGAGTTAGTGAAGCAGCAATAATGAAGATTAGAGCTCACAGGAAAGTAGAAACGCCACACCAACGGGGTAGTTGGTCAGCATGGGTGAGCATACTTACTGAAACAGTCCAGATATTTGGGGAGGATGCAGTGGCAGGAGCTACAGATGCGAGAAAGGAAAGTTTAAAGACATTTCCAGAAACAGTCCCACAGCAGGAGAAACAAGAATGGGAAAAGGGTGGGGCAGTAATAGGACATAGGATGATCCATCAGTGCCACTGTATAAGACAAACATTATGAAAAACATATCATGGGCTGGCCCATATTGAGCAGGATAAAATGCAATATCGGATGATCAACTACAGGGGTGTTCTGGAACAAGAAGGTTTTGTCGAAGGGATGTAGTCTGTACACAGTGTGAGCCAGGGAAAACAATCAGGATAAAATGGAGGCAGCAGCAGGGACCCAGGGACTCACGGGATCAATCACAGATGTATTTTACATACACCCCCATCCCAATCCCAGGGAAGGAAATTCTGCTGGGTCTTAATAAACATGTTTACTCAGTGGGCGGAAGAATTCCCCTGCAGATTCTGACCAAGGGACACATGTTCCAGGAAACGAAGTTAAGCAGCTCTGCGGCTTGTTTGGTACTGAGCAGAAATCCTATCTCACATCCCACCCCCAGAGCTCAGGGACAGTAGAAGGAATGAAGCAGACACTGAAAGCTAGTCTGACTGAGGCCCTGACAGAGACAGGCCGGGATGGGTTAGGGTACTCCCCACAAACCTAATAAAACTGACGTCAACCCCAGCAAAGGGAACTGAGCAGTCCCCCTTTGAATTTGGACTATGCAGCTGCCAGAGGGTATAGTAGTGGGAGAGCAGGAGAAGTATAATGACAAGGATAGGGTGAAACAATTTGTGAAAGATCTGACAAAGCAACTGCTTGAGCTGAGAGGGGAAGTTGCAGACAGACAGAGAATCAGAGACTGGGAAAGGGAGCTCATAAACATCCGAGCTGACATCCCGAACCCAGGAGATCGGGTCGGGGGGAAAATATTAGTGGAACGTATGAAAGAAAAACATCCAAATTCTGGACTTGGCTGGGGGAGCCAAAGAATTCCAGAGAGGGAACTCTTCCATCCTGCATTAGTAAGGAGCTCTGAATAAACATTGGTCGTGCTGCTCAGCACAGAACTCAAGGCTCCTCTTTGATATTTCTCCCAGTAACAGTTGTGCAGGGGTATGTTGCCGGCTGGAGGTCTGTGACCAGTGCCTCTGTTCCACAAGGGTCAGAGCTGGGACATCTGTTGTTTGTAAAACATATAAATGATTAGCCTGAAAACGTAAACGATTTAATTAGCAAGTTTGTAGATGGCACAAAGTGAAGCAGTTGTGAATCGTGAAGAATGTTGTCAAAGGAAACATCAAGGACGAGATCAGTTGGAAGGTTATGCGGAGAAATTGCAGATAGATTTTAATTCAGACAAGTGTGACGTGATGCGTTTTGGGAGGCTCATTGTAAGAAGAATGTAGACACTAAAAGGAAGTGCCCTGACCAGCTTTGATATACAAAGGTGCAAGTTCACAGCTCCCTGAATGTGGTGAAGGAGGTGGATGGCAGGCTTGCCTTCTTCTGTCAGGGGAGTGAATATAAAACTGTCATTAGGCCACCTTTGGGGGATTGTGTGCTGTGTTGGGCACCGCATTATAAGGAGGATGTGGAGGCTTTGGAGAGGGTGGAAATGGGTTTACCAGGATGTTGCCTGGATTGGGAGAGGTTGGAAAATCTTGGATTATTGTCTTTGGAAAGTCAGTGGTTGTGGAGTGATCCGAGAGGCACAGGCAGAGTGAATAATCTGAATCTTTTTCAAAGTGGAAATTACCAATTCCACTGGCCATAGATTTAAGGGGAGAGGGGGCAAGTTTAAAGGAAATGAAATCCGAAAGAACAGCAGATGTTGTAAACCAGAAAGAAAAACAGAAGTTTCTGAAAAAGCTCAGCATTTCTAGCAGCATCTGTGAAGAGAAATTAGTTAACATTTCTGAGGAAGGGGGACCGAACCCGAAACATTAACTGATGTTTCTTCACAGATGCTGCATGACCTGCTGAGTATTTACAACAACATCTGTGCAAGTTAAAAGGGAGTTGTGTCAGACAAGTTTCTTATGCAGGAGGTGGTCAGTGACTAGAATGTACTTGCCTGGAGATGGTAAAAGCAGAAACAATCACAATGTTTAAGAGGCATTTGGACAGTGGACAGTCAGATAACCAGGCCTGGGTTGGCAGGGATATGGATCATATACAGGCAGATGGAATCAGTTTGGAATGGCGTCATGATCCGCACAGACATGGTGGGCTGATTATTCCGGTGCTGTCCTGTTCTGTTTTCCAGGGGGAGAATATGTGGAGCGAGCGATAATATTTTGAATATAATATGTCTCTTCTTTGGAACACACAGTAAGTTGATGCATTTTGAGAGAAGCAATGTAGAAAGGGAACATATATTTGAATGGCACAGACATAGAGAGCAGGACAGCAGGAATGCGGGACAATGTGTACAAATCCTTAAAGCGAGAGAACATAAAGTGTTTTGAGTAAACGTATAGGATGCTGGGCTTCATTAATAGAGGGAATGATAACATGCTCATGGAAAAGATGCTGACCGTGGACAAAGTTCTAGTTAGGTCAGTCAATCTTTGCATCCAATTGTGGTCAACAGATACCTGGTCAGGATGAGGAAGTTAAAATACGACAAAGGGGCCTGTTCCATACTTTGCTTCTCTTTCAGGATGCATTGGCAACTCAAGGGTTAAACATTCTCCTGCCAAAGGTCTTACTGCCGTATTGTAAGGGCCATTCTCCTGCTCCGTGTGGACTGCAGAACTCTGATTCTGATGTTACTGTTCATCAAAGTCATGTTGTTGTTAACCACATTAAACGGGTCTGGAGTTGATTTAACTTACATTGCCACTTTCTGAACCTCAGGATTTCTCTGGGCAGTAAGTCTCCACAAACAGCAATGTGACAATGAGCAGGGATCATCTGTTTTGATTTAAATTGTGATTGTAGCACGGCTGCTTCACAGCACCAGGTACAAGGTTGGAGTCCAGCCTTGGTCAACGGCCTGTGTGGAGTTCCCACCTTCTCTCCATGATAGTGTGGGTCCCCTCCAGGTGCTCTGGTTTCCTCCCACAGACCAAGGATGCGAAGGTTAGGTGGATCAGTCGTGCTAACTTGTCCACAGTGTCCAGGAACGTGCAGACTAGGTGGATCAGCCATGGGAAATGCAGTGTTACATGGATGGAGTGCTCTGGGCGTGATGTTCCTCGGATGGTCAGTGGGGTTTGATGGGCCAATGCTCTCCTTCCACACTGTAGGGATTCTATTCTATGATTGAGGATAAAGGCTACACAGCAGGGTGTCCTTGGAGAAGGAAAAAGTGGTGTGTATCAATGCTTTCTCTGCCTTCAGATAGAGGTGGGCACCGCAGGAGATGTAGTGCTTTATCTCTACCGCTGCCTCCTCCCCTCCCCCCCCAACTCTACTTTGATTTAATCCCTTCCCATGTTGTCAGTTGTAGTGGTTTGCTTGGCCCGTAATGGGCTTTGTTTATAAATATTCAATTGGTTACACAAATCGTTTACTGCTGGTTATTATATGTCTAGATTAGAGTGGTGCTGGAAAAGCACAGCCGTTCAGGCAGGATCCGAGGAGCTGGAAAATCAACGTTTTGGCAAAAGCCCTTTTCCAGCACCCCTCTAATCTAGACTCTGGTTTCCAGCATCTGCCATCCTAACTTTTGCACTGCTGGTGATTATATGTTAACCAAAAGCAAAATGGCGTAATGATGATTTTGATGGTGGGAAGGTTGCTGTGATAACATTTCGGTGTGTCGGAGAAATGGGGAAAAAGAACGTTTCACAGCTAACAGAACGAGAACTGAAAAGCAGTTAAATCAAACCAAAGGTTCAGAAAGGGAGGGAATATTTCCCTGGAGTTTGAGTAGCTGGAAAGTGATGGCATCTGGGAATATACAGGATTTTGTTTTACAAAGATTGAAAGCTTTAAAACTGTTATATTCAGACAGTTCAATTTAGTTTCTTTAACTTTATTTGCGGTGCAAAAAACTCTTACAACATTTTAAAGCCAAAATTTACAAGCCTTGTGTTAAAGATAAATGTGAAATAAAATCCATCAAACCATCCCTCACTGAAAACTGTTGTGGAAGTGCAATCTCCTGGAGAATCCCTGCCCAATTCTTCCTACCCGGGCTGCATGACGATATACATACTTGGGAGATAGCAGAAGGAGGAGACCATTCAGCCTTTCAATCCTGAGAAACAGCTGACCATCCATCTCAGTCTCCTGTTCCTGCTGTGTTCCAATCCCTTTTCATGACTTTACCTTGAAGAACTATATCTAAGTCCTCATTTGGCTTCACTGCCTTTTGTTCCAGTAGCGTTGCGGTGTTACTGTGTGGGTGTAGGCGGGGGTAATGTGATGGTGCTGCCTCCTGGAGGATGCACTCAGCATTCCTCATCATCATGCATTAATATCAATTGGGTTTCAGCAACGAGAGATAGAACCCATTTCCAGGATATGGGCATCACTAGCTCAGCCAGCATTTAATCCCCATCACGAGGTACAATTGAGAAGATGGTTGTGAGCTGCTGTCTTGAACCATTCGCAGTCCATTTGGCACAGATAGACCGACAATGCAGTGAGGAGAGTGTTGCAGGATTTTGGCCCAGTGATTCTCCATCTTTGGTTCTTCAAATGTTGTTTAACTTAATCACGATCTGCACGTGATTTTGAGATTTCAGTCTGCAAATCTTCACCATCTAGCACCCTGTATAAAAGGAATATGTACAGATTAGAAATTCAGAACAGACAATTCTAGTTTCTCTGGAATACCCTTTTCCCCTTTCTTCCCCCAAAGCTGTAACCCTCCAGCCCACTTACTCTCTCCCACTATTCTGACTCTGCTACCCCATAACGTACATCCTCTACATTCTCATGGTGTTACTGATAAACAGATCCATGCCACCACTTCCCGTCCCTGGTTAGACTCTGCACCCTTTCTGGGTTCACTTCCTTTCCCTTCAGTTGCTGCAAGTCAATAATGTAACAGCAGAATGAAACAAAAGGAAACAGAAAGGGATGTGGCAGATCCTGGACAGAAAAGGAACCTTCTGTCTGAGAGAATGAGTCAGATTCTTCCTTGTTTCCCGTTGGTCAATTCCCAGTGTTATGACAAGTTGCGAATGGAACTTGGTCCCATCTGGGCATAGTGACACTTTGACCACCCTCCCCCCCAACTGATTAATACTATAGGCAGATGCGTACCTTCTCCAGCCAATCACAGTGTGAAATGCTTTCCGCTAGTTACCAAAAAGAACAAGCTCCAAAACCCGCCCACATTCTGTACATGTACAGTGCTAGGTTTCCCCACACACGTGTGGTCGCTGCCTCAGGGCTTGTGGGAATTGTAATCCCCATGAAACCTCTGGAGACGTGTCCCTGGAAAGTGAAATAAAGTCTGGGCTGGAGGGAGTTGTGTATAGGATATCTATTCAGAAACACAGGACATGTGGGCTGTCGCTGATATTTACTGAGACATCCGCTTAGACAACCCGATTTCTGACGTAAGGAATATACATTCAGCCAATTGCGGGGTGGAGAGGTTAATAATGGGCAGCAGATTTTAAGCAGAGGTGGCTCAGTGGCTAGCACTGCTGCCTCATAGCGTCAGGGACCCAGGTTTGATTCCAGCGTTAGGCAACTGTGTGGAGTTAACACATTCTCCCCATGTCTGCATGGTTTTGTTCGGTGCTCCAGTATCATCCCACAGTCCAAAGATGTCCAGGTTAGGTGGATTGGTCATGCCAAATTGCTCACAGGGTCCATGCGTGTGCTGGTTGCGCAATTAGCCACGGGAAATGCAGGATTACAGGTAATGTGTGGGTTTGAATGGGATGCTCATCATAGAGTTGGTGTGGAATCAATGGATGAATATCCTCTTTCTGCACTATAGGGACTCTATTCTATGCTCATGAAGAAGAATGTACCTATCTCAATGTGTTGTGAATCTGTGGAATTTCCTATTCAAAATGCTGTGGATGCCAAGACATGAGCAAATTTAATGAAGAGATACAGATTTTTAATTTGCAATGATATGAAGTGTGAGAGACAGCAGGCGGGAAAATCCAGCTGAGACCGAGGTGAGCTCAATCATCACCGTATTAAATGGTGGAGCTGGTTCGACGGGCTGCATTGCCTCTCCTGTGCACAGTGCTTATCTTCTTACGGTAATAACCAGAAAGATGAATCCAAAACTCACCATCTTCACCAAAGGAGATTTTTCAGAAACAGCAGGATAGTCAGGTGGATTAGCGTTCCAAACTTAGGTAGTGAGGAAGCGTGTAGGAGATAATGATTTTGCAATTTTAAACTGAGGGGAGACAGTGATTTATGGTTTTTAACTTTAGTACATTTACAGCATCCGGAATACTCTGTTGTGAATATCTATCCTGTACTTTATTACAAATCCAAGGTCTTTGACAATGAAACCCAAAACACCCAGGCAATATTGCCTCCCCTCGTAATCTGATAAAAAGACTTGTCATAAGTCTGGTTGAATTTAGAACACAGATGGAAAGCGAGAAGATTAAATCCAATCCCAAGATACTGTGCTTGAACAAAGGAGACTACAATAGGATGAGGCAGGAGTTGACTAATGCAGACTGGAAGCAAAGACTTTACTGTGGGACAGTTCTCAGACAGTGGAGGAATATCAAAGTAATTTTTCAAATTTCTCAGCAAAAGTATATATCAGTGAAAAGGAAGGACTGTAGGAAAATGAGTAATCTGCCATGTCTAAGGCAATAAGGGAGTCTATCAAGTTGAAGTAGAAGGCATACAAATTGGCAAAGACCAAGGATCAATTCGGAGATTAGAAAAAAGTTCAAAGATCAACAGAAAGCATAATGGAATTGAGATAAAAAGTGATGGGTAGCTCTCCCCAGGGACAGAATAGCAGTTTACACTGCTAGAGGGAAACCTATTATGTAGGGAACATATGGCGTCTGTAATTGTTGAAGCACTTCACTGTTACCATAGGGACAATCCTGATCAAGTTAAATATCACAGCACACTCCAAAAGCTTGTACTGCCAAATAAACCTGTTGGACTATAACCTGGTGTTGTGTGTTTTTTAATCAGAATCCCGATAGACAGCCCCACTGAAACTGAAGTGCCTGTCAGATACTTGTGGGAGCCACTGGGGTGTGGGGGAGGGGTGTGTGCTTTAACCACAAAGTGCTGAGCTGAACTAGACTTTTGAACTGCCGTTGCCATGGAGATAATATTGAGAGACAGTCTGTATTCAAAGTCACAAACCACAAAGGTATAAGAATGGGAGCCATACATCGGACAGGCGGGGAATTACCCGATGCTGTTTGAAGTCTCCTGCATGTACACTATCCAGGGAGTTGCCGTGTCTCATAAATAAAGACTCAAGGAAGACCTCTCAGAGTTCTGTACCTAGTTATTTCTATCCAGCAGGGTTCAGGAATATGAGTACACAGCAGTCAGTCTTCACAGTAGAGGATATGAAGAACATGTCTGTAATTGATAAGGAGACTGAGGAAGGTGAGGACCAAGATAATAACCATTATCGTGAAAGAGTTAGAGCTGGGCAAGTTAATGGAGCTATAGGTAGACAAGTCTCCTTGCCCTGATGGAATACATCCCAGGATACCAACAGAATTAGCGGAAGATATACCAAATGCACTTAGAGTTATAGCATCCTGCAGCAGAGACAGGCCCTTTGGCCCAAACCGGCCCATGTCAATCAGAATGTCCATCCACGCTTACCTCATTTCCCTGCACTTGGCCCATCTGCTTCTGATACTTTTCTATCCATGTATTTGTCCAAATGTTTTTTACTTGTTGTTAATATACCCAGCTCAACCACTTCCACTGGCAGCTCATTCCATATACATAGCACCCTTTGTGTAGAACAGTTGCCCCTCAGGTTCCCATGTATTCTTTCTCCTCAACTTTAACCTGATGCCCTCCAATCCTTGAGTCCCTGGGAAAAAGACTGAGTGCATTCACCTAACCCATGCCTCTCATGGTCTTATACACTTCGATAAAATATTCCCCCTCAGTTTCCTCTGCTCTGAACAAAAAAGTCCTTGCTTGTCCAACCTCTCCCTGTAACTCAGACCCCTGAGACCTGGCATCATCCTTGTAAATTTCTTCTGCACCTTTTCCAGTTTAATAACTGAAACCTAAATTGCATTCATCACATTTCCCGTGTTTCCCCACCGTGCTGGAACCGACGTGACAACGCCAATGGATTACAATCCATGATCGATAATTCACTCCATGACAACAATCCCATTTTCATAGCTTTTTCCATGATGTAAGAATCCTTTTGACTTTCTGGTTTCATGGTTAATTGTCCTCATACAAAACCAATCTGTGGCTTACCTGTTCCAGGGAAATGTGCCATGATATTTTTAGACTTTCAAAAACCAATGAAATCTCTCTCCACAGTCCCCACGCTAACATGGACTTCGCTGTCTCAGTACTTTTTCCCAATCACACTGACATTTGAAATATTTGCCCATGGACAGAATACACACCTTTCCTTCCACATGAAAAGGTCAATGATATTCAGATCGGCACGGATCCAGTAATTTTCAGATCTGAACATGAAGTTCAATTTGAATTTCTCAACTGCAAATCCCCCCTTTCAATACTCTACAGCAGAGAAAACTAAGTGCTGGAGATCCTCAGCAGGTCTGGCCCCATCTAAAATGGTGACAGTTGCAGGAAACTTTGCAGCCTTGAAGAAGTGTTCAGATGATCATACCAGGCATGTGTTCTTGATGACCGGTATGGATAAGATCGGGGCATTGTGTTCAACAGTTTTATACCAGAGACTCTGACCCCATTTTATTCTGTATTCCTCTGTGACTCCGCCTTTTCGGAAGCAGGCAGGAGTGGGAAGCAGTGGAGAATGTAAATGACGTGTGACCTTCCCAGTAAGAGAATTCGAGTACAGGAGCAGGGTTCCCTTTCTGGAAGGGCCTCGGTGCGACCACAACTGGAGTACTGTTTTCACCTTTGTTCCCCTTTTCCAAGGAAGGCTCTCCTGGTTATTGAGAGAGTGTAAAGGAGGATCACCAGATGAGTCCTCGGATGTGAAGATAGTTAAGGACTGCAGATATTGGAAGTCAGAGTCTGAACAATGTGGACCTGGGGAGGTCTAGCAGGTCAGGCAGCATCAGAGGAGCAGGAAGGTTGATGTTTTGGGTCGTGACCCTTTGTCAGTCTTGATAAATAGCCCTGACCCGAAACGTCAACTTTCCAGCCCCATCGTATTCATGCTGGTCATCAAGCAGCTATTTATTCTAGTCCCACGTTCTTGCACTCAGCGTGCAATCGATATTGTAGTGCTTGGTGTGATTATCAAAACACTTCTTTAAGGCTGCAATGTTTCCTGCATCTGTCACCATTTCAGATGCTGACAGACCCGCTGAGGATCTCCAGCGCTTTTTGTTTTTATTGCAGATTTCCACCATTTTGCTGAATCACATAGAGTCATAGACATGTCAACAGCTCCATTCCTGGGATGTCAGGACTGATGGCTGAAGAGGGACTCAATCTTCGTTTAATCCTCCTTTCCTTTGGCTTTCTGAGCCGCTAACTACGTCACTAATGTTCTACCTCCCATTCCCTGTCCTGAATCTGACCCATCTACGCCTACACTTTCGTTCCCATCTCCCTGCCAGACTAGTTACAAACTCACCAATAGAACTGGCAAAAGCCCCCACTAGATTTGTCTCAACTCTGCCCGGGGTAACCGGTCAGTTTGGTATAGGTCCCGCCCAGAAACAGTCCCAGTGCCTGAAGAATCAAATCCCTTCTCTGGTACACCATTTCCCCAGCCACACATCCAGTTTCTCATTCCTGCTCTCATTAGCACATGAGTATTGGGAATAAGTCTGACATTATTACATTATTACATTTCAGGAGCTACACTTTAATGCATCTCTGCTCTCCCTATGTCCAGCTT
Organism: Chiloscyllium punctatum; assembly: GCF_047496795.1. NCBI lineage: Eukaryota > Metazoa > Chordata > Chondrichthyes > Orectolobiformes > Hemiscylliidae > Chiloscyllium > Chiloscyllium punctatum. Next base: position 25,725,567 of record NC_092762.1, read on the forward strand.
TCAGGCCCTCATCCCTCTGTTTAGCGATATAGTTGGTATCTGTGTGTTGCACGACCACGGGCTGTTTACCCTCCAGCTCCAGAATGTCCTGCAGCCATCCTGGATTCATATCTGTGGGCACAGAAGTGCCTGACTGTACCCCTGATTATTGAATCCCCTGTCACTATAGCCGTACCACTCTCAGTCCTCTTGTTCTGATCAGCAGAGCTCTCTGTGGTGTCATGAACCTGGCTGATGCTGATTTCCCGAGAAGCCACCCCACGAATTCCCGCCCTTACAGCATCCCAAAAGGTATACAGTATCTGTATGAGAAGGAGATAACAACGGGGGACTCATGTACTCGCTTCCTGAGCCTTTTACTCGATCTGATGGTCACCCATTCCCTTTCTGCCTGTGTAACCCTCACCTGCAGTGTGACTAACTCACTAAACGTCCTGTCCATAACATTCTCAGTATTGCAGATGCTCCACAGTGAGTCCACTCTCAGCTCCAGCTATGAAAACCTGTTTCCCAGGAGCTGCAGATGGGAACCCTTGCTGCACACATAGCCGTCAGGGACACTGAAAGCGGCCCTTTCTTCCCACATTGTGCAAGAGGAGCACACCACGGGTCTGAGGGCTCCTGTCACAATGTCTCTCTACATTCATCTAGTTACTCCCATTAAGAGAATTTAAATGAGTGAGCAACCTTCCTTCACTTTAAACATGTCCATTATAATAACAAAAACAATCTTTACTTAAGCTGATATATCATACTTTAAAAACTTAAATACTCCACAGGTATCACTGACAAATTGGCTATTCCCATTGTGACTGTGAACTTCTGAAAGGCCTGAACTAAAACTGAGTTTCAGCTTCACCTTCTCCCTGTCTCACCTCACTATTTACACCCAAATCCAAAACACTCTCATTGAGCCAAGCAGCCCTCACAGTGCAGCCCTGTCATTTTCATTGTCGGCTCACACCTACACTGCCCTCAGCCTCCTGTACTGTTCAAATGCAACACAATGGGAGCTCAGGAACTGCATCTCAATTTTCCATTCAGCCCTTCGTAACCCCAGAGTCAACAAGGAATTCAGCAGTTTCTGAATGAACAAACAGATGTCAGAATCTGGAACGTTCCACCTGAAATGGTGCTGGAATTTGAGTCCACAAGGAATTTCAATGGGAAATTTGCAGAGAATTGGAAGAAGGGAGTTTACAGATTAACATTATAAAGTGGATGATTGAGAATAAATCTGACAGTTCCTGTAAAAAGACGAGGTGTAATTTCGATAAATCTGTGCACTCTCTCAGGCCAATACCTCCTTCCACAGCTAGAGGGCCAAGAATTGAACGCATCTCCCAAGGGGGATCCAACCATGAACGAGAACATCTTTCTGCTTTTGGCTTGACAAAAATATTGAAGATATTTTCCCACAGACTGAACAGACAAATTCTTCTCGTTCCACAGTCAAATGCCAATGATATTCAGATCCTGATGACTCCGCTGATGTAGAAACTTGTTTATTGAGGTCCCAGTCTCAATTATTCTCAATTAATATCCTATAAAATTAATTCACAAAACAATGCTCACAGTCAGTGCAAGATGAATAGTGAAGACAAACACTTCTCTTGGTATGTGTTTGATGTGTAAATGCTCCTCTTCAAATCACCCCGCCCCCACCCAGGAAGAGGACACGTGCATGCTCCTTGCTGTACCTTGCCCCAAATAAAGTAAGCTGCCATAACCCAGGACCTCTCATTGCCTGAGGCCCAAGCCATCTTCCCCTTTGGTGCAAACGTGGGACCAAGAGTTTCTAATTCAGACTAACGACCTGCACAGAGTGTAACTAAACCCTCCCAGACTACACTGAATAATTTCATCCGGTTTCTGCTGCCATTTTCCCCTTTCCGCCTCTTGCACACTCCATGAGTCATCACGCTTCCAGTGACCCTTCCTCAGAACCGATGACAGCTGGGAAAATTAGAGTCCCTTCAGGAAACAGGCCCTTTGGCCCAACAGTTCCACACCCACCCTCTGAAGTTTATCCCACCATACCCATTCTCCTACTCTATTACTCTCCATTTCCCCAGACTATTGCATATCCCTGAACACTACGGGAAACTTAGCTGAGCCAATTTGCCTAACCTACAGATCTTTGGACTACAGGAGATAGGGGTGAAAGAGTAAATAATAGATTGGGACAGAGCCCAAAGAGACACAGGAATATTTGGAAAGATAAGGGAGTGGGAAGTTGGAAAGCTGTTAATGGAGTAGACAGGAACCTTCTAGCATCTCAGTGGCGGTGGTGGAAATGGTGGCTGATGATCTACATTGTGCCTGCAAAAAAGACCCTGAGCTTCCAGTTGCCTGCTCTTTAACACACAAGACTGTTCCCTGTCCAACATCTCTGTCTCATGCTTACTGCAGTGTTCCAGTGAAGTTTGATGCAAGCTGGAAGAACACTTCAGAACATACCAAATGGCTTCCTATTTCAAGGACTGCAATTTCCCCTCACATGTGGTCAACAATGCCCTCCAGTGTATCTCCTCCACTTCCCACACCACGGCCCTTGATCCCCACCCCATCAAATGCAACAAAGATGGAATCCCACCATCCTCACCTTCCACCCAGATACGACGCATCATCCTCTGCTATTTCCACCATCAGATCCAACCACCTGAGATGTATTTCCCTCTCTACCCCTTTCAGCATTCCACAGAGACCATATCTCTGTGACTTCCACTTTAGATCCACTCTCCCCACCAATCCACCCTCCATTCGATGCACCTTCGCTTGCCCATGCAAGAGGTGGATAATCTTTGCCCACACATTCCCCTCACCTCCATCCAAGGCACCACTGGATCCTCTCAAATCCAGGAGAGATTTCCATGCCCAGCCAAGCACCTCACGTATTGTGTCCCTTTCTCTCGGGACTCCAAATTGTGGAGTATTCCAGGGAACATTTCTGGGACACATGCACCAACCAACCCCACCGCACTGTGGCCGACCATTTCCCCCTCCCCTCCGCCACCACGCTGCCAAGGACGTGCAAGTCCTTCATCCCCAAATCCGAGCCACCCGACATCTGGAGGAAGAACACCTCATCTTCCACCTTGGGAACTTTCGACCACACGGCATCAAGGTTTCCTCATCTCCCCTCCCCCAACTTATCTCAGATTCAACCCTCCAACTCGTAACAGGCCACTTCAATAGTCCCACCTGCCCATCTTAATTCCCAATTATCCATTCCACCCTCTCACCACTATCCTCCATCTACAACCACCTATTGCCTAACTAGCTCCATTCCCCCAACCCCAAACACCCCTCCCTATTTATCTCTCAGCCGTATTCCAACACCCACATTTCTGATGAAGTACTGACATGCCCAATACGTCAATTCTCCTGCTCCTTGGATGCTGCCTGACCTGCTGTGCTTTTCCAGTGCATCTCCCACTTGGTGACACTGCACCCTCTGGATTCAACATCAAATTCAATCATTTTAGGTCCTGAACTCTCACACGTCCGAGTGTCTTTGCCCCCTACCCCACATACCAGGCCTTGTTATCATTTAGCCTACCATTACACATTACCTATTGTTAGACACTAACAGTCCCCATAAACAGCTATTCACCCTCCCCCCGTCAGATCGTTATCCACTCCTTTGTCCAACTGCTCCTATATCTCTCTTTGGACTCTATCCCCACCTATCATTTAGTCCTTAACCCCTACCTTCTGCATAAAAACTGACATTTTTTTTCTCAGAAACATCACGGTGCCACAGTGGTTAACAGTGCTGCCTCACAGCGCCAGAGACCTGGGTTCAATTCCCTCCTCTGGCGACTCTCTGTGTGGAGTTTACACATTCTCCCCGCGTCTGCGTGGGTTTCCTTCGGGTACTCCTGTTACCTCCCACAATCCAAAACTGTGCAAGTTAGGTGAATTGGCCATGCTAAATTGCCCGTAGTGTTAGGTGAAGAGGTAAATGTAGGGGATGGGTCTAAGTGATTTTCGCTTCGGTGGGTCGGTGTGGACTTGTTGGGCCGAAGGGCCTGTGACCACACTGTAAGTAATCTAATCTAATCAGTTCCTGAGGAAGCGTCACTGGATTGAAAATACGAACTGATTTCTTTTCACAGATGCTGCCAGATCTGTTGATCTTTTCCAGTACCTTCTGGTTGTTGCGTGTGATTTACAGTATCCGCAGTTCTTTTGGTTTTAATTTACCCGGAATATCTAATTCAGGTCTAGCAGACGAAAACAGTGTTTATCAATCTTCACAGTCCACACTAACTCCATCTCTCTCCCAGTATCTGCTGTCTCTCCCACTCCTTCACGTTCAGTCCCCCCTCACAGTGACACTGCACCTGCAAAGCTGATTGTCATGTGTTGGCCTGCTGGACCCACGCCTCATTCACTCCCATTGGCTGGAGGATCACGCCAACTCTCCTATTAGTCTGAAGCTGTGTCAGTCAGCCAGGCCCCATTGTGATCTGTGTGGTGGGATCCTCCCAGGTGCATCAGAGGCTGAGGGGTGACCTCATAGAGATTTATAAAATCATGAGGGGCATGGGTAGGATAAATAAACAATGTAATTTCCCTGGGGTTGGGGAGTCGAGAATGAGAAGGCATAGGTTTAAGATGAGAGGGGAAGAATTTAAAATGGATCTGAGGGGCAATTTTTTTTCCCACTAAGGTTGCTTCGTGTATGGAATCTTCTGTCAGGAAGTGGAGGATGTTGGTACAATTTTACCATTTGGCATCTGGATTTGTGTATGAATAGGAAGGGTGTAGTTTGATATGTGCCACGTGTTGGCAAATGTGACTAGATTAGGTTGGGATATCTGGTCAGCATGGACCAGTTTAACCAACGGGTTTATTTTCATGCTGTACATCTCTAAGGCTCTGCCCTGTGATGAGCTTCATCATTCATAGTGAATGGGTCAGTATCACAGAGCACAGGGGCTGGGGGCTATTCAGCCCATTGGGGCTGCACTCTCCCCCTCTGGAGATGGTGCCAGTCTATCCTAACTCACCTCCCACTTGGACATAGCCCTCCAAATCCTTCCTTAAAAAAGTTAAACTTCAAATTTGTTTTGACAATAACTGCTAAATCTGCATCCAGCTGTCAGTCAAACTGTTCCAGATGCTCAGAACGTAGTGAGTAAAATAATCTTTACATTTTTCCACTGCAATATTTGCCAGTTACCTGAAAATAGTTACTAAATATTGTGACATTAAAAATTTCTCACTCTGTCTCTCTGTAAATGAAATACCCTAGAAACAAATCAATTCCTCTTCCAAATCGCTGCTTAACCTTCTCAGCGCCAAGGAGAATTGTCTGACCTTCTGCTGTACATCTTTATGACCTTTAGTGTCATAAAGATGTACAGCACAGAAACAGACCCTTCAGTCCAACTTTTCCATGCTGACCAGATATCCTAAATTAATCTCGTCCCATAATCCAGCATTTGGCCCATAGCCTTCAAAACCTTTCCAATCACATATACAGTGAGATGCCTTTTAAATGTTGTAACTGTACCGGCCTCCACACTTTCTCTGGCAGCTCATTCCATACACGTGCCAAGTCTAACTTGAAACTTTGCCCCTAATATCCCTTTTCAATCTTTTCCCTCGCGCCTGTGCTTTCTAGTTTTGGACTCACCTAAACAGGAATAAGACCCTGTCTGTTTACCCTATCCATGCCCCTAACGATTTTATCAACCTCTATGGTCACCTCTCAGCATTCCATTCTCTAGTGAGAACAACCTCAGTCTATTCAGCCTCTCCTTATACTTCAATCCCTCAAATCTGGCAAAATCTTTGCATCTTTTCTGAATCCTTTCAAGTTTCACAATATCATTCCAATAGCGGGGAGACCAGCACTGAAAGCAGAATTTCAGAAGTGGCTGAATGAATGTCCTGTACAGCCGCAAAATGACGCCAGAACTCCTGTACTCAATGCACAGACCAATAAAGGCAAGTACACCAAACACTGTCTTCACTACCCTGCCTATCTATGATCCCACTTTCAAGGAACTATGAACCTGCACTCCAAGATCTCTTTGTTCAGCAACACTCCCCAAGACCTTCTAATTAAGTGTAGAAGTCCTGCCCTGATTTGCTTTTCCAAAATAAAGAACCTTACATTCATCTAAATTAAACAGCATCAGCCACTCCTCAGCCCATTTGATCGGAGTCTCATTGTACTCTCGGGTAACATTGCTGTCCACTGAACGTCCAATTTTGGAGTCTATTGTAAACCTACTAACCATAGCTCCTATATTCACATAGAAATCATTTATATAAATGGCAAAAAGCAGTGGACCCAGCAGCCAGCCTGACAGCATATTGCTCATCACAGGCTTCCAGTCCAAAAAACACCCTCCACTATGACACTGACTGCTCAGCAAGGTTCGATCTCATAGAATATAGGAAGAGCTAACCATTTGGATACAAAACTGGTCCATAGGCAGAAGACAGAGGGTGGTGATGGAGGGTTGCTTTTCACACTGGAGGCCTGTGACTAGTGGAGTGTTACAAGGATCACTGCTGGATCCACTAACTTTCATCATTTATATGAATGACTTGGATGTGAACGTAGTAGGTATAGTTAGTGAGATGACACCAAAACTGGAGGTGTAGTGGGCAATGAAAAAGATTACTTCAGAGTACAATGGGATCTTGATCAGATGGGTGAATGGGCTGAGGAGTGACAGTTTGAGAAAGCAAATTTTAGCAGGACTTATACACTTAATGGTAAGGTCCTGAGGAGTGTTACTGAACAAAGAGACCTTGGAGTGCAGGTAGATAGGATAGTGAAGGCGGCATTTGGTATGCTTTCCTTTATCGGACAAAGTATTGAGTACAGGAGTTGTGAGGTCATGTTGTGGCTGTACAGGGCATTGGTTAGGACGCTTTTGGAATGTTGCGTACAAATCTGGTCTCCCTCCTATTGGAAGGATGTTGTGAAACTTGAAAGGGTTCAGAAAAGATTTACAAGAACGTTGCCAGGGTGGGAGGATTTGAGCTAGGCTGGGGGTTGAATAGAGGTTTAATAGATTGAGGCTGTTTTCCCTGCAGCATCGGAGGCTGAGAGGTGTCCTTATCGATGTATATAAAAACATGAGGTGAGTGGATAGGATAAATAGACGTCTATTTCTAGGCGTGGGGGATCCCAGCACTAGAGGGCATAGGTTTATAGTACGAGGGGAAAGACTTTAAAGAGACTTGAGAGGCAACGTTTTCACACAGAAGGTGGTACGTGTATGGAATGAGCTGCCAGAGGAAGTGGTGGAGGCTATTATGATTGCAACATTTAAAAGGCATCATCTTCATGTGTATATGAGTAGGAAGGATGGGCCGGGTGCTGACAGGTGGGACTAGATTGCGTTGGGATATCTGATCAGCATGTACTGGTTGGACCGACTGGTCTCTGTTTCTGTGCTGTCCATCTATAATTCTTTGACCTTCCAGCCAATTCCGTATCCAAACAGCTAGTTTCGCCAGAATTCTATGGTATTGAACCTGCTAACCAGTGTGTTATGTGAAACCTTGTGTCTTTCTCGTCAAGTTACTGATTTCAATGCACAAAGCCGTGCTGACTCTCCGTAATCATTTCTTGACTTTCTAATGACATGTAAATCCTGTCCCTGAGAATCCCTTCCAACAACTTCTTTGCCACTGATTTCAGGCTCACCGGTCTATCGTTCCCTGGCTTTTCCTTACCACCTTTCTCAAATAATGGCGCCAGTCTTCCAGCACCTCACCTGTGGCGATTGATGATACAAATATCGCAGCTAGGGGCTCAGCAGAAGCTTCTCTAATTGCCCACAAAGTTCTGGGATACACCTGATCATATCCCAGGGATTTATCCACCTTTATGCATTTTAAGACATCCAGTTCCTCCTCCTCTGTAATATGAACACTTGCCAAGTTATCACTATTTATTTCTCCAACATCTCTAACTTTCATATTCCCTTTCAGTAAAAACTGACATGAAATACTTATCGAATCTCTCCCACCTCCTGCTGCTCAACAGACAGTCTTGCTGATCTTTGAGAGTCGCTATTTTCTGCCTAGTTATTCTTTTGTCTTAAGTGTATTTGTAGAATCTCTTTGGATTCTCCTTAAACCTATTTCCCAAAGCTATCTCATGTCCCCATTTCTGCCTCCTGGTTTCCCGCGAGTATACTCCTACTGCCCTTATAGCCCCCTCGGGACTCACTCAAACCCAGTGCTCTGTACCTGCCATATCCTTTCTTCATTTTCTTGACCAGAGCCTCAATTTCTCAGGTCATGCAGCATTCTCGACGCCTCCCAGCCTTGGCCTTAACAGGAACATACTATCTGTGTACTCCCATTGTCGCAGGCCTATGGAGGCAATGGTAGATGAGGACAGAGAAACAATCATTCTCAGTAAAGAGGTAGTGTTGGGAAAACTAACAACTCATCCTTATCTCTATAATTCCTCTCTAGCCTCAGAGCTATCACTATCTCTGGTATCAAAAACATCTCAATCGATGCAACATCCTCCAATCTCTAATCTCCTCCAGTCTCAACACCCTCCCTGTCTCTAATCTTGTCCACCCTCACAAATATCTGTGATGTGCCTTTCTTTCATTCCAACCTTCAGGATAACCCATTTTTATTTCAGATTCCTGAAGCCTGAGCTCCACAATGTCCCCCTTAACCCCTGTCACATTTTCCTCCAAAAAAATTAATCAATCACGTATTCTAATATCACCTTCTCTGACCTGGTTTCTATTGTGGCTTGTCATATTCCTATATTATGCATCTGTGGTCGACATGACAGAAAAAGCTGTTGTGGTCCATCGGTTTTATGCTGTAAAGAAATCTCCCAGCTAACTATTTTAATCCCATTTTCCAGCACTGAGCCCATAGACCTGTCAACCTTGGCATTGCAAGTGTGTTCCTAAATATATCTGAAATGCCATCGGGATTTCTGTCTCTCACTCACTTCCAGACAGTGAGGTTTAGTGGAACGTTTGCTATATGATATCACCGACAGGAACACAGAGCAGCTGGGTCTGTGCATACCAGAGATCGCCCACACCTTGGGAAGGATGGCAGGGTCCCTGAGAGGGGATACAGGAGATTGACCAGGATGGTTCAAGAATGAGGGATTTTAGTTGCAGAATTTGTGGGGCTTTTTAACATTAATTGTTCACGTGACATGTGTGTTGCTAATACACATCAAGAATAACCATCCGCAATTAATGGACTCTCCTTTTCAACCTATCAACTTGCCCGCACTGTGGTAACCTTCAGGTTAACCACCACCAGACATCTCTCTCTAAGGAGAGGGTAGTCCTACGGTCTGGGAGGACAATGCTGACTTCATCTTTCACACAGAGGTGCCACTGTGCCTCGGGGGTGGGGAGAGAGAATGCTGAACGTGTTGGATGGGAAAACACTCAGGTACTGTGCTTTACACTGGAGGATGTTCAATTTCTTTAATATTGTTGGGGGTGGAGGGTTGGGGGGGGGGGCGTTTGCACTGATGCAGGCAAGTGGAGAATGTTCCAACACAATCCTGATGTGTACCTTATAGAGAGCAAACAGACATTGGGGAATCAGCGATTTAGAAAAACTGAGAGTATTCTTCTTGTGAGCAAAGGAAATTGTGGGGAGTTGTGACAGAGCGGTTTACAAAGGTTACATATTATAATAATAAACCTTACACCCGTCAGCTCATTATACAAGGATTACAGGACACATGTTGAAGATTTGGGAAGATCTATTGACAGGATGGTTTGATTCAAAGGAGAACTTTTAGGCAGCAAGTGGTATTGATCTGGAACACAATACTCTCACACAATATGAATATCCAGGTCCTGATGTATTCAGTAATTCTGTCAGAGTTTGGCGTTACAATGACTCAGATTCTCATCTGAATGTACACCTGTAATAGAAGTTTATAAAATCCGTCACTGTCATTTCAAGTTTGAAACTCATGCAATCCCCTCCTCCTGCCCCAGGATGATTCGATTACTTACAGTGTGGAAATAGGCCCTTCGGCCCAACAAGTCCACACCGACACGCAACCCACCCATTCCCCTACATCTGCCCCTTACCTATCACTATGGGCAATTTAGCATGGCCATTTCACCTAATCTGCACATCTTTGGACTGTGGGAGGAAACCGGAGCACCTGGAGGAAACCCACGCAGACAGGGGGAGAATGTGCAAACTCCACACAGTCAGTCGCCTGAGGCGGGAATTGTACCTGGGTCTCTGGCGCTGTGAGGCAGCAGTGCTAACCACTGTTCCACCATGCCACCCTGACTGTACACATTACCCCGGGTGAAGGTCTTCAGGCAATTCAGGGGCAAATCTGTGTGGGTTGCTATGAGTTTCCACCTTGGGACTTCATGTGACTGAACATGGGACAGAATGATCCAAGATTCAGTCAGATATGGAGAGCAGGATTTGCTTCCTTTTCTTTCTTCCGTGCTGCCGCTGTGCCTCATCAATAAGACATAGGTTGTGAAAGGCTCATGCAGCTCGATGGGCAGGTTGTCTCCATTCTCACCAAGGGGCAGCAAGCTCCTCCCAGTCATTAAACAGAGTATCCCTGAAAAGTTAGCAACTGAGCATGCTTCCCACTGCCCAGTTCACCCAGTAAATGTTTCGAATAATGAGGGGGGAAATCTCCTAGAAAAGGCATAACAGGAAAGTTCCAAGACGATTATAAACAGTTTACAGAGAGATATTCACAGGAAAAGTGGGCAACAAGTTGGCAAATGGAGTATAACTTGGGATAAACTGTAGAAAGCTGCACCTGAAAGGGACGGGTGGGGTGGCGGGGGGGGGGGGGGGGAGGGGGGGTAATGAGCAGGAAACACAAAGCTAGCATACAGTTACAACGGGGAATCAGGAAAGGGAATGGAATGCTGTCCCTTATTTCAAGGAGTTTGCAATGTAAGAGTTTGGAATATATACCTTAGGGCAACTAAACAAATGGCGAATGAGACCACAACTGGAGTAACATGAACAGATTTGGTTGCTTTAGTTAACGAAATAGAGTAGTTTATTGGAGGCATTTCAGAGAAGATCCTTTGGGATGATCCCCGTTTTGAAGGGATTATCCTGTAAATAAAGGCTGAACAAGTTGGGAATCTACTCACTGGACTTAGGAAGAATGAGAGGAGATCTCTTTGAAACATACAGGATTCTGTCGAGGTTTGAGAGGGTAAATATGGAGAGGATGTGTCCTATCACGGATGAGTCTTGAACCAGATTCTGGGTCAGTCGCGGAATCAAGGATTCTGTTTCAGATTTGACAAGTTCAAGGCAACACCGACACAGGTTAGGGTTTCAGTAGCATTGGAGCTGGGATGGGAAGGAGACAAGCAACATTTTAAAGATTGGAATTCCTGGTGTTTGTGATTGTGTAGATGTCTGATCAGGAGGTCACCTTGGGGTCAGATATGAGAGCAATATTGTGAAGAATGTAGTTCTGCGTCAGACACTTCCCAATGAGAGGGAGGGACACAGCAGTAAGGAAAATGTATTTGGAATAACAACTGAAGGCAATGGGTTTAACAATTGCAGTGTTTCATTGGAGTGAATTGCAGCTCATCGAAGCGTGGTAAGCAGTTTGATAACTGAGTAACAGTGGAGTAATGGAGATGGATGATGGTGAGGGAGAGCTGGACGTTGTCAGTGTACATGAGAAACGTAACACGGTGCTTTTGGGCGATGTTACCTCCTGGCAGTATGCAGGTGAGAAACAGGAGGGAGCAAGGATAGATCCTTGAGGGACACCAAATACAATCAATTCAGAAAGGAAAGGGAGAGGAAAATGGAGCAGGATTTTCCAATGACGGTGAGGTTAAATATTAGTTTTTAGCAGAATGGGAGAGAAGGACATAACCAGAAAAGACAGATAGATCAAGGAACAATATCTGTGAATTGGCAAGGGGGGCGGGGGGGGGGGGTGGGTGGGCGGGGAGTGCGGTGACAAGCAGGAGGATGAGAGAGAGATTTGGAATGTCCATGATTTAGCTACACTGGGGTAAATGGTCAAGATGACCTCTAATAAGGCTTGACAAGGGACTCTAGGAAATGCAAGACTAGGACTAAAATGAGGAGCACTCTTGTGAGGCAGTTTGGCTCGGTGGGCGAGTGGAGAGGGAGGAAAGAAGCAGAGGCAGCTGATCGGATTATCTCAATGTTATTAACAGCGAAACTCCATGTGCTCCTCACCCTTTTTGTTGGAGGGGAGAATGGAGGGGACAGGATAATGGACATTGTTTTTGAAATTAAAAAAACAAAACCTGTGATAGTGATTCTAAAAATAAGTGAACAAACCTGTCGTATTTTTCATTTAGCAAAAATTTCAAAATATACAACTGAAGTTCAGGTTTGAATCCCAAATTGGTAGAGGGTGGCTCTGAAGTCAAGAAAAGAATAACTGGAATAAAGAATCTACTGCTTGGCATGGAAACATTGGGGATGTTTTTTTCTGCCATTGACAATGTCCTTGAAGGAAAGAACCCCGACAGTGGACCATCAAATCACTCATTGTATTAATCACTGCACAGTCTCAACAAAGGACGGCACGGTGGCACAGTGGCACAGTGGCACAGTCGTTAGCATTGCTGCCTCATAGTGTCAGAGACCTGGGTTCAATTCCTGCCTCAGGTGACTGACTGTGTGGAGTTTGCACATTCTCCCCGTGTCTGCGTGGGTTTCCTCCGGGTGCACAGGTTTCCTCCCACAGTCCATAAATGTGCAGGTTAGGTGAATTGGCCATGCTAAATTGCCCGTAGGGTTAGGTGAAGGGGTAAATGGAGGCGAATGTGTCTGGGTGGGTTGCGCTTCAGCACTTCGGCGGGTCGGTGTGGACTTGTTGGGCCGAAGGGCCTGTTTCCACACTGAAAGTAATCTAATCTAATAGGAATGAAACTGGATGGACCGCATTACATCTACCAATGCACTAGCAAATACCACCACAAAATCAGCCCTCTTGACCCTGCATCTTCTGCCTCACTGTGGGCCAACAACAGCAGCAGAACTGCACTCCAGCCCAATCTGAAATCACATGGCCTGATATCCCCCACTCAACCATTAACATCAAGCCAGGGGAATCAACCCTGGTTCAATAGTGAATGCAGGAGGGCATGCCAGCAGTACCAGGCATACCTAAAAATGAGGTGCCAACCTGGTGCAGCTACCAAACCTGCATGCCAAACAGCACAAGCAACACCAAATAGAACTAAGTGATCCAATAAACAATGGATTAGTTCTGCCACACCTAGTCAGGAATGATGATGGACAATTACAGCATCACAGATATTCCCACCCTTACTGATGGAGGGGTCTCACACATTCATGCAACAGATAAGAGGACAGCATTAGCAGCGATTTTCAGCCAGCAGTGCCAAGTGGATGAGCCTTCTCCATTGGTCCCTGACATCACAGATATGAATCGACTTGGTTTAAAACTCATTTCAAATCAGATCAAGAAATGGATAAGTCGTGTAAAGGCTATGGGCCCTGCCAATATTCTGGCAACAGTACTGATGGCTGTGCTTCAGAACTTGCTGCCCACCAAGGCAAGTACTGCTCCAGAACTGGCACCTACCGACTTTGTGGAACATTGCTCAGGGATGTTCCAACACAAAAACACAGGGCAGATCCAACTCAGCCAATTCCCCTCTATCAGTCCACACTCGCTCAGCAGTGAAGTGATGGAAGGTGTCATCAACGGTGCTGTCAAGCACCTGCTCAGCAATAACCTGCTCAGTGATGCCCAGTTTGGGTTCTGCCAGGGCCACTCAGTTCCTGAGCTTGTTACAGACTTGATTCAAAAACCGACAAACAGCTGAATGAGGTGAGGATGACAGGCCAGACCCCCTCCAAGTCCACTATTTCGCCTTCAGTGATATCACCTGACCTCACCACAGTCTCAGCTCATTTGCTGAAACTCTCATTCATTCCTTTTGTTGACTCTAGATTTCATTGTCTAAACCCACTCCTGGCCAGCATCCCACATTCACCCTCCCGAGAATCTCAAGAATATTCAAAACTCTACTGCCGAAGTGCTCACTTGTACCAAAACTTGCTGATTAATCAAAAGACTCCCATTTATAAGCAACAACAATTTACTTTCGCACCTTTGAATTAATTCCTGGCTGTAATCATTCCTATCTCCCTGCACCACACCCCCTTTCATATTTCAATAATATCTCATTTTAGTTCAGACTCTCAATGATGTGTTTATTTTTGAGTTCATCTGTGTGACTGTTTCTATAGACTCCAAGGGAACATGGTCTGGATTCCCCACTCTAAGCCTCCAAGATCGACTTTCTTCCTTTAAGGCATTCTTGAAAAACTGTTTATTTGGCAATGGTTGTCATCTCTGGACACAATATTCTCCATCTGTAGCCTTATGTCAAAGTTCTCAATAATATTTTTGTGAAATTAAAACCATGATGATTTGTACAGATATCTTCTACTCTTCAATATCACTAAGTGAACAATCTGTAATGTCTCTTACCCAACCACCTTCACCATACAAACTGCAGCAGTACAAGGCAGTCAAACATTACCCTCTTCACAGGCAACAAGGCTCTCCACAGGCAACAAGAAATACACAGTTGATGTTTCAGGGAGTGCAATATGAATTACAGGGAATGAAAATGGTGCAGAATTTGACTGTCAGAAATTGAAGGAAAATGCACTCGCTTATTGGAAAAAAGAATTATTGACTGACAAAGATATTGTGGAAAAAATAACCTGATAATGGAACAGCACATGGTCAGGAGCAAGGCAGCAGTGGATAATTCATTTACATTCCTGAAGAAGGGCTTATGCCCGAAACGTCGATCCTCCTGCTCCTCGGATGCTGCCTGGCCTGCTGTGTTTTTCCAGGTCTACATTTTTCAATTCATTTACAAAACAGCTGTGAAAGTAATAGTAAAATACTATACAGACCTAAAATACACCCATGAGAGGCTGAGGAAGCTAGATAATGAACAAGTGGACATCAGAGAACCCAGAGGTGAACCAGAGCAGAGTTCACTTTAATGATCCCACGGTCAAAGATGTCTTGCACAGAAACAGACTTCTTTGGTCCAACCAATGGCAACCAGATACCCTAACATAATCTATTTAAATTAAATTCTATCTGCCACTCCTCAGCCCATTGGCCCATCTGATCAATATCCAACTGTACTCTGAGATAACCTTCTTCATTGTCCACAATACCTCCAATTTTGGTGTCACCTGCAAACTTACTAACTATACGGCCTCAATTCACATCTAAATGAATGACGAAACAAATCCAGAAAAAAGTCCATTTCTCTGGGTTTGAATATGCTCTGTGTAAATCCTGCCCTATGACTCTTTTTACCAGGGAAGGCTGTACATACACCCCTCTGAACTTTTCCTACTGCAAAGCTGGCGGCCGCGCATGTGCCCAGTGAATCATTGCCCCGAATAAAGTTGGCGGTGCTCACTCGGTCCGATTACTCAACGAGGCATTTTCCCGTTTGCTGCAAAAATGAGACTAAGTTTCAAATTTGTATTTTCCGATCTGCACCAAATGTTTGTAAAACCTCTCAGACCATACCAACACAAATCCCTTCCCACTTGCTGCTGCCTATTTGTTTCCATACCGACAGCTCTCCGCACATACATCCCCAACATCTGCACCGACCGTGAAGATGAACACGTGGTATAATCTAGTCCCGCCCCTCATTCACTGATTGACCGGACCACCAACTGCCCCACCAGGTCCTCCAACTCTACCCCTGCCTTTCCATTGGTCCACCACTGACATCATTAACCCGGGGTAAAAATAATGACTGCAGATGCTGGAAACCAGATTCTGGACTAGTGGTGCTGGAAGAGCACAGCAGTTCAGGCAGCATCCAAGGAGCAGCGAAATCGACGTTTCGGGCAAAAGCCCGAATAAAGGCAGTGAGCCTGAAGCATGGAGAGATAAGCTAGAGGAGGTTGGGGGTGGGGAGAAAGTAGCATAGAGTACAATGGGTGAGTGGGGGAGGGGATGAAGGTGATAGGTCAGGGAGGAACGGGTGGAGTGGATAGGTGGAAAAGAAGATAGGCAGGTAGGACAAGTCATGGGGACGGTGCTGAGCTGGAAGTTTCGAACTAGGGTGAGGTGGGGGAAGGGGTAATGAGGAAAGTGTTGAAGTCCACATTGATGCCCTAGGGTTGAAGTGTTCTGAGGCGGAAGATGAGGCGTTCTTACTCGAGGCGACTGATTGTAAGGGAGCGGGGTTGAAGGAGGCCCAGGACCTCCATGACCTCGGCAGAGTGGGAGGGGGAGTTGAAATGCTGGGCCACGGGGCGGTGTGGTTGATTGGTGCGGGTGTCCCGGAGATGTTCCCTAAAGTGCTCTGCTAGCAGGCGCCCAGTCTCTCCAATGTAGAGGAGACTGCATCGGGAGCAACGGATACAATAAATGATATTGGTGGATGTGCAAGTAAAACTTTCATGGATTTGGAAGGCTCCTTTAGGGCCTTGGATAGAGGTGAGGGAGGAGGTGTGGGCGCAGGTTTTACAGTTCCTGCGGTGGAAGGGGAAAGTGCCAGGATGGGAGGGTGGGTTGAAGGGGGGCGCGGACCTGACCAGGTAGTCGCGGAGGGAACGGTCTTTATGGAAGGTGGAAAGGGGTGGGGAGGGAAATATATCCCTGGTAGTGGGGTCTGTTTGGAGGTGGCGGAAATGTTGGCGGATGATTTGGTTTATGCGAAGGTTGGTAGGGTGGAAGGTGAGCACCAGCGGCATTCTGTCCTTGTTAGGGTTGGAGGGGTGGGCTTTGAGGGCGGAGGTGCGGGATGTAGACGAGATGCGTTGGAGGCATCTTTAAACACGTGGGAAGGGAAATTGCGGTCTTTAAAGAAGGAGGCCATCTGGTGTGTTCTGTGGTGGAAGTGATCCTCCTGGGAGCAGGTCCGACGGAGGCGGTGGAATTGGGAATATGGAATGGCATTTTTGCAAGAGGTAGGGTCGGACGAGGTATAATCCAGGTCGCTGTGGTAGTCGGTGGGTTTGTAAACAATGTCAGTGTCAAGTGGATAGTCATTAATGGAGATGGAGAGATCCAGGAAAGGGAGTGAGGTGACAGAGACGGTCCAGGTAAATTGAAGGTCAGGGTGGAATGTGTTGGTGAAGTTGATGAATTGCTCAACCTCCTCCCACCCAGGCCCAATTGTTGGCTAGAGCATGCGCACTGCTTCATGACCTTTGTTGCTGTTTATCAGTTACAAGAGTGAGGGACAAAGTTAAAAATCACACAATCACCTGAAGCAAAGCTCATACTTCCAAATGAACCCATTTGACTATAACATGGTGTTCTGTGAATTTGAATTTTGTCTATCCTAATCCAACACCAGCACCTCGAAGGTAAAAACAATGACTGCAGATGCTGGAAACTGGATTCTGGATTAGTGGTGATGGAAGAGCACAGCAGTTCAGGTAGCATCCAAGGAGCAGTAAAATCGACGTTTCAGGTAAAAGTCCTTCATCAGGAATAAAGGCAGTGAGCCTGAAGCGTGGAGAGATAAGCTCGAGGAGGGTGGGGGTGGGAAGAAAGTAGCATAGAGTACAATAGGTGAGTGGGGGAGGGGATGAAGGTGATAGGTCGGGGGCGGGGGAGGGTGCAGTGGTAGTTGGAAAAGAAGATAGGCAGGTAGGACAAGTCAAGGGGACACTGCTGAGCCAGAAGTTTGTAACTAGGGTAAGGTGTGGGAAGGGGAAATGAGGAAACTGTTGAAGTCCACGTTTCAACCCCAGGGCATCAATGTGGACGTCAGCAGTTTCCTCATTTCCCCATTCCCCCACCTCACCCTCGTTCCAAAATTCTGGCTCAGCACTGTCCCCTTGACTTGTCCTACATGCCTATCTTCTTTTCCTCCTATCCACTCCACCCTCCTCCCTTACCTATCACCTTCATCCACTCCCCCACTCACCTATTGTACTCTATGCTACTTTCTCCGCACCCTCTTCTAGCTTATCTCTCCACACTTCAGGCTTTCTGCCTTTATTCCTGATGGAGGGCTTTTGCCCGAAACGTCGATTTTACTGCTCCTCAGATGCTGCCTGAACTTCTGTGCTCTTCCCGCACTACTAATCCAGAACCAGCACTTCCAAGTGAAGTGAGGGAGGAATGCATAACATAACAAAAGAACTAGGAACAGGAGAAGGCCGTCCTGCCCTTTGAGCCTGCTCTGCCATTCAATAAGATCATGGCTGATCATTTTGTGGATGCAGAACCATTTACTCACGTTCTCACCATATCCCTTAATTAATTATTTCTTTTTAAAAAAACCTAACTTAGCTTTATAAACGTTCACTGAACTAGCATCAACTACTTCCCTGGGCAATGAATTCCATAGAGGTCAAGAAGATCCTTCTCAATTCAGTCTTAAAGTTGCTGCCTCGAATTTTGAGATGATCCCTCTTGTCCTAGCTTCACCTACCAGTGGAAAATCCTCTCTACGTCTATTTTATCCATTCCATTCATTATTTTATATTTTTCCATTCTTCTGAATTCCAATGAATATATTACCAATCTACTGTTAAGCCAATCCCCTCAACTCCAGAAACAACCTAATTAACTTCCTCCTTAACGATGGGGCGGGGCAAATATAATGCGATTCAGCAAGAATTAGGATGCATAGAATGGGGAAGCAAAAGGCAGGGGGTGCAGAATATTGAAATGTGGAGTTGGTTTAAGGAACAGATATTGCGTGTCCTTGATAGGTATGGCCCTGTCAGGCAGGAAGGAAGTGATAAGGTAAGGGAATCGTGGATTACTACGGAAATTGCATCTCTTGTTAAGAAGAAGAAGGAGGCTTATGTGTTGATGAGGCAAGATGGTACAGATGAGGCAATGGAGAGTTACATATCAGATAGGAAGGATTTAAAGAGAGAGTTAATAGCAAAGAGAGGACACGAGCAGTCTTTAGTGAATAGAATAAAGGAGAACCCTCAAGCTTTCGATAGGTATGTGAGGAACAAAAGCATAGGGTAGGAATATGGCCAGTCAAAGACAAAAGTGGGAAGTTCATTTTGGACCCTGTGGAGATCGGTGAGGTGCTAAATGAACATTTCTCATCAGTTTTCACTCAGGAAAAGGAGAATATTGTAGAGGAGAAGAATGAGGTACAATATATTAGACTAGAAAGGATCGAGGTTAGTTACGAACAGGTGTTATCAATTCCAGAAAGTAGACAAGTCCCCTCGGCTGGATGGGATTTATCCGAGGATTCTCTGGGAAGCTAGGGAGGAGATTACAGAGACTTCGGCTTTGATATTTGAGTCATCATTCTCTCCAGATTTGGTACTAGAGGACTGAAGGATTGCAAATGTTGTTTCCTTGATCAAGAAGGGCAATGGAGATGATCCAGGTAATTATAGACCAGTGAGCCTTACTTCTGTTGTAGGAAAGGTTTTGGAAAGGATTATACGAGATAAGATTTATAATCAATGAGCAAACAACAATTTGATTTCAGATAGTCAACATGGTTTCGTCAAGGGCAGGTCATGTCTCACAAACCTCTGAGTTTTTTGAGAAGGTGACCAAGCATGTAGATGAGGGTAGGACAGTTGACATGATATACATGGACTTCAGTAAAGTCTTTGATAAGGTTCCACATGGTAGGCTGTTGGAGAAAATGCAGAGAAATGAAATGGAGAATGATTTTGCAGTTTGGATTAGAAAATGGCTTTCTGAAAGAAGGCAGCGAGTAGTGGGTGATGGAAAATATTCAGCCTGGAATAGGGTTAGTAAAGGTGTGCCACAAGGATCTGTTTTGGCACCACTGCTGTTTGTCATTTTTATAAATGACGTAGATGCAGGCATAGGTGGCTGGATCAGTAAACTTGCAAACGACACTGAAGTCCGTGGAGTGGACAGTGTGGAAGAATGTTACAGATTGTAGGGGGACTTGGATAAACTGCAGAATTATGCTGAGAAGTGGCAAATGGAGTTAAATGCAGCTAAATATGAGGTGATGCCGTTGAGAAGAATAACAGGAAGGCAGAGTACTGGGTTAATGGAAAGATTCTTGGTAGTGTGGGTGTGCAGAGGGATGCTGGAGTCCATGTACATAGGTGCCTGAAAGTTGCTACCCAGGTGGATAGTACTGTTAAGGCAGTATACGGTGTGTTAGGTTTCATTCGTAGAGGGATTGTGTTCCGGAGCTGCAATATCATGCTGCAACTGAACAAAATGCTGGTGCGGCCATACTTGGAATATTGTATGCAGTTCTGGAGCCCATAATACGGGAAGGTCGTGGAAACATTTGAAAAAGTGCAGAGGAGATTTACCAGGATGTTCCTTGGTCTGGATGGAAGGTCTTATGAGGAAAGGTTGAGCGATTTTAACCTGTTCTCATTGGCAAGAAGCGACTAAGAGGGGATTTAATAGAGACATACAAGATGATCAGAGGTTTGGATAGGGTAAACAGTGAAAGTGATTTTGCTAGGATGATTTCGCTAGCATGTATTCAGGGTACAACTACAAATTGAGGGGTGATAGATTTAAACAGATGTCAGAGGCAGGGTCTTTACTCAGAGAGTGGTTAGGGTATGGAATGCACTACGTGCTAATGTAGTTAACTCAGCCACATGAGGGAAATTTAAACAATCCTTTAGTTAAGCACATGGGTGATTTTGGGATAGTGTAGGGAGACGAGCTGAGAATAGTTCACAGGTCAGCACAACATCAAGGACCGAAGGGCCTGTTCTGCGCTTTATTGTTCTATGACTATAGTGCTACAAGAGATTTCTGCTGTCTTAAACAGAGTGATGGATCTTGTATTGTGGGCTTACACAATGTCAGTGATCTCTGCAAACAATGTACGAGGTCGAGTCAGGGCAATAATATGATGCTGCAACAGGAGGGGAATAGATTACTCCATACAAAACCCTTCACCTTCTCACCTATTTTCACCTCCAAAACTGAGGAAATTCGACAAAAGCACCTGCATATCCCACCACAACACTTTCCCCTTCAATTGTGGTATCTGGCTGTGCACAAGGAGGAGTTCAACAGTCTGTATTGGGACCCAATAGGGCCCTGAAACACTTGGGAAAGACTGAAATCTTCTGAGCATTGAGAGCCCCACCACATTGTATGTATTTTCTATATTTTTTCCTCTGTTCCTGACTTCCTTTGTTTTTCCTAATGAACCTGTTCAAAGTAGTTATTACACACACCTGCACTAGCTGTAAATTGGACTCAAGCCTCTCGATCCAAGAATCGGGATATTTTCCCTCCCTCACAAGACATCGACTCTAACTTCCCTTGTCCCTTATTGTTTCTTGTGCTTAGCCTGCTGAGTCACGCCTGAATCAACTCTGCAATGGGGAGGAAGGGGCAGAACTGATGACCGAGCAGCGGCCGGTCCTCCAAGGAAAATTGAGTGAGGATCGGGGCCAAAGCATTCTCGGGGAGTAAACGCTTGAAGATTGGTCAGAAAGCAAACTGTTTTGCAGGATTGATAATTCTCATTAACATATTGGAGCATTAAACCTCTCTCAAAAATCTATGTGAAATTTTAAGAAATAGTTGAGATGCAAATCTGATAACGTACATATTTCCAAATGATTTTCACAACACCAGTAAGAAACCTCTTTTCAAACTCCCAGAACAATTGGTAATTTACATACCTGGCCGGTATGGTTAAATTGAGGCGACCAGTCTATTTACATGCTAGATAGCGCCATGACTTTAACTCGACAGAGCAATTGTTAATGACTAATATTTCCCCCATGATTCTGTGCAGGTATGAATATCCTCTGTAAACTCATTGATAACTTCAGACGCACGCGTAGTTTGCTTTCTATGTGGAGCATGCGCAGTGTCACATTGACCAGGACAGAGAGACATGGAGCTGCTTTCTTCGGCAGCGGCTGCGATCGGCTTCAAAGAGTGGCGCTCAGAGCCGGTGTGTGGGAGCCTTGCTGGGAGAAAGGAGCGGAGAGAATTCACATGTCCCAAGTAAAGGTTAAAAACCCCGAAAAAGACCCTTTAGGCCCCGGTCAGGATGTGGCGGTCTCTGATCAGGGAAACGGCCCAGGATCACGGCCGCCATTTGTTTGAGGGAAGAGGGAGCACGAGCCTGACGGCCGCCATCTTGAGAAGGTCAAGTTGCAGGAGGTCGGGGTATTGGGGTCTGTGGAACAATCAAAGGAAAGGGAAGATGCATTGTTATTGATTAATTCCACGAAGAGAATGTCAGGACTGCAGATGCTGGAGATCAGAGCTGAAAATGTGTTGCTGGAAAAGCGCAGCAGGTCAGGCAGCATCCAAGGAATAGGAGAATCACTTTTCGGGCATTAGCCCTTCTTCAGGAATCCTGTCGAGTCTCCTGTTCCTTGGATGCTGCCTGACCTGCTGCGCTTTTTGAACAATTTATTCCGTGAACACAGCTTCACTGGGCGATCCCACAGGAATATCCTATCTCAGTCCTGCAGTGATGGTTCACCCCATCAGAACCATCAGCTCTCCTCCCCTCTCAGTTCCCCTTCTGTCCTTCCTTCAGCATCTGTCCCCTGGAACATTGAGCTGACTGTCGTGTCCCTCCCTCAGCTGTTGTTCTGTAATACCTGTGATATCCCAGACCCATCTTAGATTACTTCACTTAAGACTTGAATGCACTCTATGGATATTTCTTAACATCAGCAATTATTTAATACTCACTTATGGGTTTTTAATCTAATCTTTTTTGAAACATTTAATTAACATCCAAATATTTGCATGGTGGGATTTGAACCTGTGTCCAGAGAAAATTTGATGAGTTTCTGGATTAATTATCTCACAATAATGACATTACGCCATCACTTCGCCTGCTCACAGGTTGCACATTCCACTGCAACATGAATCAAAACCCTTTCTTCCTGCACAATTGTTTGATCCTGCAATCTGGTGATATGACTCAGTATCTCTCCATGTGGTATCCCTCACTGTGTGGGTCTAATTGCTGCTTCTGTCAGCACCTCTCACTCTTGAGGCTACTCCAGATCCTGAGCCAACAGAATTCTCCACTCCAGAGAGATGAGGCAGCACAGGCCAGGATTGGAGACTGGGATTTTCCAGTTCTCTGTGGGGCTCAATGCCATTCTACATGTGTAACTCTCACAGCATCAGTCAAATTTCCCATTCTGCCTATTTCTGTGTCTTCTACAGGTACTCAGGGAGTTCATGACTCAATAGACTTGCCAACTGCTGGTTGGGACGATGTTTGGTTAGCCAGAGAGACAAAGGTCAGGGAGGTCGGGAGTCTTCAATAAATCCTGCCGCCAGGTAAGATCATTCCAGTGCACAGAGCAGAGAGCAATTAGTGGGCTCCAAACATTAGCTAACAAGACCTGACATAAATATAGTACTGGAGGGTGAGTACAGTCCAGACCCACACCAGGCTCAGTCACCATCTTTACTTTAAGTTTGGATTTGTACTGAGACAGCATCAAGAGTTCCCAGTTTTCAATCCAGGTAAGTGCTGTCTTGGTGAGCATCAGGACAACAGAGGGGAAAGCAGACCTCCCACGAGATGGTGGTAATGCTTCCTGGGATCTTCCTGTTCCCTATTCCCTCTCCAACACTGTTTCTATGGCTTGTCTTGTGGAACAGTGTCTTCAATCATTCTAACTCCTATAACAGTTCCTATATCTGTCTTCTCCTCCCCTCTCACCAATCATTTCACATATTTCAAACCTCCAGTCCAGATGACCATCCATATCGCTGTAACTTGCCTCAGTACTCCAAAATGCCTTGTCTCGAAAGTCTCCTTCTCCAACAACTGGAGTCACAGGGTCTGTTTCTGTGCTGCATGACTCTTCGGCTGAGGTTTCCTAAATGGAATGAGTTGCATTTGCCTGTGTTTGGCCCACAGCGCTTCAAATCTTCTCCTCTCCATGGACCTGCCCAAGTGTCTTTTCATTGTTGTAATTGTACTTGTTTTTACCATTTCCTCTGGCAGTCCATTCCGTCTATGCACCGTCCTCTGTGGAAAATGTTGCCTCTCAGCTCCCTCTTTAAATACTTGCTCTGTCACCTCACGTTTATGCCTCTAGCTTTGGACTCACCTACCCTTGGCTATTCACCTTACTTAGGCCCTACATAGTTTCATAAACCTTTATAAAGTCACCCCGTGGCCTCCTCTGCCCAGGAGAAATATTGACGACAATGTTACAAATATCTCCAACTCATGTACACATTGCTCTGACCAATGATGACAAGTGTGCCAAATGCTGCTTTCCCCACCACTCTGTCCACCTGTGATGGCACTTCCAACTAACCATGTTACTGCACCCCTTGGTCTCTCCCTGTTTGACAACACAGTCCAGAGCCCGACCATTAACTGTATTAGTCCTCCCTGGTTTGACTTAATTAAATCCAGCACCTGGATTAAATTCCATCTTTCATTCCTTGGCCCACTAGCCCAGTTGATTACCATCCCCTTCCATAACTATATTCCCTGCCCACTCTTCCACTAATCTTGGTATCCGCAAACATACTAACAGAGACTGCTATATTTTCACAGATTGTTTGTTCCTGATCCCTTGTGATCTACCCTTACTTACCAATGTATCATGCTACACCTTGACGTCTGTTACTCTGCGTTCGTCTTCTTGGTCACATCTTGAACAAACTCCATTCAAGTTTGTGAGACATGTTTTCCCACGGGCAAAGCCGTGCTGGCTGGCTGTAATCAGTCCTTATCTTTCCCACTGCAAGTAAGTCATATCTCTCAGAATGACCTTCAACAACTGACCCACCCTGATGTCTGGCTCACCAGTCTGTACACCCCTGGCTTTCCCTTGCATCCTTCCTTAATTAATGGCACAATATTATAATCACAGTCAGACAGTCATACTGCACTGTTGGTTAGCACTAACCATTCTCTAAAACTGATCTCGTCCCACCTGCCTGTTCCTGGATCATATCCCTTCAAACCTTTCCTATTCCTGGAGTAATCCGAATGTCTTTTAAACATTGTAATTGTCCCCATGTTCACCCCTTCCTTGGGAAGTTCATTCCACATACAACCAACCCTCTGTGTACCAATGTACCTCTCATGTCTTTTTTTTATATGTCTCTCCTCTAAACTTAAAAATGTAGTGCCTTGTCTTGAAACTCCCCTGTCCATGAGAAAAGACAACTCCCATTAACTCTATCCATCCCCCTCATGATTTTATAAACTTCGATGAAGTCAACTGTCAACATTCAGGTTTCAGCCTGAAGAAGGGCTGATGCCCGAAACGTCGATTCTCCTGTTCCTTGGGTGCTGCCTGACCTGCTGCGCTTTTCCAGCAACACATTTTCAGCTCTGATCTCCAGCACATGCAGTCCTCACTTTCTCGTCAATGAAAAAATACCAATCTCTCCAGCCTTTCTTTATAACTGAAACCTTCCATACCAATCCACGTCCCAGTAAATCTCCTCAGAACCCTCTCCAGCTTAACAATATCCTTCCGATATCCTGGGCGACCAGAACTGGACGCAGTATTCCAGAAGAGGTCTCAGCAATGGCTTGTAAATCTCAATGTGACTTCCCAATTCCTATATCCAAAGGACTGAGCAATGAAAGGAAGTGAGGCAAGCACGTTTTTTTGACCATCCTGTTGCAAGCTTCACAGAATTATGTACCTGAACCCAGAGTTCTACAACACGCTACTGAAGGTCCTATCATTAACTGTATAAGTCCTGCCCGTGTTTGTTGCACCAAATGCCTTACCTCACATTTTTTCAGATTGAACTCCATCTAATCTTTTTCAGCCATTCACACATTTCATCAGGATCCCTTTGTAATCTTAGAAAACCTTCTTCACTGTACACAATGCCACCCTCCAGTCGACCTGCCTATCACACATAGCTCTCTATGGTACAAACATCTCTGCTAGGGCCCCTACAATATCTTCACCAGCTTCCCACAATTTCCTAATATACATTTGATCAGGTCCTGGAGATATATCTACCTTTGTGTATTAAAACCTCCAGCACCTCCTTTCCTATAATGTGGACTCATTTCAGGACATTGAGTCACAGAGATGTACAGCACGGAAGCAGATCCTTCAGACCAACTCCTGCATGATGTATCTAGTCACATTTGCAAGAATTTTGCCAATATCACTCTAAACCCTTCCTATTCATACAGCCATCCACATGCCTTTTAAATGTATTTCTATCAGCCTCCACTATTTCCTCTGACATGTGCCCACTTTTTTCGTGACCACAGCCTCGAAGCTCAGCCAGTGTTTCCTAATTCAGTCAGCATTGAGCTGCACACGAACAGGAACACGCTGGCGCTGAACACTCCTTTTATCTCGGTTTTAAAATATTCCTACTTGCCAGAATTCCCTTTATCTGCAAATAGCCTCCCCAAATCTACTTTAAAAATTCATGACTATCTTGCTCCATTGTATAACTTGAACTTGTGGACCAGGCCTGTACTTTTCCATCACTATTTTCAAACTAATACAATTCTGGTGACTTTCCAAACTGCGTCCCCGCTAACACCTCAGTCCCGTTCCCAACCTTGTTTCCCAAGTGGAGGTCAGGTGTAGCCCCATTTTCAAGTTGGGTCATTTACATCATGACTGGGAGTTTCTGGAACACTTATCAAATTCTTTCCATTCAACTGCTTAACACAGTAGCAATCTCAGTCCAGGTTTGGAAAGGTTAAAATCCCCTACCATTACGACGCTATCATTCTAACAGATATCTGAGACCTCCTGACATATTTGCTCCTTCATCTCCCATTGCCTATCGCTGTAGTACAATCGTAGCAAACTGATGACCAATTTTTACTTCTCGGTTCTACTAATATCATTTAACTGGGCGATCCTGAATGAATATTCTCTCTAGGTACTGCTGTGATGTTTTCCCCCAATCAAAACCGCCAGCTCTCCTCCTGTTTTGCCTCCTGTTCTATCCTTCCTGTAGCCTCTGTCCCGTGGAGCATTGAGCTGCCAGTCCTGTCCCTCCCTTATCTGTGTTTCTGTAATATCTATGGTATCCCAGTCCCATGTTCCCTTCCATGCTCTGGATTCATCTGCCTTATCTGTGCAGCCCCTTGCATTGAAATAAATACAGTTTAATTAATCAATTTTCCCTCATTGCCTGCTATGTTTGTGCCTGCCTTGTCTATTTAAATTGCTCTCTTGGACATCTATACCAGCCTCAAACTTCTTTCTGGCCTTACGACTGGCCTTTACGACGGTCCCACATCCCTGCAAGATGATTTTAAATCCTCTCGAGCAGCTCCAGCAACTCTCCCCACCAGGATATGTGTCCCCCTCCTGTTCCCAGTTCAGGTGTCTTCCCCACTCTGTCTACCTGTGCTGACACCTTCAGACATCCAGTGACTTGCCCACCAAGGTCCCTGTATTCCTCATTACTCCAGGAGGTCCTACCATTCATGATGGATACCATTCGCTGATTAGACTTCCCACAATGCATTACCTCACAGTGATCAGAAGTAAACTCCATCTGCCATTACTCTGCTCAGTTTATCATCTGATCAATATCAGACTGCAGCCTGAGACCATGCTCCTCACTGTGGACAACACCCTCACCTTTCATGTCATCTGCAAACCTACCAATGATACCTTCTGCTTTCACATCCGAGATATTAATGTACGTAATAACCAGCAAGGGTTCCTGTACAGAACCCTGTGGTCCACCCGCTGGGCAAAGTTTTCCAGTCGTGAAAAACCTGCTCCACCAATTATGGATCCAATTTTCAAACTTGCCTTGGATTCCATTGGCTCTTTCCTTTTGGACCGGCCTTCCATGTGAGACCTTCTCAAAGACATTAATACACACCATGTTACCACATCATCTGCACCGGCCTCATCAATATCAGAGGACAGTCCTCTACCAAATCCATACAGACAATCCCTAATGTATTCCTGTCCTTTCGAATGTTGATTCATCGTGTCCCTCACAATTGTTTTCAATAATTTCCCTCCCCCCGCTGTCAGACTATCTGCTCTGTAATTACCTGACCTATCCCTGCTGCCCTTCTTGAACAAAGGAACCACATGAGCGATCCTCCAGTCATTCAGCACTTCACCTGTGGCCAGCAAAGACTTAAATATATCCGCCAGGGCCCCAGCAATCTCCTCCCTTACCTCCAATAACAGCCTGGGATATACTTTATTGTTACTGGGAATTTCTCCACCTTTTTGCCTGTGGATACATTTAACGCCTCCTTCTCATTGATCATAAGATGTTCCAGAACCTCACCATCCCAACTGAAACCCCTACAATGTCTTTCTCCTGTGTGAATACAGATGGGAAGTATTCATTGAAGACCTCACCTGCTTCCTCTGGCTCCACGCACAGATTGTCCCTTTGGATTCTAACAGGCCCCACTGCTTAGTTGGGGATCCTCTTACTCTAACTGTATTTATTAAATATCTCGTGGCTTATCCTTAACATTATCTGCTAAGGATATTTTGTGACCATTGTTTGCCCGTTGATTTTTAAGGAACCCCCACCCCCACCCCCCGCGCTCTCTATCTAACACCTTTGTTACCCATTATTGTTAGTGTTGTCCATTTTGCCTGAGTTTCCACAAGGTTGTAAACCATGGAATATTTATGTTCCACATTTTGTTTACCCTGTAACCACATCTCTCTGGTATCTAAGTCTCTTTCAGCTGTGTCACAATTCCAGCTACCTTATTGAGTACACTTTGTCTATGCGGAAAAAAAGTTTCTGTACTCTTTTCCACAATTTCCTATCACAATCCAATTCGTTAATTTGGAGTTTTAGTTAAACTCTGGGCCAGCCTGTTCCTTTCTGCTTGTCTTCAGCCACATCCCCATGCTGTTCCGATGCATCACCTTTTTGTAAAACACTTTGCTGTGGGTATGTCATGCAGACTATGTGAGGATGGGCAGATGTCATTCTCGAAAGGACAAGAGTTTGGGTTTTTTGTACCTCAGCAATGGTTTCATACATATTTATGGATGGTTAATTATAATATTTGAATTTATTGATTTCAAATTCCACCACTTCAGATGGTGGGTTTCAAACCTGTCTCCCCTGAACATTAGCTGAGGTTTTGGATACATGCTCTAGCAATAATACCACTAGGCAATCACTTCACCTGCTCGCACGTTGCTCATGGCTGCGCACTGATACCAGTGCATCATGAAGCTAAACATCTTCTTCTGTCACAATCGTTTGATCCTGACACCTTCATGAACTCTGGTGATATCACTCAGTATCTCTCCATGTGGTATCCCTTACTGTGTGGGTCTAATTGCTGCCTCTGTCAGTGTCTCTCACTCTTGCAGCTACTCCAGATCCTGAGCTAACAGAATTCCCCACTCCAGAGAGATGCAACAGCACAGGGACTCTGTGTGACTCAGTGCCATTCTGCATGTGTAACCTTCACTACATCAGTGTAATTTTCCATTCTGTCTATTTGTCTGTCTCCTGTAGGTACTCAGGGAGAATCAATAGACTTCCCAGCTGCTGGGTGTTCCATCCATCACCCCATTAAAGATGGTTGGTCAGCCAGATAGACAAAGTGCAGGGAGATCTAGAGCCTTCAATAAATCCTGCAGTGAGGTAAGATCACTCACAATGCACAGAGCAGACCGCAATGTGAGGGATCCAAACATCAGCTAACAGGACATGACATACAGTGCTGGAGAGGGAGCACAGTACAGACACAACTCCGGCTCAATCACCACGTCGACTTTAACTTACGTTGTACTGAGACAACGTAGAGAGTTCACAGTTATCAATCCAGGCCTGTGCTCTCTTAGTGAGCATCAGTACAACAAAGGGGAAAGCATGCCTCCCACGAGAGGGTGGGAATGCTGCCTGAGATCTTTCTGTTTTGTGTACCTTCTCCAACACTGTAGCTATGGTATGTCTTGTGGATCAGTGTCTTCAACAATTTTTAACTCCTATAACAGTTCCTATCTCTGTAACCTCCTTCTTTCCATATCGGCCCTCCGCATATTTGAAATGCACCGCATTGCAGACTACCATCCCTATCACTATACCTTGCTTCAGTGTCTACAACATGCCTTATCTCCGTATTCTCTTCCTCTTTAACTGGGTATAGGGTCATGCTGCATGAAAGCAGAACCTTCAGTCCAAGTCATCAATGCTGACTATTTTCCCCAAATCTGAATGAGTCGCATTTGCCTGTGTTTGGCCCATATCCCTTCAAACCTTCCCCTCTCCATGTGCCTGCCTAAATTTCTTTTCCAAGTTGTAATTGTTCTTGTTTCTCCCATGTGCCCCTGGCAGTTCATTCCGTCTATGCACCATCCTCTGTGGATGTTGCCCCTCAACTCCCTCTTTCAATCTTTGTTCTCTCATCTCACGTTTTGGACTCACTTACACGTGGCTATTCACCATTCTTACTCTCCGTATGGTTTTATAAACCTTTATAAGGTCACCCCTTATAAGCCTCCTCTGTCCAAGGGAAATATTGAAGACAATGTTACAACTATCTCCAACTCATGTATCAAAGTGCTGACCAATGACAGCAAGTGTGCCAAATGCCACTTTCCCCACCCTGTCCACCTGTGATGCTACTTCCAAAGAACAATGTAACTGCACCTCTTGGTCTCTCTCTGTTCGACAACACTACCCAGGGCTGAACAATTACCTGTGTTAGTCCAAAACTCAATACCTGAATTAAAATCCATCTTTCATGCCTTGGTCCACTGGCCCAGTTGGTCGAGATCCCCTTTGATAACCGTATTCACTGCCCACTACACCATTCATTTGATCATCCACAAAATTACTAACAATGACTCTAATATTCTCAACCAAATCGTTTATGTAGATGATGCACATCAGTGGTCCCAGCCCTGATCCTTGTAGCACACCGCTGGTAACAGGCCTCCAATCTGAACAACAACCCTCTCCCACCAACCCCTGTCTCCTACTGTCAAGCCAACTTTGTGTCCAGTTGACTAGCTCTTCGTGATCACATGTGATCTATCTTATGAACCAGTATATCATGCTAAATGCAAGGTTTATGAAGGTTTGTTGCTCAGATTGAGGTTTAGGATGTAGGTTTGCTCTCTGAGCTGTAGGTTTGATATCCAGACGTTGCGTTGCCTGGGCACGGTAACATCATCAGTAGCGACCTCCAAGTGAAGCGAAGCTGTTGTCTCCTGCTTTCTATTTATATCTTTCTCCTGGATGGGGTTCCTGGGGTTCACCACAAGCCACTGATGATGTTAACTAGCCAGGTAACGAAACATCTGGATATCAAACCTACAGCTCAGCGAGCAAACCTACAACCTAAATCATGCTAAATCCCGTCAAAGGCCCTGCTGACATTGGTGTAGACAATATCTGGTCACCAATTCAACACAAGCCATCAAGTTAGTGAGACTTGACTTTGTATGCTGACTATCTTTCATCAATCCTTGCCTTTACAAACGAATGTAACTCCAGTCTGGCAGAATCACTTTCACAACTAACCCACCACTGACGTTGGGCTAATTGGTTTTCAGTTCCCTGGCTTTCTCTTGCAGCCTTTCTTAAATAATGGATCAAAACCATAGTGTTGTCAGAGCTGTACAGCATGGAAACTGACCCTTCAGTTGACACCAACCATAATCTCAAACTAAACTCGTCCCAGCTGCCTGTTGCTGGCCTATATCCCTCCAACCCTTTCCTATTCATGTACTTAACAAAACGTTGTAATTGTACCGACATCCACCTGAGGAAGTTCATTCCACACCCAAACCACCCTCTGTGTAACAATTTGCCCCTTATATCCTTTTTTTTTGAACATCTCTCTCCTCTAACCTGAAAAATGTGG
Source organism: Chiloscyllium punctatum (assembly GCF_047496795.1). Lineage (NCBI taxonomy): Eukaryota > Metazoa > Chordata > Chondrichthyes > Orectolobiformes > Hemiscylliidae > Chiloscyllium > Chiloscyllium punctatum. The sequence goes on from NC_092762.1 coordinate 25,757,366, forward strand.
CCCGTCCACTTGAGACTCCGTCATCCGAAGGAAAAGGCAGCTACCACTGACTCTATCTATATCCCAACATTTTTTCTTAAACTTCTATAAGGTCACCTCTCAACCTCCCGGCTCCAGTGAAAAAAAAAACTCAGCATATCCAGCCATTTTTCAGAACTCAAGCCTTCCATACCCAGCAACGTCTTGGTAAATCTCTTCTGAACACCCTTCAGGTAAATAATATCCTCCCTACAACTGGGCGACCAGAGCATTGCAGAACAGGCCTCACAAATGTCTGCACAATCTCAAGATGACGTCCCAAATCCTACACTCAGTGGACTGAGCAATAGTCAGGCATGCAAAGCATTGTCGTATCAATCCTGTGATGCAAGCTTCAAGGATTATGTACCTGAACCTGGAGGTCCCTCTGCTCGAAAACACTAACCGAGGCCGTAACAATAATTGTATAAGCTCTACCCATGTTTGTTTTACAAAATGCATTACGTCGCATTTATTCAGATTGAACTCCATCTACAGTTTTTCAGCCCATTCACCCATTTCATCAAGATCCCTTTGGAATCTTAGAAATCCACTATGCCACCCTCCAGCCTTCCAGCCGATCACACATGGCTGTCAATGATACAAATACCCTTGCTAGTAGCTCCACACTTTCTTCCCTAGCATCGCACAATGTCCTGTGATACAATTAATCAGGTCCTGGGGCTTTCCATTCCTTTGTGTTTTAAAACCACCAGCACCACCTCTTCTATAACTTGCACTCTTTTCATGTAACAGAGGTGTACAGCATGGAAATAGAGCCTTCAGTCCAACTCATCCATGCTGACTAGAAGATGTAAATAAATTCACCTCATTTACCAGCATTTGGCTCATGTACCGCTAAACTTTGACTATCCATATATCCATCCAGATACAATTACAACATTTAAAAGGTATCAGTCTCCATTACATTCTCTCTCAGCTTATCCCATACACACATCACCATGTGCGTGAAAAAGTTGTCCCTTCAGTCCCTTTTTAAACCTTTGCCGTCTAACCCTAAACCTATGTCCTCAAGTTTTGGGCTCCCCAACCCCTGGGAAAAGACCTTGAATGTTTACCAAATCCATGCCCCTCATGTTTATATAAACCTCTGTAAGGTCACCCCTCAGTCTCCGACGTTCCAGTGAAAATAGCCCCAGCTTATTCAGCAACAACCCTGGCAAAATCTTGTAAATCTTTTCTGAGCCCTTTCAAGTTTCACAGCATCCTTCCTATAGCAGGGAGGTTGGAATTGCAGAAAACTCCAAATGTGGTCTAACATATTACTCTTGTTCCCTGAGTTCCACAGTCTTTGTCCTCAATAAGTTCTGGAGTAAAAAAAAATATGTTTAATTTCTTAGACATATCCTGCTGTTCCACACATCAATGGTCGCATTGATCTTTAAGGGACAGCATTTTGTCTCGAGTTACTCTTTTACTCAATATATTTATAAAATCACTTTTGGATTCTCCTGATCATTCTCTGCCAAGGCTAATGCATGTACACTTTCTGCAATCCTGATTTCTACCCAAAGTGTATTCCTAAAGTCCCTGTGATCCTCAGGGATTCCCTTGATCCAGCTGGCTATACCTGACATGTGCCCAGTTTTCATTGGCCAGACCGTCAGTAGACAGCCAGTGTTTCCGAATGCTGTCAGCATTGAGCTGCACACGAACAGGAACATGCTGGCACTGATCGCTCAATTTATCTCACTTTTAATATATTCTCACTTGCCAGACTTCCCTTTCCTTGCAAATAGTCTCCCCATCACCTTTTGAGAGTTCCTGGCTAATATTATCAAGATTAGTCTGGCCCCATTTTATAACTTGAACCTGTGGACCAGCTCTGTCCTTTTCCATCGCTATTTTCAAACGAATAGACTTGAGTCACTTTGGCAAAATGCTTTTCCACTCACACCTCAGTCCCTTTTCCTACCTTGTTTCCCAAGGGGAGGTCAGGTTTTGCCCCTTTCTCTTTTCAGGCCATTTACATATTGATTGGGAGTTTTCTGGAACACAATTAGCAAATTCGTCCCTTGCAAACACTGAACACTGGCAGTCCCAGTCTAGGTTTGGAAAGTTCAAAAACCCCAACCATAACAGCCCTATTATTATGATTGATATTTGAGATCTCCTGATGTTTGTTCCTCAGTCTGCCACTGATTAGTCGGGGTCAGTAGGACAATCGTGTCAGAGTGATGACCCATTCTTATTTCTCAGTTCCATTAACATAGCGTCACTGGGTGATCCCACAGGAATATCCTCTCTAAGGTACTGATGTAATGATTCATGCAATGAAAACCCATCACCACGTGTCCTGTCTTGCCTCCCCTTCGATGCTTCCTGTAGCATCTCCACCTTGAAACAATGAACTGCCAGTCCTGTCCCTCCATCAGCTTTGTTTCTGTAATAACAATTATATCCCAGTCCCATGTTCCAATCCATGCCCTGAGTTCATCTTCCTTAGCTGTCAGGCCCCTTGCATTGAAATAAATGCAGTTTAATCATCAGTTCCCCCTCCCCCATTTCCTGCTATGCTCTTGCCTGCCTTGTCTGCTGAAATTGCTGTCTTGAACTTGTGCACCAACCTCAATCTTCTTCCTGGCCTTACAACTGTTTAAGGTGCAACACCCTGCCAGATTAGATTAGAGCTTTTGAAGCAGCTCTAACAATTCGCTCCATCAGGATGTGGGTCCCCCTCCTGCTCCCAGTTCAGGTACCTTCCCCACCCTGTCAACCTGTGCTGACACCTTCAGACATCCAGGGACTTGCCCACCAAGGTCCCGTTTTTACTCAGTTTTCTTGCAGGACCTACCCTTCATGATATATATCCTTCGCTTATGAGACTTCCCACAGTGATTACCTCACAGTGATCAGAAGTAAACTCCATCTGCCATTACTCAGTGTGTACAACTCTGAGTATGACTAACTTCATCCAGTCTCCCTAACAGTCCCTATCTCTAATTGTCGAGAGAATGCACAACCCTCCCTATTGCGTTAACCTCCTCCAGTCCCTCTCATGGACACCATCCATATAAGCATCTCCTGTTCCTGACTATATTTTCCTCCTGTTCCAATAAACCCTTGTGAACTTTGTGACCTAGTCCAATCTCTGCAGTGCTCTGTATAATTAGCCTCATTGTGCCTAGAACCTGGCTTCAATTCTAGCCTTGGCCGACTCTCTGTGTGGACTTTGCATGTTCTCGCCCCGACTGTGTGGCTTTCTTCCGGGTGCTCTGGTTTCCTGCCATGGTCCAACATTTGCACAAAACGTGATTGGCCATCATAAATTGACTGTAGTATTCAGGCAAGTGTGGTTCAGGTGAGTTCACCATGAGGAATGCAGGGTTTATTGGATAGGAAGAGGGATGGGTCTGGTTCGGATGCTCTTCAGAGGGGTTGTTGTGGACTTGTTGGGCCGAATGGCCGTTTTCCACACTGTGGAGATGCTATTCAAGTTATTGTCCAGTCCTGTCAACCATCCCTGTCTCTTGAACCTTGCCTCATCCCCAATACTCTCCTTATATGTGTAATCTCCAACAGTTTCTAAAACACTCCTTGGCGATGTCAGCTTCTCCAGTCCTTACCACGATCGACATGACTGTCACCTCCTCCTGCTTTTAGAACAATCCCTATAACTATTGCCATTTGTTATATCACTCCCAATCACTGTTCCATCCTGAAACTCCCAAAAACATTTATATCTCTGTAAACTCATCTGGACTGTCTATACTTCCTTTTGACAGTCCCGTTCTGAGACTTTCTCTCTATCAAAAAAGTCATTAAGTGGAGGTAGCTCTTATTATTGCAACCTCCCTTCAGCCTTACAGCACTGAGGATCTGTAGAAGCTCTTTTCAAACCGACAGCCATCTCTGTGTCTGTAATCTCTTCCACTCCCCATAATGCATTCTGGCCGAGCTCCTCTGTAGTGCATTCAACACTCTTTAACACTGTCTGTTTCATTGTAACCTTCTCCAAAAACACAAACTTCCCTATCTGTGTAAATCCCTACACCAGTCCCTATCCTTCTAAGCTCAGTCTAACAATACAACCCTCCATGTCTGTGTATTCACCTTCAGTCCCTACTCACCTCCCTATCTTTGTAACCTTCTCCATCCATTTTTGCTACAGTCTCTTCAACTGTCCCTGTCAGTGTAATATCTTCCAGTCTTGAAAAGTCCCCTCTCTTTAACTTTCTCAGGCCACACATCCCTCACTATCTGTGACCTACTCCTGTTGGAGAACACTTCCTCTGTGAACTGCTCCAACTCTTCAACTCTCCATCAGCTCCTGCAACTCATACAGCCCTCCCTATCGACCAAACCTCTTCCAGTCCCTAAAACGCCATCAGTCTGTGGAGACCCTACCATCATCCTATCTGTGTTAGCCTCTCAGGTAATGCAACACTCCCGATCTGTAGATCCCACTCCAATGCCTGTGCCTCTCCCGGTCCTGTTCCTACAAGACTCATTAACAATGTAACATCCTCCCGTCACTATCACCCACCCTGTCAATGTAAGCTCCTCCTGTATCTCCAAACATTTACTCATCTCCATAACCTTCTCCAGCTCTTACCCCCATCTGTGTAAACATCACTCTCCACTCAAACCCTCCCTAACGCAGGAACTTCCTTCTGTTTGTGCTATGCTCCCTTATTTGTGAAACTGTCTCCAACTAATCTTGCTACCCAATCTCTCAAAAAACAATCCAGATTCCACAACCTCCATGTCTAAATAACCCCCAGAACCTAAGCCTTCCTATGTCTATAAACATCTTCAGTCACGATGACCCTCCATATCTCTGTTTGTTCCGCCAGATGATACAAACCTCTTTATCTCTGTAATCTGCTCAGCTCCCTAAAACAGTCCCTGTCTGTGTAATCCAGCCCTGTCCTACAAACATCCTTATCCCCGTAATCTTCTCTATCCCTCCCAACATTCCCAACTCCATGAACCCGTCAGCCCTACAGCTCTCCACATTTCTGTAACCTCCTGTGGCTTTATGGTCCTCCCTCCCTGTGAAACCACCTCCAGTCCCCACATCCCTCCCAGTCTGGGTCCTCTGCTCCAGATCAAACCATTGCTGTCTCTGTAAACACCTCCATTCCTGAAAACTCTTGCCATTTGTGTAACCTCGTTCAGACCCCATACTCTCCAGCTTCCTGAATCCTCTTCCTGCATTGCAACCAAAACCACATGTTTATATAATATCCACCAGTGCTTAAACCTCCCCAACTCAGTAACCTCTTGCAGTCCTTACAAAGCACCTAAATTGTGAAACGTCTCATTTCACTACAATCCTCCCTCCCTCCCTCCTCAAATGCCTTCATCACCATGAAACCTCACAATTACTGAAGCCTCCTTTTGGCATTGCAACCCTCCTAATGTCTGCAATATCCTCGTGTCCTGATATCCCTCCCTATCTCTGTAATCCACACCACCCTCCAGTGCCCTTCTGGGGAACATGGCAGAGGAGAGAAGATTTGTAGCGTCTGGACCATATTACAGTGGTAGAATTCTGGAAATTACAGATTTGGTCTAATATATGTGGTGTGAAGATTATTGGCGAGGACTCTAAAGAAAGGATTTTTGACTACTTGGAAAGCCATAGTTAAATTAGAGACAGCATGGGTTTGTGAGGGGCAGGACATGCCTCACAAACCTTATTGAATTCTTTGAGGATATGACAGAATATGTTGATGGCTCATTCAGAAAAGAAGGATGATTGGGATACAGGGAAATCTGTCTGTCTGGATACAGGATCGGATGGCCCAGTGAAGACAGAGAATGGCGGCAGATGAACAGTATTGAGCCTGGTGCTCAGTGACCAGTGGTGTTCTGTAACAATCAGCTCTGGGACTCTGCTCTCTGTGATTTTTGTAAATGACACGGATGTGGATGTTGGACAGTGGGTTAGTAAGTTTGCCAATAACATGAAGGTTGATGGAGTGGTGGGGAATGTGGGAGGGCTGTTGTAGGTTGCAATGGGACATTGACAGGACACAGAGCTGGGCGGGAAGTGGCAGATGGAGTTCAATCTGGAAAAGTGTGAAGTGATTCATTCTGGAAGGTCGAACCTGAATATAGAATACAGGGTGAAAGGCAGAATACTTGGCATTATGGAGGAACAGAGAGATCATGGCGTCCATGTCCATAGATCCCTCAAGTTGCCACGCAAGTTGATAGGGTTGCTAAAAAGTCATATGTTGTGTTGGCTTTTCTTAGCAAGGGGATTGATTTCAAGAGCCGTGAGGTTTTCCTGCATCTTTGTAGCGACCTGGTGAGACCACACTTGGAATATTGTGTTCATTTCTCATCCCATCTTTACAGGAAGGGTGTGCAAGTTTTAGAGAGCGGACACTGGAGATTTACCAAGATGCGGTCTGGAATGGAGGGTGTGCAAGTTTTAGAGAGCATACACAGGAGATTTACCAGGATGCTGCCTGGAATGGAGGGCATTTCTTATGGAGAAAGTTTTAGGGAGAGAAGGCTTTTCTCATTGGAGAGAAGAAGGGGGTTGGGTGTCTTGGTAGAGGTGAACAAGGTGATGAGATGCACAGAGTGAGTGAATAGTGAGAGACGTTTCCTCCTATGGCATAAATGGCTATTACAAGGCGGCATAATTTTAAGGTGAATGGAGGATGGAAAAGAGGATAGAGAATGGTAGGTGGTTGGATGGACTGCCAATGGTGGTAGTAAAATTAGACACATTCGGGACATTTTTTAGACTCTTGGACAGATACATGGACAAGAGTAAAATGAAGGGTATGTAGGCTAGTTTGATCTTACAGTCGGATAAAAGGTTGGCATGAAATCATGGCCGAAGGGTCTTGGGCTGAACTGTTCTGTGTTCTGTGTTCTGTGTTCTGTCTGGTAAACTGGGTAATAAGTTCAGATCAATGTAAAAAGGATATGGCATTCAGGAGGAGCTAGTGAACTGGATACAAAATTTGCTTGATGGTGGGAGACAGAGGGTGATGGGAGACCTGTTGTTTTTCTGACTGGAGGCATGGGGCCAGCGGTGGAGTGGGTCCACTGTTGTTTGTCATTTGGATAAATGGTTTAGATGGGAATATTGGTTTCCTGGTAAGTAAGGATTGTGTGTGTCACTGAAATTGGTGGTAAAGTAGACAGTGAAGAAGGTTATCTAAGATACCAGGAGGATGACCAGTACTGCTGGGGTAGTGGGCTGAAGAATAGCAGATGGAGTTTAATTAGATAAATGTGAGGTGTTCCATTTTGGTGAAACAAACCAGAGTGGGACTTGTACAGTTAATGTTCGGGCCCTGGGTAGTGTTATCAGTTAGACACCCCAGGATGCAGGTACACAGTTCTTTGAATGTGGTGTCACAGGTAGACAGACCGGTGAAGCAGGCGTTTGGGGTGGTTACCTTCATTGGGGAGAGCATTAAGAGTAAGAGTTGGGATGTCATATTGTATCTATAAAAGATGTTGGTGGGGCCACCATAAAAATATTGTTCATCAGGAGGAAGAACTCCTCTAGTCACTTACTTCCTTTAAGGAAGGGCATTAAATATTCTAACCTGGTGTGGCCAACATTTGACTCCAGACCCACAGCAATATGGCTGACTCTGAGCTACCCTCTGTGTAATTAGCAGTTGGATCAAAGAATGTTAGTCCAGGCAGTGACCCCCACATCCCATGAATGAATAGATAAAAATACATATGTCCCTCCTTACCTCTGCAAACCACTCCAGCTGCAGCAATCCGTACTGGCTTTGTAACACCCTGACCACTCTCTGTAACACTCTCACCACCTCCAGCACCTTCACCTCTTCCTTTTCCTATCGTGTCAATAAACCCTGACCATGGTTCCCCTTCCCACAGCCCTCCTCCTGCTAGCAGACCCTTTGCAAACAATTTAACATTTGCTCCTAAAACACTCTCTCACTTCAGGATTTTAAGTACTTTATGGTGATCTTCTCAGCCTCATAATCTAGTATGATCCCTTATGTCCTGAGTGCGGGACCAGTGGCGATTTCTTGCTGAGGTTTTTACTGTTTAAGTGGAATGTCCTTCTGTTGAGGTAGGGAGGGACATATGTATTTTTATTTATTCATTCATGGGATGTGGGGGTCACTGCCTGGACTAATATTCTTTGATCCAACTGCTAATTACCCAGAGGGTAGCTCAGAGTCAGCCATATTGCTGTGGGTCTGGAGTCAAAAGTTGGCCAGACCAGGTTAGAATATTTAATGCTCTTCCTTAAAGGAAGTAAGTGACTAGAGGAGTTCTTCCTCCTGATCAACAATGTTTTTATGGTGGCCCCACCAACATCCTTCAAATGTTTTCTGCTGTCCATTTGCAGACACATGTCTCAGTCTGTTTAGCCTGTTTACCTTGGTCAGTTCTCCTCTCACAAACATGTCATGGGCTATTTTTGTTTCTAATTGTAGCTTGTCCTTTCTGTGATTCACTTTAAAACCTTATATTTATTTAAACTGTACTTTATCACAATTTCCCGAAGGATCTCTGCAGGTGACATTACTCATTCACTAGGTTTCATTACAACGTCGCTCTGCGATAGTTATGTCCCTTAACAGTTGCACAATGTGTTTTTCAAAGAAACACTGAAAAAAAAATTAACCGAACTCCTCTTCCAATATCAATGTTGACCGTGTGTTGTCCCAGATTATACAAATATTGAAGTTTTCCGAAATTATCACAATGCCTTTGTTAAAAAAATTCCAATGAGTTCCTGTGTAATGCAATGATGAGTAATGGAATACTGTTCGGTGGCTAAAACTGTTCTACTGCTTGTGTCCTTGGCAAGTAGTAGCCAGAATTTACATTCAGACTGACTCTACTTCATGATCTGCGGCCAAATGCTTCCTCTGTAATACCTTTGGTATCCATTATTGTTAGCGTTACCCATTTTGGCCGAGTTTCTGCAAGTTTGTGAACTATTGAATATTCCTGTTCACCTTTTGTTCGTCCTGTCACCACGTATTTCTGGTGTTTAAATCTCTTTCACCTCTGTGTCACAAATCCATCCACCTGATTGAAGAGACTTCGTCTATTCCAAAAAATACGTAATTTATGCTTCCCCACAATTTCCTTTCACAAATCGATTCGCTGATGTATAGTTTTATTTAAACTCTGTCCCATCCTGTTCCTTTCTGCTTGTTTATGGCCACATTCCCATGCTGTTCTGATGCATCACCTTTTATCTTTGGATTTGGAAAGCTCCTTTCACCTGAACCCTTTCCCTGCGTCCTCTCTGTCAGTTTAAAGTCCTGTCCATAACCCTACTGACATGATTGGCCATGTCACTCGCCCCAGGACAGTTTCAGTGGGACCTTCGGAATGGATTTTTTAAAAAAGTCAAGTATGGGATACGGATATCTCTGGATAACCAGCCTTTCTTGCCCAGCCCTAGCTGCCGTTCAGCTGAGTAGCTTGCTCAGCCATTTCAGAGGGTAATTGAGAGGCAAACGTTTGCTGTGGGGATGTCATGCAGACCATGTGAGGATGGGCAGATGTCCGTCTTGAAAGGCGAAGTATTTGGATCTATTGTACATCAGTAATGGTATTTATAGATTGTCAATTACTATTTTTAAAATAATTTATTTCAGATCCCACCATTTCAGATGGTGGGGTTCAAACCTTCCTCCCCCGAACATTAGCTGAGGTTTTGGATACATGCTCTAGCAATAACACCACTAGGCCTTCACCTCGCCTGCTCACAGGGTGCTCATCCCTGAACACTAATACCAGTGCAGCATGGAGCTAAACCCGTTTTTCCTTCATGATTGTTTGATCCTGATACATTACTGAACTCTGTTGATTCACTTAGTATCTCTCCATGTGGTATTCCTCATTGTGTGGGTCCAATTTCTGCCTCTGTATCTGTCTCTCACTCTTACAGATCTACTCCAGAAATTGAGCCAACAGAATTCTGCACTCCAGAGAGACACAACAGCACAGGCCAGGGATGGAGAACGGGGTTTTCCAGATCTCTGTGGGACTCACTGCCATTCTCTATGTGTAATCCTCACTGCATAAGTCTAATTTCCCATCCTGTCTATTTCTCTATCTCCTGCAGGTATTCAGGGAAAATAGACTTCCCAACTACTGGGTATTTCGTCCATCACCACATTGAAGATGGTTGGTCAGCCAGAGAGAAAAGGGGAAGGGAGATCTAGACCCTTCAAGAAATCCTGCAGTGAGGTAACATCACTCACAGTGAACAGAGCAGAGAGTAATGAGAGGGCTCCAACCATCGGCTAACAAGACACGACTTAGATACAGTGTTGGAGGGGGAGCACAGTTCAGATACACCCCAGGATAATCACCACCCCTAGTGTAAGTTTTGTTGAACTGAGACAGCATCGGGAGTGTAACAGATATCTATCCAGGCTTGTGATGTCTTGGTGATCATCAGTATCACAGAGGGGAAAGCAGGCTTCCCATGAGTGTGTGGGAATGCTGTCTGGGATCTTTCTGTTCTATGTTCTCTCTCCAACACTGTACATTTACCATGTCTCGTGGACCAGTGTCTTCAATAATTTTTAACTCCTATAACAGTTCCTGTTCCTGTAACCTCCTCCCTTCCTGATAGTCCCTCCACAGATTTGAAATATACTGCATTCCAGACTACCATATCCATCGCTGTAACTTGCTTCAGTGCCGAAACATGCCTTATCTCAGTGGTCTCCTCCTCCAATAACTGGAGAAAGAGCCATGCAGAACAGAAACGGTTCCTTCGATCCAACTCGTCCATGCTGACCACAGTTCCTGAGCGAGTTGCATTTGCCTGCGTTTGGTCCCTATCCCGTCAAACCTTCTCCTCTCCATTAACCTGCCCAAATGTCTTTTCCATGATGGAATTGTACTTTTCTCTACCACTTCAGCGCAGCGCATTCAATATGTGGAAATGTTCTCTTCTGGTCGTTTTTAAGTAGTTTCCTCTCCCACCTCATATTTCTGCCCTCTGTTTATGGATTCGCCTACACTAGGGTAGAGACCTTCACTATTCACCCTACATATACCGCTCATGTTTTTATAAACCTTTATAAGGTCGCCCCTCAGGCACGTACACCTAATGGAAATACGAAGGATAATGAGACAAATATCTCTGCCACGTTCCCCACTGCGACTTTGCCTAAATGTTCTGGGATACACTTGTTCAGGACCTACCTTTCCTACCTTTCTCTACCTTTGTGTTCTAAGACCTCCATCACTACCTCTTCTGTAATGGGGACTCTTTTCCAGACATCACTGTTTCTTTCTTTTGTTTCCTAATCTTTGTCCACAGGACTTTCTGACATGAAATATTCCTTTCAGGTCGCGGCCATCTCCTGTGGTTCCAGGCATAGATTGCCTCATTGATCTTTGAGGGGCCTTCTTGTCTCTCTAGTAGCTTTTTTGTACTTGTATGCTGTAGAATCATTTTGGATTATCCTTAACCTTATCTGCCAAATCTATCTAATTTCACCCATGTTGCTTTCCAGCTTATCCAGCCTCTCTGTTTCTGTCAAACCCTGTAGTATCAGGAACATCTTCGTCAATCTTCGCTCCATTTGCAGTTTCAGAATATGCTTCCGAAAGCAGGATGATCAGAATTCTATACAGTACTCCAACTGCAGACCCAGCAATGTCTGATACAGCCGTATCATGATGGACCAACTCATGTACTCAATGCTCTGACCCATGAGGGCCAGTCTGCCTAATCTGCTTTCCCCTTCCTGTCCACCTGTGATGTCACTTCCAAGGAACAATGTAAGTGCAGCCCTTGGTCTCTCTCCGATCGACAACACTGTCCAGAGCTCTGCTATTAATTGTATTAGTCGTCCCTTGTTCGTCTTAACAAAATCCAATACCTGAATTCAGCTCCATCTTTTATTTCTTAACCCACTGGCTCAATTGTTTAAGATCACCTTTGATAATTGTATTCACTGCCCACTATAACTCTTATTTTACTGTCCACAAACCTAGGAACAATAATTCATATATTCTTGTTTATGTCAATAATACACATGCGTGACCCCAGTGCCAATGCTTATGGCACACTGCTGGTCAGAGCCCCCCAGTCTGCACAACAACCCTCTCCCACCATCCTCTGTCTCCTACTGTCAAGCCCATTTTGTGTCTGTTTGTCTCGTTAGCCCTGATCCCATGTGATCTAACCTTACTAACCAGTGCACCACGCTAAATCCTGTCTAAGGCCTTCCTGAAGTCAGGATAGACAACGTCCACTGCTCTGCCTTCATCCATCTCCTTGGTCACCTCTTCAACAAACTCTATCAAGTTTGAGAGACATGACTTTGCATGCACAAAGCTATGCTGACTATCCCTAATCAATCGTTGCCTTTCCAGTTGCATGTAAGTCCTGTCCCGCAGAATTGCTTCCAACAACATTGGCACGACTGACAGCAAGCTAATTGGTGTTTATGTCCCTCGCTTTCCGTCGCAGCCTTTCCCAAATACTGGCACAACATTAGGCAATCTCCAGGCTCCGAGCTCACCACCCGTGGCTGTCAGTGATAGAGCAATCGTTGTAAGTTTCTTCCCTAACTTACCCCAATGTCCTGGGCTATACTTGATTAGTTCCCAGGGAGTTGTCTAATTTTAATGTGTTTGAAAACCTTCAGCATCTCCTGTTCTCCAATGTGGACTCTTTTGAAAACATCACTGTTTATTTTCCTGCTTTCCAGTGTGTTTTCCACAGTAAATTCTGTCGTGAAGTGTTTGTTTCGAATCACACCCATTTCCTGTGGGTTCACACATAGGTAGCTTCATTAATCTTTCAGGGGTCACATTCTGTCCCGAGTTAATCTTCTGTTGTTAATATACAAGTAGAATCTCTCTGGATTTTCCTAAACCTTCTCTGCCAAAGCTCTGTCAGTTCCCCTTTACGCCCTCATGGTTTCCATCTTTAGAGTAATACTACACCCACAATGTTCTTCAAGGGATTGACTTAATCCAGCTGGCTGTATATGATATGGGTTCCCTTTTGTCTTGACCAGAACCTCAATATCAACAGTCATTCAATTTTTCCCACTTGTGCCAGCATTGTCCTTTACACTAACAGGAATATGCTGGCCCTGAAATCTTAATTTATCACTCTTTTGAAAGAGTCCCACTTGCCCGACGTTCCTTTACTTGCAAACAGCCTCCACGAATCAACTCTTGGACAGTGTTGCCTAATACCTTTTGGACTGGGGCAAGGCCAGTTTTGATCTTTAACTTGTGGACCAGGCCTGTCCTTTTCCATCCATTTTTCAAACTAATAGAATTGTGGTGACTTTGCAAAAGTGCTCCCCCACAAACACTTCAGCCCCTTTCACTACCTTGTTTCCCAAGGGGAGGTCAGGTTTTATCCCTTTCTCCAGTCGCGCCAGTTACATACTGATTGAGAGAGTTTTCTTGAACACACTGAACAAATTCCTCCCATCCAAGCTGTGAACACTGGCAGTCCAAGTCTAGGTTTGTAAAGTTAAACTCCCCTACTATTACATCCCGATCCTTCTTACAGATATCTGAGATCTCCGACATATTTGCTGCTCAATTTTCCGCTGACTACTGCGGGCCCGTAATACCGTCAGATCAAACTGATTATTCATTCTTATTTCTCAGTTCCACTAACATAGCTTCACTGGGCGATCCTCGGGAATATCCTCTCTCAGTGCTGCAGTGATGTTTTCACTGATCCACTCCCCCTACTTTCTTGTCTCCCCTTCTATCCTTCCTGTTGAATCTGTCCTCTGTAACAATGATCTGCGAGTCCTGTCCGTCCCTCAGCTGTGTTTCTGTAATTCCTGTGATCTTCCAGTCCCATATTCCCATCTATGCCGTACGTTCATCTGCCTGACCTGTCAGGCATTTTACATCAAAATAAATGCAGCTTAATTCATCAGTTTTCCCTCATTGCCTGCTGTGCTCTTACCTGGTTATCAATTGAAATTACTCTGTTGAAACTCTGTCCCAGCCTCAACCTTCAGACTGCAGACTGAGGCCATCTCTCTCACTGTGGACAACGACCTCACCTTTCACATCTTTTGCAAACCTACTAACGAAAACGTCTGCTTTCACATCTGAGTGATTTCTGCCCCTCATATGTTCCTTCCCATCTCTGTGATATTCTTCAGTTACTGCATTTCTCATTCTTTATCTCCAGAGCTTTCAATCACCTGATCGATGTAAGGATGTTGATCCCTTGCAGCGTGTTTAACACCAGTAGCAGCCTCCAACTCCTCAGTGCAACCTGCCCTTGTAAACTCCTCAAATACGACAGCTCACTGTCTTTGTAATATCTTCCAATCTGCAATCCTGTTGATTTCTGTAACATCCGCTAGAACAGCATTCCACATCTCTGTGTAACTGATGGAAAGCTGCAAACCTGCCTTCACAGTCCTTACTAGCTCTCTGAGTTCCTACAGACCTACAACTCTCAGTATCTCTGGGTCCTCCAATCCCTAAACTTCTCCCTGGCTGTGTGAACTGATCCAGACCCTTCAACCCTCTCTATCTCCCTCTCTCCAGAAACTCCAACTTTTGTCCATGTCAGTGTAACTCCCAGCACCAACAATCCTCACGGGCTCTATAAACTCCTGCAGCTCCAACTACCACTCGAACTCTCTAATATCCAGTGCCTACAATCCTCCCTTTCTTCTAAAACCTCTGTAGCTCCAACTACCATCAATATCTGTGTAATCTCCAGTCCCGACAACCCTCCCAGTCTCTGTATCTCCTGAAGCTCCAACGACCACTCCTATCTGAGAGATCTCTAGTCCCAATATTCCTCCCTATCGCTGTAACTCCTTCAGGACTGATAACCCTGTAAATCTCCTTGACATCTTTCAGCCCAACGACCTATCTGATTTCTAACCACCAACCACCTGAACTCTGTAACATCCTCCAGTCCCTACAACCCAGCTTTTCTCTGTTAGCTTCTGTGGTATCTGTATTCCCCTTTATCTCTGGTTACAGATCCTTGCTCAGGGAAACGATGTCCCAGTACCGAATCTGTAAGAACACAAGGATCTTCGGTGTATCAATATATTTGCCTCATTTTCTAAATTATAACGACTGCAAGTTCAACCTTCTCCACCTCTTCTCATCATAATCCCTCCATTTTGAAGATCAGCCTGGTGAACCTTCTCTGGGCTGCCTCCAATGCAAGGGCATTTTCCCTCCAGATAGGGGACCAAACCTGTTCACAGTATTCTCAGTGTGGGCTGACTGGAGTCGTCTATAGTTGTTACAAGCCTTCCCTATTATTATTCTCCATTCCCTTTGAAATCAATGAGAATGAGAAACATTAGTTGACTGAGAGCAACCTTCAATGGAGCAAGAATGATGTTGGGAACTTTTCAATAAGGCCAGTGAAATTGTAGCTTTAAATAGACTGAACCAGGTCAGATTGACATGGGATTGTGAGATGGGGTTGCAGTGTGATCACAACTGAGAACTGGATAATCAAAGGTTTTCTTCATTTATGCAGGAAGGACAAAAAGGCCAACACAGTGAAGGAGCATTGTGTATAAAGGATGGGATCAGTATTATCGTCATGCTAATCAATTTAGACATTACTCCTCCCTGCCCTCACCCCGCATCCCTACGTAATGATCCTATCAGATATTGGTAACTTTTGAAAACTTCAGAAAATAGCACAGTCTAGAGGAGATCACTCTGACCACTGTCTGCATTGGTCAAGATGTGACATTCTTTTTTAAATCCCTCGTTCTCTCTCCCCAGATAGTGGAGGACTTCAAGTACAGATCCAGGCACATTATGAAAATGGTTTGAGAGTTTCTGCCTCTACTCCGCTTCTATGTGTGACACCCAGAACCCAACCATACTCTGGGTGAAATAACGACTTTCCTCACCACTTCGCAAATATTTCAACAAATAACCTTAAATATTCGCCGCTCGTAACTGAGCTCTTCAACAGGAACAAGGTGTTCTCTCCTTTTCTACCCAGGCTACTGACAATATGTGCACCCCAATCGAATCTCCTGTCAGCATCCGCATTCCAAGTTTTCCTCATATCTGCACTTCCAAAGTCACAGGGTGAAGAATCTCCTCTGTACTCTCTCCAGTCCAATTCCATCCTTCCATGTGATGGGGTGACCAGAACTGTACACTGTCCACAAACTGTGACTGAGCTCATTATTTATACAGTTCCTGCATAAGCTTCCTGCTCTGAAGTTCCGTATTTTGTCTGATAGAGGAAATAATGCCATTTGTTATATTAATAAGGTTATTAATGTTTCCAGCTTCCTTCTGCCCACACTGACTATACTCTCATTTATTGTGCATTCTTATCTATTGTTGATGCTCCCAAATGCTTTGCCTTGCACTTCTCTGGGTCGTTTGCTCCATTCACCTGGATCCTATAGTTGCTGTTTTTAAGCAGCCTGCCATGGGATCTCTCGTCAAATCCAAGTAAGTCACATGCAGTTACAGGTTAGTTCCTCAAACCGACACAGTCAGATTAATTACACACAATCTTCCTTGCACAAATCCAGACTGATTGTCCTGGAGTCCCTGGGACTTCCTCAGTGACCGTTTATCCACTGTCTCAGAATTCCAGCCTCGACCTATTCAGTCAGTCCCTTGCTCCACATTAAACAAAGCTGCGGTGTTAGCCGTTCTCCTATCCTCTGGCATCACCCCTGCATCCAGTGAGGATTGGATAGTGTGGGTAACTATTAGGCTGGGGATTTTCCCCAGCTCCTTTTAACAGTCTGGAACATTGTATTATCCCTTTTTTTAAGGATTTGTATCTCCTGTAAAATACTCCGCTCCAACTTTGTTGCTCCCAATATTTCACACTGCATCCCTACTTTAGATCAGACAGACAGAGGCCTAAGCCATCTAATGATTTGGTCAAGTCTCATTTTAATCGAGTTTCATGGAGGGTTTCTCTCCACAAGGTGAAGTGCCTTTTCTCATGATGCCATCTCCAATCTGCCAAATTAACTACCTTCCCTACCCGCGTGGTCTTCCTGTCATCTGACACTAAGCGGAAGTTTTGTTTCCCTTCATCATAACAACTGCCCACTGCCTGGATATCCCAGAAAGCACCAGCCTCCCTGTTTCCCAGAGCTATCTTTAAAAAGTCATTTTACTCTTGGATTGTGAATCTGAAACTGTCCTGGACATGGCAGAGGGGGTAAAACTGGGGCTTCACTTTGAGACCAAGCCGCTGAGATTCTGGTAAATGGCATGGTGCACGAAAGGGACATTATCTTCCTCCAGGACTGGCAGGGGAGGCCATGACACTATACCCTGCCAGCTTGGTTGGAGGTTGATCCCTGTATCAGTGAGATGCCAGCCTTCTTGGTGAATGCCAAGCAGTGTTGGAAGGAGGTCAGTGACCTTCTCCACGCCACCATGGTATGTACCACCATGTGCATCTTATGACCTCGCCCTCACTGTCTCTCTGTTACTACATCAACCCCCCACAAAGGCTCATGTTCTCCCACTGTCACTGAATGCAGCACCTTCTCTCGATCTGTACCGGCTGTTACAAACAATTCCACCTCCCTGAATACCGCTTGGTAATTGTCACATTTTGGAAGGAAGCACCCCACACGAGAGCAGAAAGAGCCAAGAGGGATAGGGGGCTCCCAACATTCAGCTCCTCCCCCCATCACAGGGGAAGGATCCGACCCTAACAACCATGAGAGGCTGACTGACCATGTCCAAGCTGTCAGACTGGGATCTGAGACTCACTGTGCTGGGCACTTTGACTGACTGTGGACAATGATATCAAGCTTCCTGGTTTGTGTCTGTGCTAAACACCAAGACAATACAGCAGGTGGGTGAGTCTGGTAACTCTAGCTGAGGGGAAACACTGCTGAGTGCAGGGTAAGGCAAAGCAATAATTCTGTGAGTATTGAAATCAGTTCAAAGTGAGTGTGTACAAACACCGAATGAGCAGCCCAGAGGGACAGTCCATGAGCTGGATGTGTGTCCCTAAGCAGTGTCCTTGCAGTAGCATTGCAATGAGAGTTGCAGTGCAACCCTGAGCTGCAGCATTGAAATACAGAAGCGTACTGTCATTGTGTCAGAGATGTGCTGGGATGGCATGGTGAGGCTAGCATGTGACAGATGCCAGCATTGGTGGGTGTGGAGTACATGCAGCTTCTCTCTATGCAGTGTGCACCGAGATGTTGGTGTCCAAGGTAGAAGGCCGTCGGAGCGAGGGGCGAGATGAAGTCACCAGTTACCAGCTCGGACTTTCACATCCAAATCTCCACGTTGAGTTTCCCTGCTGTGGGTGGGAGGGTATGAAGCTGTAAGTTGTTGAGAGATCCACTGTATGTGGCTGTTGATCATCAGTCATCAGTCAGTCAACATCTTGCCACTCGAGCACTCAGATCTTGTTTTAAAGAACATTCCAGTATAGGAACAGGCCCTTCATCCCAGCAAGCCCGCACTGACACATGATGCCTGTCTAAAGTTCAATTAAAAGTTTTTTTTCTGCGATACCTTCTATGTCATTCTATTCCCTACTTACTAATACTTGTGCCAAGATGCCTCTTAAACCTTGCTATATTGGCTTTTTCCCCTCTATCAGTGCATTCCAGGCACTTTCACGTTCTGTCTGGAACAGCAAAAAAACCTTCCCTATCACATCTCCTGAACTTTCTCCCTTTTACTTAAAACCTAACTGTCCTTCTATCTATGCCTCTGATAATTTTGTAAATATCTATCAGGGAGCCCCATAGCCAATGATGCCCAAGTGCAAACAAACCACGTTTGTTAAATATCTCCTTCTGGCTAATACCCTCCAAACCAGACAATATGCTGGTAAAACGTTTCCATACCCTCTCCAACACTTCCACATCGTTCTGCTGGTGTGGCAACCAGTACTGTACACAATATTCTAAATGTGCCCGAACTAAGTTTTTCTATAGCTGCAATGTGACCTGTTAAATTTCATACTGCATGCTCCGATGCCTGTCTGCAAGTTTGCCGTCAGTTTTCTTGATCGCCCTCTCCACCCGTGTTGTCACTTTCATGGAACTGAGGAGCTGTATACCTAGATCCCTTTGGATGTTGATTCAGCCAGTAATTTTTCCATCAACTTTATACTTCTCTCCTGCATTAGACCTTCTAAAACGCATCACGTCGCAACTGCCCAGATAAAGTTACATCTGTGTTTTCTCTGTCCAAGTCTGCAGCTGACCTAAATCCTACTGTATTCTCTGATAATCATCCTCATAATTTGCAACTCCAGCAATATATTTACCGATCTCCAATCACAAAAGTACTGTTCCACCACGACTCTGTCTTCTATGATCAGGCAGTTCTCTATCCATCTTACTAATTGACCGCTGATCCCATTTCACTTCACCTTCTGTATGAGCCTACCATAAGGAACCATATCAAAGGCCTTGCTAAGGTCCAAGTGGCCAGCATCGAGCCCCATGTCCTCATCAATCAATTTTGTTACTTCCTCAAAATAATCCATCAAGTTTGTGAGACAGGATATTCCGCACACAACTGTGTTGCCTGTTGCTAGTAAGTCTGTACTAGAGTACTGTTGGAGTTGCAGTCATTCAGACAAGTGATTATTCCATCATAATCCTGACTTGAACCTTGGAGGTTACATTAGATTTAGATTCCCGACAGTGTGGAAACATTCCCTTCAGTCCAACCAATCCACACCAATCCTCAGAAGATCAACCCAACCACATCGATTCGCCTGCCCTACATTTAACCCTGACTAATGCACCTAACACACTGGGCAATTTAGCATGGCCAAATCACCTGACCTGCGCATCTTTGGACTTTGGGAGTAAACTGGAGCACCCGGAGGAAACGCAAGCAGACACGGGGGTGGGGGGGGGGGGGGGGGGGGGGGGAATGTGCAAACTCCACACAGACACCCAAGGCTGGAATTGAACCTAGGGCATTGGTGCTGTGAGGCAGCAGTGCTAAGCACTGAGCTTTTGATGGTTACTAAACAGTGGGAGGTATGTCGGGCCATGATGGTTACTGTACAGTGGGAGGTATGTTGGGGTGTGATGGTTACTGTACAGTGGGAGGTATGTCGGGGTGTGATGGTTACTGTACAGAGGGAGGTATGTCGGACCGTGATGGTTACTGTACAGAGGGAGGTATGTCGGGCCGTGATCATTACTGTACAGAGGGAGGTATGTCGGGCGTGATGGTTACTGTACAGTGGGAGGTATGTAGGGCCATGATGATTACTGTACAGAGGGAGGTATGTCAGGCCGTGATCATTACTGTACAGAGGGAGGTACGTCGGGTGTGGTGGTGACTGTACAGTGGGAGGTATGTCGGTCTGTGATGGTTACTGTATAGTGGGAGGTATGTCGGGCCATGACGGTTACTGTACAGTGGGACATATGTCTGGCCGTGGTGGTTGCTGTACAGTGGGAGGTATGTCGGGGTGTGATGTTTTCTGTACAGAGGCACGTATGTCTGGCCAAAATTGTTACCGTACAGTGGGGAGTATGTCGGTCCTGGAAATTGCGGACTATATGAGTAGTACAGAATATGATTGTTCTGCTGTCGATGAGACATTGTACCTTATGGATGCATCGTCATTGGTTGCTTAATCTGTTTAAAGTCTGTACCATTCAGTACATGTCATGATGTGAAGGGTCTGCAAAATGTGAAGTTAGCCCTTGTTCCCCATAAGGATTGTGCAGTGAACATTGTTACCGATATATGAAATGGAGGGATGCATCTGCAGCAGGCAGATCGGTGATGATATGGTCAGTTATAGATTTCCCTATTATTGATTCGCCATAACCTGCTTCAGAGCAGTTTAGCCGCCACAGGATCCAATATCAATGCTGAGCACTATGATTATATTAGATTTCCTACAGTGTGGAAACAGACCCTTCGGCACAAGCAATCCACGCCAACCCCCTCCAAAGAGCAACCCACTGCCATGGCCAATTCACCTGACATGCATTTCTTTGGACTGTGGGAGGAAACCTTTGCAGACACGGGGAGAATGTGCAAACTCCACATAGGCAGTGGCCCAAGTCTGGAATCAAACCTGGGTCCCTGGTGCTATGAGGCAGCAGTGCTAACCATTGAGCCAACATGCCGCCCTATATTGACTTTCTGTCAAGGAGCTGTCCCCCTCTGTCTGGCTGTGTCCTGTCAGTGGGAGAGAACATACCACAGAGGATGGTGATGTTGCCTGGGACATAGTCCTGTTCACATAATCTTGCTTTCCAGACAATATCTGATTGTTGCATGATTAGTCTATGCGAAATATGCAACAGGTCACTTTTGCATTTTGTATAGTGAAGAGTTAATATCACTTTATTTCTTACATATTTTAAAATAAACCAAGCATCATTGTTTTTCAGTTGAAAGCAATTGAAGTGAACAATAATTGAAATACCAGAGCGCACACCTAAATATTACACAATTCAGTGATTGTAGTAAACAGCCAATTCATGTTCAGTTCAGTGAACACACCATCTTGCAGGCAGCAAAGCTGTTGGAAATGACATTGAGAAAAAACCTACATTCATACACAGTTTTACTGGCCCTCACCACGACCTCCAAAACACTGGCCATCTCCAAAATCTGTTCAGAGAGCTTCCTAACTTGAGCTCGATAGTTACTCACACAATCCCTCACAATAGACTGGTTGGAGACATACCTGAACAACAGGGAGATGTGTGTGGGGCAGACTGGTCAATGGACAAGCCAATGGCGCTAGTCCAGATGCAGTTCAACGTTTGTAACAATGACCTGTAGACAACCATGTCTTGCAAGTATACCCCTTCTGGTGTGCCAACCAAACTCTGTAATTCTGTATCTTGGACCCAATCCTGAATGAAGGTGTGATAAAGTTGATGGACTCCTGCAGCACATGGCATCTTACATTGAATCCCTCATAAACAATATCCGGTGTATGCTATTTCCACAACGTCAGTATCCAAACAGAAGTGTGCAGCTCCATTAATGGCTGGCATCATCCCAGCCCAACATCCTTGTGTGTGACTTGAGCTGGAAATCTCTGTGTAAATGTTTGCAGCATTGTTCTAACCATTAACAGAAAAGTCTTTTTAGTGAAGGTCCGACATCCTTTTGTAATACCAATTTTTAGATTGTCCAATAAACACAAAATCCCCCCTTTATTCAGTTCATTTTTATAACAATATGTGGAAAACAGTGCACAACTCACAGTATGGAACATTAAAATGATGGGTCTCAGTTCCACACCCAAGACCAAGTTATTATGAAGTATAATGACTTTGAAAAAAGAACAATGAACAGTTCAGCACAGAACAGACCCTTCAGCCCACGATGTTGTGCCGACCACTGATCCTCATGTATGCACCCTCAAATTTCTGAGACCATATCCATGTCCAGTAGTCTCCTAAATGTCCCCAATGACCTTGCTTCCACAACTACTGCTGGCAACGCATTTCATGCTCTCACAACTCTCTCTGTAAAGAACCGACCTCTAACATCCCCTCTATACTTTCCTCCAACCAGTTAAAACTATAACACCTCGTGATAGTCATTTCTGCCCTGGGAAATAGTCTCTGGTTTTCGACTCTCTCTATGCCTGTCATTATCTTGTATACCTCAAGTAGCTCCCCTCTCCTTCTCCTTTCCTCCAATGAAAGAAGTCCGAGCTCAGTCAACCTCTCCTCATAAGATAAGCCCTCCAGTCCAGGCAGCTTCTTGGTAAACCTCCTCTGAACACTCTCCAAAGCATCCATATCTTTCCTATAATAGGGCGACCAGAACTGGATGCAGTATTCTAAGTGCGGTCTAACCAAAGTTTTATAGAGCTGCAATAAGATATCACAACTCGTAAACTCAATCTCCCTGTTAATGTAAACCAAAACACCATATGCTTTCTGAACAACCCTGTCCACTTGTGTGGCCATTTTAAGGGATCCCTATACCTGCCTACCAAGATCTCTCTGTTCCTCCACACTAACCTTAATCCTGTACTCAGCTTTCAAATTCGACCGTCCAAAATGAATCACCTCGCATTTATCCAGGCTGAACTCCATCTTCCACCTCTCTGCCCATCCCTGCATACTGTCCATGTCCCGCTGCAGCCTACAACAGCCCTCTATACTGTCAACGACACCTCCAAACTTTGAGTCGTCTGCAAACTTGCTAAACCATCCTTCAATCCCCTCATCCAAGATATTAATAAAAATTACAAACAATGGAGGCCCAAGGACAGAGCCCTGAGAAACACCACTCACCAGTGACTTCCAGGCAGAATATTTTCCTTCTACTACCACTTGCTGTCTTCTGCAGGCCATCCAATTCTGTATCCAGACAGCTATGTTCCCTGAATCCCATTCCTCCTGACCTTCTGAATGAGCCTACCATGGGGAAACTTATGAAATGCCTCGCTGAAGTCCATATACACCACATCCACAACTCGACCCTCATCATGACCTGCCCCTCACAAAGCCATGTTCACTGCATTTAATCAAGCCATACATTTCCAGATGGTCATAAATCCTATCGCTCAGAATCCTTTCTAACACCTTGCAGACGTCAGACGTGAGACTTACTGGACTGTAATTGCACGAGAATTCCCTATTTTCTTTCTTGAAGAGAGGAATTACATTTGCCTCTCTCCCGTCCTCAGAAACGACTCTAGTGGACATCGAGGATGCAAAGATGTTCGCAAGTGACGAAGCAATCACATTTCCCATTTTCCAAAGCAGCCAAGGACAAATCTGATCCGGGCCTGGGGACTTGTCAATCTTAATGTTGCTCTTCGGAGGGTCTGTGTGGACTCGTTGGTCCGAACGGCCTGTTTCCACAGTGTAAGCTAAAATGTGCTTAAAAATACAGTGTGTGTGTGTCATCATTTTGATTCAAACCTCAACCCTCAAAGTCTCATTTGAAGACCCTTCCAAGATATTGACCATCCTTTCAACAATAACTGGCTTGTTAATTAATAAAGCAACACCACATCCTCTTTAACACCCTGCCCTTTCCTGCCTATAATTCCAGTGCACAGAGTATTGAGTTGTTATCCCTGACCTACCTCAAATGCGTCTCTGTGATGGTAAAAATGTCACACCTCCACATGTCAACTCATTCCCTTATTGCAATTGTCAGCCTGTCTGAAAATACTCGCAGCGTTAACGTAAACTCGAATATAATTCCTGGAATACCTTGTACCTCAGCGTTCTTCAGTCATTTACTGTTTGTTATCAAGCTGCTGAAACCATGAACCACAACTCTAATTCTGGCACTGAATGAATATCTGTGGAATTGTAATTTCTTTTTTAAAAAGTGTATTCATCAAGTGCAACTTTCCTGAACTGAGCAGTCAGCTCCACATACAATGAGTTTCTGATAGTTAATTGCCCACTCAGTGTGCAGATGGGAAAGCCCTCAGTAATGGAGAAAGTGAGGACTGCAGTTGAGGGAAATCAGAATCAAAAAGTGTGGTGCTAGAAAAGTACAGCAGATCAGGCAGCATCCAAGGTGTAGGAGAGTCGATGTTTCGGCCATAAACTCTTCATCAGGAAGGCATTGGTGCATTCCTTTATTTTTTTCATTCCATGATTCACAGAATGTTGTGAACTGTACTTACTCAGGGAGGCAGCAATGTATATTGCACTGAAATGGAAAGCAGTCAATCAGTTGGTTGGGCAGGGTGTACAAATCATGAAGGGATGTATACACTGATTGAATGAATTACAAACATAAGGATAGGTAAATCCACAGGGCCAGATGGGATTACCCTAGGTTACTCCAGGAAGTGACGGGAGAGATTGGCGTGCCTTTGGCGATGATCTTTGTGTCCGCATTGTCCACTGGTGTAGTACCAGCCAGATGTTTGGAGGGTGACAAATGTTATTCCCTTCTTTGGGAAAGGCAATAGGGATAACTCTGGGAATGACCGAACAGTCAGTCTTACATCAGTGGTGGGCAAAGTATTGCAGACGTTTCTGAGACACCGTATTTACAATAACTTAGAAAACGATAGTTTGATTACAGATAGTCAGCATGCCTTTGTGAGGAGCAGGTCATCCGTCAGAAATCTTATTGAATTCTTTGAAGATGTGAAAACACATTTGTGAAGGTAGACTAGTAGATGTGGTCAACAAGAAGATTAGCAAGGCGTTCCCCATTGTAGGCTCATTCAGAAGGTACGGAAGCATGGGGCGCAGAGAAACTTGGCTATCGGGATACGGGCGTGGCTGGCCCACAGAAGACAGAGGGTGGTAGCAGATGGAAAGTATTCCGCCTGGAGCTCAGAGAGCAGTGGTGTTCCACAGGGATCGGCTCTGGGACCTGTGCTCTTTGTAAATTTTATAAATGACTTTGATGAGGAAGTGGACAAGTAGGTTCGTAACTTTGCCGGTGACACGGAGATTGGTGGGGTTGTGGACAGTGTGGAGGGCTATTGTATGTTGCAACAGGATATTGACAGGATGCAGAGCTGGGCTGATAAGTGGCAGATAGAGTTCAAACTTTAAAAGTGTGAAGCAATTTATTTTGGAAGGGTGCATTTGCATAAAAAATACAGGGTTAAAAGCAGTATTCTTGGCAGTGTGGAGTGACAGAGGGATCTTGGGGTCATTGTCCATAGATCTCTCAAAGTTGCCTCCCAAGTTGATAGGGTTGTTCAGAAGGAATACGGTGTGTTGTCTTTCATTATCGGGGAATTGAGTTCAAGAGCAGCGAGGTTATTTCTTCGCTCTATAAAGCTGTGGTTCAACGACACTTGGAATATTGTGTTCAGTTCTGGTTGCCTCATTATAGGAAACACGTGGAAGCCTCAGAGAGTGTGCAGGGGAGACATACCAGGGTGCTGCCTGGACTTGAGGGCATGTCTTACAAAGAAAGGTTGAGCAGTTACGGCTTTCCTCCAGCGGTGGTAGTAGAGTCAGATACATTAGTAATAATTAAGAAGACTCTTGGGTAGGCAAACGAAAGTTAGTGCATTGAAGGTTACGTAGGTTAGTCTGATCTTAGAGTAGGATAAAAGGCTGGCAAAACATTGAGGGCTGAAGTGCCTGCACTGTGCTGTACCATTCAATGTTCCAAGTTTCATCAGATTGTGGATTCTCATCAGTTGGTGAAAGTGTGAGGGAGTGAGATGTGTGAGGGAGTGGGATATGTGAGGTCAGGAAGTTGGGGAGGGGCGTTAGACCAGTTTTGATGTAATTGTTACATTTACCTGAATGTCAGCACAGTATGTGTGGTTATCTAGACCAGACAAAATCCACCAAGTTCAGTTATTAAACGGTTTTTGGCTTGCCATTTGCTCCTGGTTTCTTCAGATACATTCTGTTGGGTGACCTATGAATTAATATCTGACCATCCACAGACATGTATAATTTTATTTTGGTACTGTTGAATGTGAAGGTACACTTATTGGATACAGTTTCAGAGGGTTTACTCTGAGACACAAAATACTGCAATCCACTGTCAATTGTGAACGTTTTCACCCAGTGTCTGGTCCAGGGTGCAGATGGGGGACATGGCAGATGTCATCACCATAAGTAACTTGTGCAATGTGATTCTGATGCTCCATCTCCATGCATCTGCTCCCTGGGCCAGGCTCTGACTAATGATGAAATTATAAGGCATGGTTCCTGGTCAGTCATTGGTATTTAATTTAGACAGCATTTGTACCTACACTGAGAGCAGTGATAGCCTGTTGGCTAGTTTCCTCCTGCTCAAGGCGGATCCCAAATGATTCTCTGTGAGGGAATGTTTGAATGACTGCCCTGACCCAGGTTGGAAACTCTCTTCACAGATTCAGGACCAGGCCAGTGTCTCTCTGAGTGCTACATGCAGCTGTGAGGTCCAGTATCACAGTCCCCGAATTCACCTTTTTGGAATCCACTTTTAATATCGGTCATGATGCAAAATAATGGGTTTACGGCCCTGCACAATAATCAGCATTTCGCCATGTTTGTGAATCGTGCAATAATAACGTATGAGCTACAATTATTCAACTGAACAATAACTGCATCATCTGTGAAGACAATAAAATTGATTCTATGCTGATGGAATTAAAATATAAACACCGAAAGACTTTTATGAGACAAATGTAAAGAATGCACATTTTGTTTTGCATCGAGAAAGAGCATGTTGTCTGACTGTGATAGTGATCACAATTACACATTGAAACTCAATGTTCAAATGCATATATTGTTGCTCTATCAATTGCAAAATAGTTGAAATCTGACAGATTGAATATTCAGAGTAAGCATTTGATTGAACAATCAAATAGAATTATAACATGTAAATATAATCAATCGATTTAATTTCTCACCTGAAATGTGTGAGGTTCAGTTATTTGCCAACAATTCTAATAGTTTAAAAATAATCATGGAAAAGGATAGACTAGATCTGAAAGTTGAAGTTCTAAATTGGGGAAAGGCCAATTTTGACGGTATTAGGCAAGATCTTTCAAAAGCTGATGGCGGCAAATGTTCTCAGGTAAGCGGACGGCTAGAAAATGGGAAACCTTCAAAAGTTAGATAGCCGGAGTCCAGAGACAGTATAATCTTGTTAGGGTAAAAGGAAAGGCTGATAGGTATAGAGAGTGCTGAACGACGAAAGACATTGAGGGGCTAGTTAAGAATGAGAAGGAAGGATATGACAGGTACAGACAGAATAGATCGAGTGAATCCTTAGAAAAGTACAAAGGCAGGAGGAGTTTCTAAAGAGGGAAATCAGGAAGGCAAAAAGGGGACATGAGATAGCTTTGGCAAATAGAGTTAAGGAGAATCCAAAAGGATTTTTCCAATACATTGAGAACAAAGGGTAAACAGGGAGAGAA
Organism: Chiloscyllium punctatum; assembly: GCF_047496795.1. Classification (NCBI taxonomy): domain Eukaryota; kingdom Metazoa; phylum Chordata; class Chondrichthyes; order Orectolobiformes; family Hemiscylliidae; genus Chiloscyllium; species Chiloscyllium punctatum. The sequence continues at coordinate 25,785,147 of NC_092762.1, forward strand.
AAGAGACCTCAAAGATCAGCAAGGCCGCCTTTGAGTGGAGCCGCAGGAGAGGGAGAAATACTAAATGAGTATTTTGTATCAGTGTTTACTCAGGAGAAGGACATGGGCGATGTAGATATACGGATAAATAGATGGTGATATCATGAAAAATGTCCATATTACAGAGGAAGAAGTGCTGGATGTCTTGAAATGCATGAAGGTGCAAAAATCCCCAGGACCTGATCGATCAGGTGAAACTTGAAAGGATTCAGAAAAGATTTACGTGCATGTTTCCAAGGTTGGAGGGTTTGAGCTATAGCTGGAGGTTGAACAGGCTGGGGCTGTTTTCCCTGGAACACTGGAGATTGAGGGGTGACCTTATAGAGGTTTAAAGAATCATGAGGGGCATGGATAGGGTAAATAGACAAGGTCTTTTCCCTGGGATGGCGGAGTCCAGAACTAGAGGGCATAGGTTTCCGTTAGGTAGGGAAAATGTAAGAGAGATATAAGGGGCATTTCTTTCACTCAGCGGGTTGTACGTGTGTGGAATGAACTGCCAGAGGAAATGGTGGGTGGTTAGTACAATTGCAACATTTACCTGGCGTCTGGATAGGTATATAAATAGAAAGTGTTTAGAGGGATATGGGCTGAGTGCTGGCAGGTGGGATTAGATTGGATTGGGATATTTGGTCGGCATCGGCAAGTTGGACAGAAGGGTCTGTTTCCATGCTGTACATCTCTTTGACCATGTGACTGTAATTTAGAAATGACAATAATTTGACATGCACTAACAAATAAATAAATCGTTTACATTATTAAATTGTAGCATACAATAAGTTGCAAACTTGTTATTGTAGATTGAATGATAAAGAACAAAGAACATTCCAACACAGGAACAGACCCTTCGGCCCTCCTAGCCTGTACGGATCCAGATCCTCCTATTTTCTAAACCTGCCACCTATTTTCTAAGGGTCTGTATCCCTCTGCTCCCTGCCCATTCATGTTTCTGTCTAAATACATCTTAGATAATGCTATCGTTCCTGCCCCTACCACCTCCGATGGCCACACATTCCAGGCTGCCACCGCGCTATGTGTAAAGAACTTCCCACATATATTTGCCCTAAACCTTTCCCCTCTTACTTTGAACTCATGACCCCAAGTAATTGAGTTCCACAATCTGGGGGAAAAGCTTCTTGCTATCAACCCTGTGTATAGCTGTCTTGATTTTGTAGACCTCAAACTTCGACTTTGTAATGAAAATAGTCCTAATCTACTCAATACTTCTTCATAACCAGTGCCATCCAACCCAGGCAGCATCCTGGTGACTACTGGATTAGTGGTGCTGGAAGAGCACAGCAGTTCAGGCAGCATCCAACGAGCAGCAAAATCGACGTTTCGGGTAAAATCCCTTCATCAGGAAGGGCTTTTGCCCGAAACTTCGATTTTGCTGCTCGTTGGATGCTGCCTGAACTGCTGTGCTCTTCCAGCACCACTAATCCAGTATTTGGTTTACAGCATCTGCAGTCATTGCTTTTACCTAGCATCCTGGTGAACGTACTCTGTACCCTATTCAAAGGATTCACATTCTTTTGGTAATGTGGTGACCAGAACTATATGCAGTATTCGAAATGCGGCCAAACCAAAGTCCTATGCAACTGTAACATGACTTGCCAGCGCTTGTACTCAACACCTGATCCAATGAAGGAAAGCATGCCATATTTCACCTTGACCACTTTACTGATCTGTGTTGGTGTCTTCAGGAAACAATGGGCCCGAACACCCAGATTTTGTTGTAAGTCAATTTTCCCCAGGACTTTTCCGTTTACTGTGTTGTTCACTCTTGAACTGGTTCTTTCAAAATGCATCACTTTGCATTTGTACAGATTGAACTCCATCTGCCATTTCTGTGCCCATCTCTCCAATCTATCTATATTCTGCTGTATTCTCTGACAGTCCCCTTCACTACCTGCTACTCCAACAATCTTAGTTAATCTGCAAACTTGCTAATCAGGCAAACGATACCTTGTTCCAAATCATTGCTATGTATCATAAACAACAGTGGTCCCAGCACGGATCGCTGTTGCACACCATTGGTCATAAGTCTCCATGTTGAGAAATCCCCTTCCACGACTAGTCTCTGTCTCTGTTGCCCAGCCAGTTCTCTATCCATCTGCATAAAACACCCTGAAACCCATGCGATATCACCTTCTCCATCAGCCGACCATGGGGAACCTAATAAAACTCAAGTCCCTCAATATCTTCTCGAGCAGCTTCCCTACCACTGATATCAGGCCTGCCAGTCTCCAATTACCTGGATTATTCCCGCTATCCTTCTTAAACAAGGGGACAATATTAGAAATTCGCCATCCTCCGGGACCTCACCCATGTTCAATCATCCTGCAAAAAAATATGTGTCAAAGCCCCAGTTATTTCCACACTCACACCCCTCAGTAACCCGTGGTTGATCTTATTCGGACTTGGGGGCTTGTCTACCTTAATACGTTTTTAGAGTATCCAAAACTTCCTCCCTCTTTATGTCGACTTGACCCAGAGTACTCAGAGATCTTTCGCTAACCCCAGCATCCATCATTTCCCTCTCCTTAGTGAATACAGATGCAAAGTACTCCTAAGAATCTCACCCATTTTCTCTGACTCCATGCATATCTTTCTTCCTTTGACCTTGTGTGGGCCAAACATTTCTTTAGTTACCTTCTTGCTCCTTATACATGAAAAGAACTCTTTGGGATTTTCCTCAACCCTGCTTGCTAACGATATCTCATGATCACTTTTCGCCCTCTTAAATCCTCAATTGTGAAAAGAAAAGAAACATTTGTTCGTGCGAGTGGGCATTCAGATCTTTTCAAACTATTTTGTGCCAAAATATATTGAAGTCCGTCTCAGTGCAAATAAAAAGCAAAAGAAGAAATCTCTTGGGAAGAGGAATTTTCAGCCACTGTCCCCTCAAAGTACTTCTGAGGTAATAAAGAATGAGGGTTTGTAACAAGGGCAAAACAGTAACTATGGGTGGTTTGAACATGCAAATTGGCTTAATTAATCAACTTGACAGTGATATCCTTGAATAAAGATTCATAGAGTGTATGAGAGATTATTTCCGAGTGCAGGAAGTCATGGAACCAACCAGAGAATGGGACGGCATGGTGGCTCAGTTGTTAACACAGCACCAAGTTCCAGGTTGGATTCCAGCCTCGGGGGACCGTCTACGTGTAGTTTGCACATGCTCCCCCCTGTCTGTGTGGAGTTCCTCTCACAGTCCAAAGATGTGCAGGTCATGTGAATTGGCCATGCTAAATTGCCTATAGAGATAGGTACATTACTCAAAGGGAAATGGGAATGGGTGGGCTCCTCTTTGGAGGGTCGGTGTGGACTTGGTGGGACGAAGGGCCTGTTTCCATACTGTAGGGAATCTAATCTAATTTAGATTTGATATTATGTAACAAGAAAGGATTGGTGGATGAGCTTTGCCTTGGAATAGCCACAACATGCTGGAGTTTCACATTCAGATTGAAATAGTGAAGACTGAGTCATACATGAGAGTTTTAGTGTTAGGCAATGATAATTACACTGACCTAAGGAAGGATTTGGTATGAGTGGACTGGGGGGGAGAAAAGAACAGTCAAAGACAGGACAGCTGAAAAAATTGGCAATAATTAGGGAGATACTAAGGACTGAAGAGGAATTGCATAACGGAGAAAAATCATCCATATCTTGATCAGGAAGTCAACGATAACATGAAGGCAAATCCCAGTGTATATCATACTGTACACGTTAATAACACTGTGGAGGATTGGGCAAGTCAGTGATCTTGTAGTGTTGTCATTGAAGTCTTACGTGATAAACCCATATAATGTTCCAGTGACCTGGGTTCAAGTCCTGCCACAAGTGGTGGAGCTTAAATTCAAATCTGGAATTAAGAGACTGATGGTGGTCATGAATCGATTGCCGAGAAAAACTTACCTGGTTCACTGAAGTCGTTTAGGGAAGGCAACTGCTATTCTACCATAGATTCACCACTCTCAGGCTGAAGATGTATCTCCTTATCTCTATTCTAAAGATTTTCTCTTGAATCTCAGGCTATGTCCTTGAATCCTTTATCTCCTAACAGTGGAATCATCTTCCCAACATATCCTCTAACCAGGCAACCAGTATTCTGTATGCATCCTTATAAACTCCAGCGAGTATTGACCCAGAGACCTCATATGTTGAGCTTTTCATTCCTAGGACCATTCTTATGAAGCTCCTCTGAACACGCTCAGCGGTGATACATCCTTTCTGAGTTATGGGGCCCAAAACTGTACACAATACTCCAATGTGGTCTGACCAGAGTCTTTCAGAGCAGTGGAAATCCATCCATTCGAGTCATTGCAAAAGAAATGTCATTACTGTATTTGCCTTTCTGACCAGACGGGCCACCTGAAATAATAAACTTAAGATGGACAATAGTAAATTGTTACAAAAATGAACAATGATTGAAGCATGCTGGGAAGTAGAACCCAGCCTTGACCAAACTCCCTGTGCTCATCCACATGCTGCGGAATGCAGACAGGCTGCAGCTACCCAGAGGTAGTTTGTGAACAAGCCTGACAGCTCCAGACTCTGTAAAACATACCTGAAGTTGGATCTGAATGGGGCAATGGAATGTCACCCTTGGGCCATCAGTGTGACTACCCCAGGTTAGATCTGATTGATCAGGGTAAATGAACCTAATCGTTCCATTGTCAGATCCTCCACACCTTCCCAAAAGGCGTGAAGACTTGGTAGGGTAAGAATCACCATAAAACCGCTCGGAAAATGGTAACTCGAGAATAACCACTGAAAGAGAAGACGCCTACAAGACTATCAGATGAACAAGAGGACTTCATCAGGTGGAATCCAGTTAACTTCTGGTGGGGTGGTATGTGATCATCCAAAGTTAAGTTAAAACATAAGATATATTATCGTGTTTTTCATTACGTTATAATACGTTTTATTGTTCTCATATTAACTGTGTTCAATAAACAAATATCATTGTTTATAAGAGTTGACTCAGTTCTTTTGCTGAATATAAGATTTCAAACACACTGTGCGGCAGATACAGCACTTTCCTAACTACTGACACAACCTTCTCATTTACCTTGAGACAATCCTGACTGGAACTCGCAACACTCTGCACTTCAGACTTCTGAATTTTCTCCCCAGTTATAAAATAGTCCATGCCTCTATTCTATCTCCTACAATGCATCACCTCGCACTTGCCCAAGTTATACTCCATCTGCCACATCTTTGCCCACTCTCCTACCCTGTCTGAATCCTTCTGCAGCCTTCCTGCCATCTCAATGATACCTGTCCCTATGTCTACCTTTGCCTCATCTAAAACCTCACTGGATTGCCCTCAGTTCCGTCATCTAGATTGTTAATGTACAAAGTAAAAAGTTGTGGTTCCCTTGCGGAAAACCAGTTGTCATTGGCTGCTATCCTGAGAAGGACCCTTTCATTCCGACTCTCTACCTTCTGCCAGACAGTCAGGTTTCTGTACGCACTGGTACATTGTCTCTGACACCATGGGCCCTTATCTTATTCAGCAGCCTCCTGTGAAGCACCTTGACAACGTCCTTCTTGTAGTCCAGATACATAGTATCCATTAGCTCTCCTTGGTCTAACCAGCTTTTTATATCCTCAAAATGTTCTAACAGATTCAGTAGCATGACCTCCCCTTGGTGAAACCATACTGACTTCGCCCTACTTCATCATGCACCGGCAATTATTCAGAAATCTCATCCTTCGCAATGGATTCCAGGAACGTACCTAAGACTGGAGTTAGTCTAATCGGTTTGTAATTTTCTGTCTTTTGCCTTATTCCCCTTTTAAACAGGGTGTCAGTGAGATCCAAGATGGCGGCGACCCAGTAGGTCTGAGTCTGCAGAGCTCTGCCCAAGACTCAGGCAAAGTGGGGTACACCCCCCCCCCCCCCCTCACCTCACCTGCTAAATTGCTAAAATAGTTTTGGCCCAGCATCCTTGGCCATTCTACATCAAACTTTAGCATTCTGATGATTTTTAAAATGACCATGGGCCAAGGCTCTCGCTGTTCACAACAGACAGGGACTTCTCCCCCACTACCCCTTAGCAACAGAGACGGGAGGTGACCTGCTGGGGCGAGCCTTATCTCGGAGCTTATTAAACTCCAAGAGATGATTGATGCTTCCAATGAAGAGACCAGTCCAGGTTGGAGTCGATCTCGGTCATGCTGAAGAAACATGATGGAGAGATTGAGATACTCGGCAGCCTGTCGGGGTGGGGCGGGGCAACGGGCCGCAGCCTCCCAGACCACCACTGAGTCATCCATGGGTCAGGTCTGGGTTCTGGAACATCGAGTCCCGACCTTAGATGAATATATTGACGACCTCGAAAATCGACGTCATCGGAAAAAAAGTTCGGTTGCTGGGCCTTCCCGAACGGGAGGAGGAAGGGCAGTTTGTTGATTTCCTGGATCAATGGCTCCCACAACTGCTGAAACTGGAATCGGAGCTGGGCTGGTTGCAGGTTGAGCAGACCCATTGGGTTGTTGTGTGCTGGCTCGGATTGGACCAGCGCCCCTGCCAGGTCCAAGTTCAACTTCAACACGAGAGGGAAAAACAGATGCTACTGGAGTCCACCAGAGACTCGGGGTAGGATCCCCATGCCAAGATATAGAGGGGCTCAAGGATGATGTTGTTCTCTGCCTGTGGTCCGCAAGAGGAAGGCATTTGATGAGGTGAAGAAGCATCTGAGGGATTTAAATAGTCAATGTTCTGTGCGATATCTGGCAATGCTATGCTGCAGTCATGGAGGATCTGTATATGACTTCAGATCACCGGAAGAAAAGTAGAAGAATTCCTGAATGCTCTCAAATAGACTGCAGGATTTGAACTATATGGATAATGACATTATTTTGCCCCTCTGTTCTTCTTTTTTTTCCCTCCTCCTTTCATCCTTTTTTTCTCTTCTCTATCTTTCCGTGGTGGTGGGGGAGGGGGTGTTCTCATTCCTTATCCTTTCTATGGACTCTTTTCTATAGCTCGTCCAGTTTATTTGATTATTGGGAGACGTTTCTGAGTGTTTTCTTTTATTTGGTTGCTTATTACTTGTAATTTTGTAATTTTATATATTTTCATCTTGTTGTTTTGCTAAGTGTATCGAGGTGTTGCTGTGGGGGGTCGCCCACCTTTAACTTCTGTCTTATAAGATGTTGGAATTTATTTACTCTAATTTGTAATGCCTGGGACGAGGGCATGCCTCTGGCTGGGAGATGTTGTAGTGGGATTATTGGAAGGTAGTAGTGCCCCTTGTGAGCAAGGGCGAAAGCCTCCTTTTAAGTATGTTTTATGTTATTTGTTTTTAGGATTAGTTCTTAGTTGTTTTGATTTAGCTGTTTTAAAGAGTGTTTTATGTGTGAATCATTTTTATTTTTTATTCAATGTCTTTTGGGTGGGGTTCTTCCTCCTGGGGTTTCTCGGGTTTGCTTGGACTATCGTCGCTAGTCATTTGTTTAGGTGGTGCACCTGGAATGTCAAGGGGTGCCACTCGTTAATCGAAAGGGAAAATATATTATCAAGTCTTAAAAGAAAGAAAGGGTGGATGTCGCCCTTCTACAGGAGACACATCTACTTGATAAGGAGAATTCGAAGCTGCAACAGGGTGGATTTGGCCAGGTGTTCTTTTCATCTTTCAGCTCAAAAAGTAGGGGAGTTGCCAGTCTTATTGCGAAGAATCTTCCCTTCCAAATGCTCAGCCAGATAGAAAAAGAGTCTGGGTAATATATATTAATTAAAGCCCTAATATATGGAGAGGAATATGCGATGTTGAATCTCTATTGCCCGCTGGTGCACCATTTAAATTTGTCATGGAAGTGATCTACAAGTTGATGGCTATTGGGGTGTGTCACACAATTATAGGGGGAGATTTAATTGTATCATCGAACGAGGGGTGGACAGAATACCTAAGATCTCTGCGGGCATATCTATGAGATCTAGGCAGTTGGCAGATCTGAGTAGGGAGTTGGGCCTGGTAGATGTTTGGAGGTGTCTTCACCTTCAGGGTAGAGACTTTACTTTTTATTCTGACCCACACAAGTGCCATACAAGAAGCAATATGTTTGTGTCCCCTCGACACATTTGCACTCAATATTGTTTTGTAAAGTATGTAATATAACTATTTCCGAACTTGCCGCAGCATATATGGAGGTTTGGACTAGTGATGACGAGATAGCTTCCCGACATTGGCTTATGGACCCTTTCCGATTGAAGGATAGTACGTTCATAACATATTTCTCGCAGGAATTTAAAACCTTCTGGAGTACGAACTCAAACACGGCCAGTAACCGTTCGGTGATGTGGGAGACTGGTAAGGCATATGTGCGAGGCTTGGTCATCTCAGATTCTGCGACCAGAAGAGACAAAAGAGAGAACAGCATCTGCTCGAGGCTCGCCTGAAGGCGGCCGAGACAGTGTATGTGGATAGACTCTCCATTCCTAAACTACAGCGGATCACAGCCCTTAGGGCAACTTTGAATTCCACACTTACTCAAATAGCAAAGAGGGAGATATTATTTGCGAAGCAGAGATGATTTGAAAATGGTGACAAACCTGGCAGGTATCTAGCATACCTTGCCAGGGGAAAAAAAAGGCTCCCCAAGCCATTATGTCTATTAGAAAGAGTGCTGGAACCCTGCCTTGTGATCTTGAAATGAACAATGCAGCCTTTGAAAGTTCTCTTTGAAATTGTATAGGTCAAAGGGCTGTGAGGATAGAAAGAGGAAGATAGAGTGTTTAAAAAAAATCTGGTCCTCCCGGGCCAAACCTTGGAACAGGTGTTGTTCTTGAATGCACCCCCAGCAACCAAGGAAGTACAGGAGGAGGTAAGGCAGCTCCAGGTTGGCAAAGCGCCCGGACCAGATGGATTCCAGGTGAGTTCTACAAAGAATTTATTGGGGAATTGGCCGGGCCACCTATAAATATGTATAATTATTCACATAGTCAGGGTTGCCTCTCGCCTTCTCTGAGAGAAGCAAATATCTCTCTCATTCTTAAGAACGGAAAGGCCCCAGATGACTGCTCTTCGCATAGACCTATGTCCTTGTTGAATGTGGATTTTAAAGTTCTCACAAAAATGTTGGCATTAAGACTGGAGAGGGTTTTACGATTCGTTATAAAAGGACAAGACGGAGTTTATACAGGGTTGCAGATCAACTAATAACATTAGAAGAGTCTTAAATATGCTATAAGCCTACCAGCAGGGAGTGATACTGGGATTGAAGCACAGAAGGCATTCGATCGATTAGAATGGCCATATCACTTTTATGCACTGGAACAGTTTGGTGTTGGAGAGGTTTTTACTAAATGGGTAACAGTATTAATTAATGATCCCAAAGCAGCGGTTTAAGTTCGGATAGTGTTAGCGTTAGGAGACGTTGTCGTCACGGATGCCCTCACTCACCATTATAATTTACGCCAGTAATTGAGTTGTTCGTGGAAGCTATATGAGCTGACCCTAATATAACGGCTCTCGAGTTGCATCGGGCAAGCACAAATTATTCTCTATGCAGATGATGACCTCTTTTTCTTAAATGATCCATTGATATCTGTGCCCCGCTTAATTCAAGTGGTTAACTTATTTGGCATGTTCTCAGGTTTCAAAATCATATTTATGAAATCGGAGGCCATGACACTGGGAGGTCTTGCCAGTATATCCAATTTTCCGGACGCATCCCGTTTCCCTTTTCGGTGATCATTGGGAGGTTTACTTTACTTAGGTATTTTTAATACTCCGGCATTTGGTCAGCGATATAAAGCCAATTATACACATTTGATCGAGAAAATAAGATCGGACCTTCAACGCTTGGAAGATCTCCCGAAATCCTGGCTCGATAGAATAGCTTTGGTCAACATGAATACCCAACCTCGCCTGTTAAACGCTGTGAGAATGCTCGCCTTGATGCTGCCGAGACAGGCGCTGCGTTAGCTTTATGGTTGGCTCGGCTCCTTTATTTGGAATCATAGACGGCCCCTTATTAAATTAGAAAAGCTGAAGCTTCCACAAGTAAAGGGTGGGCTGGATTTTTCAATTTCAGGAGGTACCAATTGAGCTCTCTATTGTCCTACGTAGCTTATTGGCTCTCTTGTGACCCACAAACAATCTGGTTAGATATGATGCCTCCCAAGCAAAATATCCCCTCATCAATCTACTATTTATGGACAAGATGACAGTTGTTACGATCATTGCAAAAATTTTACTTTATTAAATATAATCAAAGCCTGGAGGATAATGCGACAGGATGAGGGCAGCCTACAAAAACCTTCCCCCAAAACCCCAATAGTGGGAACGTTAGAATTCCAGCCAGGGCTGACTGATGCATATTCAGAACCTGGGGGTGCAAAGGTATCTTCTGTTTGGGAGACCTGTTCGATGGGGAGGTCATGATGTCCTTCAAACAGCTGCGTCACAAATTTGGGCTGTCTAGTCAATATCTTTTTCAATATTTTCAAATACGATACTTTTTTCAAAAGAAGACCACACTGCTAATTAATCCATATAAATCGGACGGAAAGGAGGTTGCTTCGGCCGACGGCTCCGCCCGCAGTCAGTACTCTCTACCACAAACTATTTAATAAGGTATCAAAGGAAAAGGAATGGTTATATAAAACCTACAGTCAAGTATTGGGGATGGAAATCTCCTTAGAGATGCGAGAGGACGTCTGGGAAAAAGCCAGGAAGATGTCTATCTGTAACAGACCTCAGGCTATCCAATTCAAGATACTTCGTTGGTCTCAAATGGTACCTGAGTGACTTGCAAAGTTCAAGGCAGGAGCATCTCCAATGTGTCCTATATGCAAAATAGAAATTAGTACTCTCACGCACTGTCTGAGGACATGTCGTAAGATCCGCATGCATTCGGACAGAGTAGCAAATGCCTTGGCAAAGATTTTGGGTACGAAGATTGGGTGGGACGCAGTGCCTCTACTTTTGGGCTCCCCAAACTTCCCTTCTTAGGATGTTTCCAGGCGGAAATTATTCATTATCCTTTCCTTTTGTCCGTGGAAAAACATTTTAGTGAATTGGATATCCGAAGGTCCCCTAAGACTTTCCATTTGGCCCAGGATAGTCATGGAATATATCTCCCTTAAATTCCTTACGAATATGGTGATAAAAAGACGGAATTATTTTATAGAACATGACAGCCCGTTTTGAACTACATCGACACAGATATATCGGCCACATTGTTCAGGGCCTTTGCTTCGTCATAGACATGGTTCTGGCTGGTTCGGGGGCCCCCGAGAGGAGGAATCCTGTTTCAATACGGGTTCTGTTATGACTTAATATAATTTTTTAAACATATGTATCTAGTTATTTATTTACTTATTCAGTTTCTTTTCTACTTTTGTTTATTTTTAGTAATGTAGGATATCCTAATTTATTGTTTGCTCGTTTGGAGAATAGATTAGTAGTTTGTTTTTAAATTCTATATTGGCGTTGTTATTATATTGTAAAGCAGAATATACTAGTTTGTACAATTTTTATAATTCTGTAAAAAGAATTCAAAAATCTTCTTTTTATTAAAAAAAAGGTGTCACTTTCACAATTTTCTCGTCTCCTGGTACCCTCCCTGATTCCAAAGATCTCTGGAAGATCACCATTAATGTCTCCATCCAGCTTATTTACCCATTTAGTTTTTCGAGCAACTTCTCCTAATCAGCTCTGAGCCTCACTCTCTTGAATTCTTGTGATTTCATTCATGTCTTCCGCCGTGAAATCTGAAATAATTATTCGGTTTCTCATCTATTATTTGTTGCACACTACTATCTTACCAGCGTCATTTTCCAATGCGCCAATATCCACTTCTGCTTCTCTTTTTTGCCCTTTATATATCTAAAGAGATTCTTACAGCCGTCCGTTATATCACTGGATAGCTTATCATCATATTTAATCTCCGTCCTTATTTCTTATTTTGTTCGTCTTTTTAAGCTTCCCAATCCTCTGGTTTCCCATTATCATTTGCCATGTTATCTGCTTTCTGTTTTGCTTTTAACCTAGACATGCATTCCCCAGTTATCCATGGATGCCTCATCCTCCCTGTACAATGCATCTATTACCTCGGGATGAATCTTTGTTGTGACTCCTAAATCGCTCCGAGAAACTCCCGCAATTACTGCTCCACTCTCTTTCCTGCTAGGCTCCACTCCCAGTCAATTCCACCTAGCTCCTTCCTCATGTCTTTGTCAGTGCCTTTATACAGCTGTAATATTAAATTCGATTCTGCTTGCTCCCTCTCAACTTGAAGTTTAAGTTCAATCATATTAGGATCACTGCCTCCACAGGGTACCGTCACCTTAAGCTTCCTTATCAAGCCTGCCTCATTGCACAACACTAAATCCAGACCAGCCCGTTCCCTTGTTGCCTGAAACATAAGCTGCTCCAAAAGGTCATCTCGTAGACATTCCGCAAATTCGTTTCCTTGCAAAGCACCGCCAGTCTGATTTTCCCAATCCACCTGCATATTGTAATCCTCCCACTCACTGTAACTTTGCCTTTCCTACATATGCCAGCCAGAAAACACCAAACTACATTCTTCCCAGTTAC